>NW_006800004.1:1437958-1448559 GCF_000485575.1 Poecilia formosa
ACCCATCTTCTTTAAGTTGGTTTCATACTTAAAATCTAATTTTCCCTGATTGTGTGTTTTAGTACATCCAGTGGGAACCTGTACCAGTGTTTTGGAGGGTGGAAAGACTGGAGCTGGTCTGTTCTGACTGACACAAACAGTAGATGGCCTGGACTTAGTTAAAAAATATGGCTTACTTTTGCCTACTCTGTGAATGTAGCCTAAGACTCAAAAGTAAATAAAGAGATCAAAACACAAAAATAAACTAAGAAACTAAACACCAATGAATAAACTAAAGTGGTAACACCTTACTAATAATAATTAATACAGACCAGCAACCTGAGGATTAACTATTGAACAGAAATAAACACCAAGGCAATAATCAAAACCAAACAAAAATAAAAGCCCAAACATCTAAAGATCATAAAACAGAAATATTGCAATCAATTTGGAAACAAACAAAAACGTGGCCCCTGATTACTTTTAACTTGGAAGTTTTGGCCCATGGAGCAAAAGGCATGAAACATAACATTAGGATTGAGAGCAAAAATAAACCAGTGATTAAAACTGAATTGACTTTATATATATGGTTGGATTTTTTCTGTAGTGTCTTAATGCCATATTTACTGTCAGTTGACACCATCTAAATGAACCGAATGAGAAAAAATCTATTGAAATATTGAGTATATTTAGTTACCTTATCTTAACACCCTTTAACTGAGTGCTGCAGATGTTGAGATTTGACATTAGCCACTATTTTCATAGTTTTGCTGTACTTCTATAATGAGCTGGATTAAAAAACTCTCTGAGACCCAGGTCCTGGGCTTTACTCTGAACACACAGCAGTGGGAGTTTTGCATGTATGAACCAATTAATCATCAGGGGAGGATTATGTGACAAGAGGTTGAGTATTGTGTCAGGGCTCATTTGGTTCTTAGTATTGATCATCCTCTGTGAAGTCCTGGACAGCAGACTGTGCAGGTTCATCCAGCAGGAGGTGGTGAAGTTCTTGCTTCTGCAGATTCAAGGATTCCTCAGACAAAAATCAAAGCAACACTCTGGATATGTGCTTGATGGAGCTTTATAACGTGACAATAAATTGAAGAAAATGGATTTTGCACAATAAAAATCCTTTAACAGATTATCACCAATAATCAGTGCATACGGCATGGCTGTTAGAGTTCCTGCCTGCTTTTTTTTCTGCAGCTGAAACAGACGTCTCTCAGTCAGCATTGTGTTCAGATGTGTCAGCCCTGGTCTCTAAAGCTCAGTTTGATTGATTTTTTTTTCCTCTGGCAGTGTATTTTTTTTTCTAAGTGGGGTAGATGAGGAGGTCATGACATGTAGAGGCCTACCTGCTGTGAGCAGGTAGGCCTCTACATGTCAGTTAGCTTTCTTCCAAGAAAACAGAGCCTTAAATGGGTGACAGTGGTGGGAGTTCATCCTGTAACCAAAGGGTTGCTGGTTTGAATCCCGGATTTGTCTGTCTCAGTCATTGTGTCCATGTGACACTTGACCCGTCCTGGTGCCGGTCAGTACAGCCTGCAGCTGTGCATATCTTTTGATTTTTCCTTTAAAGAAAAAAACTGTTTTTTTATTTTTTTATTTTTTATTATCTAACCCCTTTCCTTTTAACAAAATTGTGGGGAAAAATAAAAAATTCTCCACATCTCAGACATCTGTGTGAGTCTGTGGGGGTGGGCAGCATAGGGCACATGTACGTGGTAAGCCTAAATGTTATTGGTCAGTTTACTTATCTGGCGGCTTGCATGAGCAGAGTTTCAACCCTTCTAAGAGTTGTTGAGTGCATTCCGCCTGAACTTTTTGCTGTGTGCGATTCTGACCTGGTTGCCATTTTCCAGCAGCTTTTTTGTGGTTTTGCAAACTGAAGAGCTGATGGGTTACCCGGTTAGCCGACTGTAACATCTGCCGCTCTTCCTGAGCATTGCGCTGAAACTGCGGGAGAGTTAAACAGTTATATTTGGCATCTGATTATCATCTGATTTGATAAAGTACTTATCCAATACAGACCATTTACCATAAAGAAAATTAAGGACCTTGTTTTTTTGGGCTGGCTGTAACTGTCTTCAAAAAGGAAGGGGTCTCTGAGGCAAAAGGGATCAATAACAAAATCAAAAGATTCACTAATGTGTTGCCATGTCTGTAGTGTGCACCAGGTTTGTTTTTTTTAACTAAAAAAGGAAAATCAATGTCACCAGCCTCATTTTTGTTCATTCCTCTGGTTGCTTCTAAGGTGGAACACTCAGACTATTCAGAAGTTATTTTATTATTTTACCATCCTCTATTATTAATCATGACCTTTTCTTAAACGTCATTAGATTGCTTTTCTTATCCTTCCTTCATGGACTTCCTTAATGAACCTCTCCCTGCTGTGTCCTGTGCTCTGCTCCTGGCAGGAGGTGAAGTACTTCCAGTTTCCTGGTGAACTCCTCATGAGGATGCTGAAGATGCTCATTTTGCCACTCGTCGTGTCCAGGTACCTGCACTCACAGCCCCCACCAAACTTGTCCACAACTCTGCAGTGGCCAGAATCAACACCTCTGGGCTGCAACTTTTTCACATTGTGTCACAAACCCTTTGGCATTTTCTATGGATTTTATGTGGTAAACCTTAACAATTTAACACACAGTAACTCAAGTTGGATGAAAAGAGTCTGCAAATTGTTGTTTTCAAGTCTGGTCATATAAATCAATTTGGATAAAGGTCTGGTTATGCAGAAAGGTAAAGTAAGGAAAGCATCCCTGCAGCATAATGCTACCACCACCAAGCTTCACTATGGTTGCATCGTGGTTCAGATTTTGAGTTATGTCCCATGTGACATTTTGTGTGAAGGCTAAAAGCTCAGCTTTGTTCTAATCTGACCTGAGCACCTGTTCCTCTACAACAAACGGCAATAAGAATTTCATCTGACTTCTGTCTGTTTCCTTCCATTTGACATCAAGAACTAAGGAGTGGACCACACTGTAAAACATTTGAGCCGCATTTGTGTCTATCTTCTACTCTTTAAGTCAAATAAATTTAGCAAGTTTCAGATTTTGTACCTAAGTGTGTGTTTGTGAAAGATAAACTTACAGCAGTAAGTTGTGTTAACTTTTCATTAATTGTGTCAAACCTACAACTGTTGAATAAACCAGAGTTTTCAGGTTAGCACATAAAACAACTGAGAGAAGAATAAAACAGCAGTGGAGCCTATTTCCCAGAATGCTTAGTGGCTTATTTTTGTATCCTGAGATTGATCTGACTGTGTTATGAGGTTCATTTTAATGCAACACTTGAGGATAAATGTCCTGTTCACACTAAATATTTCATAGCAAAATTCATTGTGATGTTTAATAAAATTCATTATCAGATCACAAAATTTCTTCATGCAATTTGAAACAAGAACTTTAACTCTCCTAAAGTAAACTAAGTAGTTATTTTACTGTATTTTATTGTGAGTAAAAATAATAGAGAAATGTGTCCTTTAACCAGGTGAGGACAGTTTTTTTTTCTTGTGTATTGTGAAATAATTATTTGGATTAAATTGCAGCATTAATATTAATGAGCTTAAAAAACAATGCTTAGACAATTTGTCACTTGTTGTTAGATCAGCTTTATGAACAGTTTTCTTGTTTTCTTGTTGACTTAAATTGCATTTTCAAGGCAGCTCTTTAAAGACTATCTTGGTCGCAGCGTTTCTGTCAAAGCACTACAACTTAAAAAAATAATAATCTGGAAATACGGACAAATTTCAATGAACAAGTTCATCTTTCAATTTCAAGTTAAACCACCTTCAAATATTTTACAATGCACTGTTAGTTAATGTTTATAGATCTCCTGTCCTGAGCTTTGTCTCTGTGTAGCTCCTTCAGTTGTACCTTGTGGCCGCTTCTTTAAGTAAACCTCCTCTTGCCTGGCAGGTTACCTAGGATAGGTGGCCATGGAGTCCAATAACGAGACCAGCTGCATTAAAGCAGTTTTGTTTTATTTTTTATCTAAAGCGTCACCAGATGGTTACAGATGCAGCTGTCTGTTTCTTTTTAGTTTATTTAGCAGAATGTTTTATTATAATCTGAAATGCTCCTGCTTAGTTGCATAACTTAATAGTAATTTAATGTAGTTGCAATATTGTACATGTTGAAGCAAAGAAACTCTTAAATGTGTTCAAATACTTATTAATATACTGGAAAGATGGCATTGGGAATTCAACCCTGGAATGAGTTGTTTGCATGAACTCCGCTTTACAACAACAAGGCATGTATATGTAGGTCTTCATATATTGCTTATGAAAGTACATTTTCTGTTCACAAATAACATAATGCTTCATTATTTACAGAAGAATGTTACAAATGCATGTTATAAAAGTAGCAGCCTGTTGGCTGAATACATAAGTTGCTGTTGTTCTGTGGTTTGATCCCAGTACAGGGACTAAAGGACTAAAGGAATAGACCACAGCATTAATAATCAAGTTCCACTGAATCGTGACAGGAAAAAATAATGTAAACCAAGAACAACGCTGGAACACACCACTTTTGTTTCTTAGTGAAACAAAACAATTGTCCTTCTCCTTTATATGATAATCGAAGCTGGAGTCGGAGCTCACAGTTTATAATTCCTTTCTGTTGATAGAAATGTGATTCATGCCTCAGTGCAAAAATACTTAATTACAGCCTTGACTCTAAGGAAATCTAACTTTTGCATTCAGTAATAAAAGCTGGCGATGTGTGCCATTATTATTATTACTATCACCAACAATGCTTCAAATGTCTCCATTCAAGTTTTTTCAAAGCAAAACAGTAGGTCTGCATTTTAAGATGCCTAACAGTCAGATACTGATTCAGATGTTCATAAAGAGAATCGCTAAACAGAACCCAAGAAAAAGATCCACTGAAAATTCTACAAATTCTAATCGCTTCAGTTCAGTCATGAAAGAAACATTAAAGTCTCGCTCTGAGTCATATGTTTAAGCAGCTCAGGTTGTGAACCAACACAGCAGGAATGTTGGAGCAATGTAAGAATTCTTTCATTCATCTTCAGCATCCTCATTCTTCTGTTACTGAGATGTCAAAACAAACACCTGCTTATTCATTTTTAGGTTTCTGCTAAAACGTGAATTTTTCTCGAATGAGAAACCTATTGATTCACTGAAGTGGGTGAACGCAGTGATTTCAGTCACACTGGCTCCTTTCCCATTAGCCGTGGGTTTGCGCTAATTGAAATTACAACAATAAATTCACTCAATGGAAACTCACACTTTTGATAAAGTTTTTTTATGAAAAAAAAAAATTGATTAAAAAAAGCAGTAGTTTTTCAGCCTTATCAGAAGATATGTATAGTATTTCGCAAATCTGCAATGAAAATTTTTTTCCACGTCACACGAGTCACTTGATCAACAACTGGATGTGAAGGAGCTTATTCATGAGTGATTTTAATTTTGTTCCTTATTCATCTTGAGGAAGAACTACAATTGCAAAACTGTGTTTTTTCAACATCAGCAGAATATAGAAAAAGATTTGAGGATATTTTGTAATGGAAACACAGCTGCTGTGACTGGAGCCAGATCTGAAAGGGAAATTCGGCAGAGATTTAAAAACAACAAAAAAAAGATGGCGGAGGATTTGCCCGCTCTAGGTTATCCAATCAAAGTTGTAAAGCTAACAGGATAAGGTCATGTGTCACGCTACGTTTGCAGTTGGATTGTTTGAATTGGAGGCAGAACTATGAGCAACTTCCTTGAGTGACATCATGGAAAAGTCTAGAGAAATCAGACAAGATATTTGGTAAAGAATTATGGACCTTCACAGTCTGGTTCAGCCTTCAACACCACTGAAGGCTCCACATGTAGATGTTCAAACTGAAGCATAAACAATATTGGATGACCTAGTCGTCATAGTGTTAAGGATGAAAGGTGTTCTGAGTCAAAGAGTGTGAAAATGTGAAATGTGTGAATCATCACCAAAACAAAAGCAATAGAACTTGTGAAGATGCACAATGAAGCTGATAGAAAACTTTACTTTTCCTAATCGTTGAACTAAACAACCTTAGCTGACCTTTTGTCCTTGCAAATCAGCTGATGTCCTCAGGGTTTCCTACTTCATGTTCAAGTCCAACACTAAACCCCGTTGACCAACATAAAAAAAACTAAAAAAAAAAAAAAAAAAAAACTAATTCCAGCTCCGTCTGTCAGGATCATGACAGGAGGAATCTGAGATATTGCCACCTCTCTCTGGTGCTGTGTTACGTGACAATGTTTTGTCCGAAACATAAAGAACCTGATGCAGAAATCAGAAGACGACTTGCAAACACTTTTAACTCTGCACATATTTTTAATCAGCCAGAAGTCATTTGTTCCCTATCACAAAAAGAAACAATATCTTTACAAAAACTCATCAGCATGTGGTTCTGATTTTTAATGACTTCTTAGTCAACAAGGACGGCATGACCTTACACATTCATCTTGAGGAAGGACTGACTTAATTGAAAATGTCACTTTTATTTTACAAAAATGATCCTGGGATACGCAGCTGAAAAAGCTACTGCCTGAATCAATCATTTAGAAGACGATAGAGTTCAACTGTGGAGCTATTTCTTTTTGTGGCTCTAGTTGCTTTTTTTACAGGACAAAGGAAAAGGGTGAAGAAATAAGACGTTCAGCAGACGTCAGGAATCAAACCTGAGTCGGAGGTCTGAGTGGGAGCCCACTCTCCACCTCCACTCCACCTCCCAAACTCAGTTTGATTTAGAGAAATGTTATTTGTCACAGAAAATTATTGACCATGACAAAGTAGTTAATTAAAAGCAGTGCCGCTTTCAGTATAAATTTATTTTGACATTTAAAATGCAACTTAGGTTTGCTCCATTTATGACAAAAAACAAAATCTTTATTAACAAGTCCATATATGAAGAGCGGGTTTCATAAAACACTCCAACACATAGAGCTTTGCACAACTGAAATCCACAAGTAAACAATTCATTTTTAAAATATAAATACAGCAGTAACATACAGTGTTGTACACTGCATTTGTGTGGGGAAAATAAAAAGATGAAATTGAGGACGAATTTCTGAAAACTAAATAAAAAAATGCAAAATTCAAAGAGGACTTAAAAGATAAAATGGTTCTGTTATTCAAAATGAAATGAATGATAAATTCTATTTATCTGTGAATAGCTAAAGCCCTGTACACTTTCAGAGTTTACAAAAGCTCAATTTGCTTGAAATCAGCAAGAAGAAATATGTATTTGAACAGCAGCAAACAGCATTTTATTACGGATTCTGTGAAACATGAACAAATAAAAAACATCCAACTCTTCTTTCTTGCAGCTTGATGTCTGGACTGGCGGCTCTCGATGCCAAGTGCTCCAGCCGGCTCGGCCTGATCACCGTGTCGTATTATCTCTGGACCACGTTTGTGGCCGTGATCGTGGGGATCATGATGGTGTCCATCATCCACCCGGGCGGAGCGGCCCAGAAGGAGGACTCTGAGGACAGCGGGAAGCACATCATGAGTTCTGCCGACGCTCTGCTGGATCTAATCCGGTAAGACGCCAACAGTCTGAGCTCCAGAATGACATCACGGGCCGATGGGAGAGCAGAGACACAGACCTGACAGCATCAGAACCGAAGAGGCGCTTTTTTCTCCGTTATTCCAACGGGGTGACAGGCCCTGCTGGTGGTGTGTGATTGATTCACATTAGCAGGAGGAACACAAAGCAGGGAACAAGTAATGCTTGACAGAGCAGAGGCAAATCAGTGTTCTCAAAGCAAAAATCATTAAGTACAAGCAGCATGCAGGCTGCTGCGGTGAGCTTCAGATTGATACTGGCAGGAAAACTGTCTCCACTTCTTATCCGGAGGACGAAACCTACGGAATGAGTGTTTAAGGGGATGAAACGTGGGCACTGACTGAACGGATCTGAGCACACATTTCTTGAGAGCTGGTGGATTCAGTCCTAAGTTATTTACTGGAGCAACTGCTGTTCAGTGGAAGAATTCAGAAAGTTGTCAGTCTGATTAATTTTTCCTCCCCTGGCACCTATAGAGGTAACCTCTGAGCAAGGCACTTATCCACCAGTTACCTATCAATCTACACACAGCCACCTGAACAACGAACCAGGAAGAAGAACTGCTCTGTTCTCCTATCATTTGAACCAAAGAAATCTGAGCATTCAGTACATTGTGATACATTTACAAAGTCTGAAAAACTGATGCTTTTGAATTCTTCCATAGCAGCACAGTAGAATAGAATAGAATAGAATAGAATAGAATAGAATAGAATAGAATAGAATAGAATGTGTTTGTTTGTTGACAAACCACTCCATCTAAGGTATTAAATATCAATCATATAAGTATAAGAGATATATGCTAAGAGTAATGAGGTAATTTAAGGTATAACAAGCATGCACATGCAAATATGAGATCTATAGATAGTCTATAAATGAGTGCAGAGAAAATTAGAATGAAGTTACTCAGACATTTACACTGTAAAACCCACTGGCTACAGGAAGAAATGATTATGTGTGTCATTGCACTATATCCTTACAGCAATAATATTTTTTGTTTGTTTGTTTTTCTAATATATATATTTAAGAAAAGCGAAACGATAATGATGATTTGGTAAAATCCCAGCTTGGACTCTTTCTGCATTGGCTTTGTGAGTCTTTTCTCTTTTCTGTGGATGTTCTGGTTCTATCAGATGTGCTTTTGTCCAACTCACTGCATAAAAGTAACTGTAATTTAGTGCAGCTCATGCTCATAAGAAACATTTCTTCTTTTTTGCCTCTGATGTACGAGTCTGTAGAAGCGCAGATCCAAATGTCTTCTTAAACCATCTATTTCATGGAGAACAGTAACACAGTAACTGTGGAAGGTGAAATCTATCGGGTCAGATGATCTCCAAACAAGCTATGTCCAATCTCAGGAAACTTCCACAGGGTTAAAAAACAAAACTCTGGATATTTAATTAGTGAATAATTAATGAGTCTGCCTCACCGCGGCTCTGAGCTTTTAATGCATATTTCTCAGGTTTTGGTTGCAAATTTGACTCAACACAACATGAACGTTTGAAACTAATAATATTCAAGGTGCATCCGCTGAATGAGCCTCCACTCACAGACCAGTTAGCATTAGCTGCTGTTTAGTTACTGTTTCTCTGGCATGTTCAACACCTCGTCTTCTACATTCGTCTTTCTTTGTCATTCTGACAAGAGCAACCAACATGTCAATACGCACGGCCCAGTTCATGGATATGCTGTCATCTCCTCCGCTCCCAACTCACGATGTAAAACCATAACAAACCATGCTAGTGTCCTTCAAACCAAAATCTTGAGTCTGTTAAAAACTCATGGTTCATCATGAAAAACAGGAAGTCTGCTGAGTTTTCAACCCCCTCAGCTGATTTTATCAGCCAAACTATTTCTACCTGTGGGAATTTCACCAAACACGAAGTAGAAACAAGGAAGATCAAGGCCGTTGCTTCCTTCCCCCAGGAGAGTTAGCTATATGGATTTGATCATCTTACCAAAGGATCATGGGAGCCTCATTGACCACTCTAAATCCCTGCCACTACTTGCTTGTGTTACTGCTTCAGTTGCCACATCAGAGATTGTCCCTAAATATCTTTTTTATTGTCTTACATTAATCTGCGTGAGCTCACCATCAATACAGCAATAAAGATTAAGGACGGCTGTCTGAGACATGTAAGGAGAAATCCATGAGGGCATTACTGTCCATCTGCAGTGTGCTTAAGAACACATGGATAAACCACAAGGCAGATGGAGCTGCATGTTGATGGAGCATGAGATCATATTTAGGGCTCCTGTTGGCAGTAAAAACCAGTTTGTTTCTAATAAGATTCTTTTGAATTAACAGAAGAAATACTGGTCGCTCACTATGCACGTTTGATGCACACATGATGACAATTAAAGAAAATTAGCACTTTGTAGATAATACTGATAAATTAAACACTCCATGAGGCCATTAGTGTTTTTTTAACAACCTGTTTAAGAAAATTGATAAAAGGAAATAAATATTCACTACAGCGACAAAATTATTCACTTTTCTGCCTTCAAACTTGCACAACCTTAAGTGACATTCTTAATACCTAGGGTTGAATTTGATGTTGGCCCATCCATCCCTGAGGTTTAGAAGTTTATTCATGAGAATATCTGACCGATCTGTCAGATCAGACACTGATGCTGGACGGGAAGGCCTCCATTTGAAATGATCCAGAAGGTAATTTGTCAGACTACGGTTCAAACCCTGAGCAGACCAGTCAGTCCTTATTGAACTTGGCTTTGCATCCTGGTGTGCAGTCATGTTGAGGCAGAAAGGGGCCATCCTTACATCCTTAAACTGTTCCCATGACGATGAGAACAAGATATCTCAGTATGTTGAAGCACTGAAGGTTCCTTTTTCCTGAAACTTCTAAAAAGCTTGTAACCCTCCCTCTGGACCAAACTTTACACTTGACACAGCACACTCAGTCATACCGTTCTTCTACTCATCCATCTGCCTTCCAGAGAGGTGAAATGTCTCCACTGCTTTAAAGTATAGCTGACATAACTAACAGTTGACTGTGAAATATTTATGAAAACAGAAAGACATTGAAACTGATATATATATA
>NW_006800004.1:1448664-1452372 GCF_000485575.1 Poecilia formosa
CACTTTCAAATTTTTTTCTTCAGTTTCAGTTTCCATTTTTTCAAGAAACCTTATGGCCCCAATTTATCACCGTATATGTCTGACTGTTTATCATTTATTAAACACATCTTATCTCCGCTCACAGAACCACAGTTGATTAGCAGGAGGAGATCATCTTCTAGCAGCTTGTATTTTATGAACATCCATGATTTTTAAATGAGTTTTTCAGAGGAACTAAACTTTATAAAATGCAGAGTCAACGCTGCTGCTGACTCCACTCTGGAACTGGCAATGACTGCCATTTTGTTCAGACCTTGTAAACTATCGAGACTCTTTTCACTGAACACAAATGAGGTTTTTCATTAAAACTAGACGTTTTCTTCATATTTTAATCTCAGCTCAGTTTAGTCTAGGCTTAGAATGCTTTTTTCTGATGTTCTAAGCTAAAGTCGTAGCTTCTAGTTCTTTAGCTGCACAACTTCAGCTGCAGCATGCAACTAAACACGAAAGGAAATGTTTATTTAAGAGTGATTTGGATTGCCTGACACCAGCGGAACATAATCTACACAGTGGAGTGTAGTTTTATCAGCCCAGGGAGACGGAGTGATAGGCATTATGTAAAGGAGTTCATTTTAATCAGTTTTCTGAATGAAGTCTCCTTGGAGCAAGTTCACAGTTGTTAACTCTGTGTTGTTTTACTTTGTCCAAATCACTGAAAGACTCTACTCTTAAAAAATCTGCAGGGTATGTCTCCTTGAAGTTTTGTGTGCATAAAAGTTTGGAGCACAAAACTGTTTGACATAATTATAAACCGTAAAAAAGATTAACATAATAAAACAGACTTCACTATAGAGAGAACCAAGTTGCTTTAGGGTTTTGTTTTGTTTTGTTTTGTTTTGCTTTACATCTGTCTCTCTTTTTCTTTCTTTACAGAAATATGTTCCCATCAAATCTGGTCCAGGCCACTTTTCAGCAGGTAAGATATGACAGAGAGTTCTTTAAAGGTACAGGACAGGTAAAAATGTTCCTCTGTCAATTGTAGTTTTTTTTTTTAGTTTAAATAAATACATTAACAATAACCAACTAATGGAAAGAAAACTTCATAAGTATATGAGAAACTGGTAAAGTCAGTCTGAACATAATAATAACAGAAGAGGTGAAATACAATAAATCAACCTGGTAAAACCAGGGGTTTGAAGATTTTAGGACATTTCCAAGTTGAAAACATAAAACCATAGAAATTAACTGGAGTTTATCAGAATTAATAGAAATATATGGGATTAAAAGGGACTAAAACTGGAATATGAAACACTAATGGGTGACTTATAACAGGGATTTTAAATACTGATGGGGATAAAACAGCAAATTCTTGGCTAAAACAACCAGGTTGCATCCAGTCATACATGCCTGTCTCTAAAGGTCAAAAGGCAAGAGGCACATCATCAGTCCATTACAGTAACTGCATATGAAAACGTGTCCAGGCTGTCCATAGCTTTACCTAGCACCATTTAAGTAGTGAGGTCAAGGGTTGAAAAATATTTTATTCAATATTTATGTTTTTGTTATTTAATGAAGGATTTCATCACTAACTAATATTTCCTTACTTGCTTAATTTGTTTTAGTGTTCTGTTTCAGTAATCCTTTGCTAACTTAAGTATTGCATACATTATAGAAATACATTTATGTCTATTAGTTAGCAAATCTGGCAAAACTGGGTGTAACTTTAACTTCTACATGGCATCAAAGGGCTTCAAAAATAATCTTTAATATGTGCTGAATATGGATTATTGAATTTTCCAGTCTTCATAGGATGCACCTTACATGGTGGTTTGAAGTAAGTCTGCTAAAATTCTAAAGGAGTTAAACTAAAGCTCTGCTGACAACCTCTGATGAAAAGCAATGTTTTTAATTCAGCTGTTTGTCAAAATATCACCTCAATTTCCAGTTCATTCCAGTTGGAATGCTTCAGAGAATTACCCAGAAATCAATTTGTATGTTCTGGTTCAAAAAAATCTTAACACAATTTCTTCAACCTCATGAAAAGTGTCACTGTCTCCCCTGACAACAGTACCAAACACGGAGCCAGCTCATCGTGAAGCCGAAGCCAACGGTGAGTCAGGCCCAGTCAGAGTCCACCACGCGGCGACCGCTCATCTACGGCATCCAGGACGATAACGGCAGTGATATCCAGAACTTTGCTCTTGACCTCACCCCTCCTCCGGACGTGCTGGTGCGCACTCGTGAAGGAACAAGTGACGGAATGAACGTCCTCGGGATTGTTATCTTCTCGGCCACCATGGGTACGTGTTCCAACTGTGTTTGAAATTTGGAACCATTTCAGAATGATATGCTTTTGACAACTCGTTGTTTTGACAGGCATCATGTTAGGAAGAATGGGCCCCAATGGAAGCGCCTTGGTCAACTTCTGCCAAAGTCTCAATGAAGCGGTTCTTAGAATTGTGGCCATTGTCATATGGTGAGGACCTTTAATGATACTTAAAGGTACCATTAAGTACCTTTAAGTACTTAGTGGTACATTATACTTATATGTACTTATACATAGAAGCATAAGTTCTGTTGAAGCTTGTTACATATTGTTATAACAAGCTACATATTGTTGAAGCTTGTTATATTTGTTGAAACTGTCGCTATGTTGTGACAGTTTATTACAAGACAGATAATCTGTGAAAATATTGAGCTTCTTTGCCTTCTCCCAGTGCTCCCAGTTCTTACTAGAAACAACCAATCAGAGCTAGGAGGCAGGCCTTAGCGCTGCCGGTCATCAAAGCGTGCCACGAATGCTAAGACTAGCTAGCATGACCACCAATGACGGCAGATAAACGGTTTTCCTGTAATGGTAAGTTGTTTCTCCGCCATTAGCACATTTAGCAGCACATTCACTAGAGCTTTTGACAGCACTAAAACGCTCCCCCTGGCTCTGAATGATTGTTTTTCGTCTGAAACAGTGCATTTTCATAGATTATCTGTCTGTCACAACAAGGTGACAGTTTTAAAGTATATGTGAAAAAAAAAACATTTTCAGTGATTCTTGAGAATAGGGACAAAATGGGTCATACGGATAAAGCACAAAATTTTAATAAAATATACACAAAATATATATTTTTTTAAATATCTGACTAAACTAACCTGGGTCATGTGAGCACAACAATGTATATTTTTCTGGTTTTGCAGAATTTTTTTTAAATTATTATTATTATTATTATTTTAAACATTGTAGTAAGTGGATGGTGTCTTTAAAATCCCTTGTCCAGGAGCGGAACTCAATACATTATAATAGTTTAAAACAATTAAAGGATGATATATTATGAAGTGTAAGTATTCATATAAATAATTACAAAAGTATCAATACATTGAATTAAAAATCATTTTTATATATTTTCCAACTCCATTGAAAATGGAGTTGGGGGGCATCATATCTCAATGTTCAGAACTTCTGAGGACCCCATGACCACTTCCTTTCTCTTCCTTTGCAGCTCTGGTTAGCTTATGTTATTCTTTAGTTAGGGCCTGCCCATAGCAATGCATAGGGAGAGCAGTGACTGACTTGCTTGTCAGTGAAGCAAGTCACTGACTCCATGCATTGCATGGCAGTCACCAGTGAGTCGGGAGAAAGCAGTGAGACGAGAATCAACAGCAAGTTGAGAACCAGCAGCGACTTGGGAGCCACCAGACAGTGGGGGAGCCACCAGACAGTGGGGAGCCACCAGA
>NW_006800004.1:1452445-1524057 GCF_000485575.1 Poecilia formosa
ACATTTTCAGTGATTCTTGAGAATAGGGACAAAATGGGTCATATGGATAAAGCACAAAATTTTAATAAAATATACACAAAATATATTTTTTTTAAATATCTGACTAAACTAACCTGGGTCATGTGAGCACAACAATGTATATTTTTCTGGTGTTTGCAGAATTTTTTATTTATTATTATTATTTTAAACATTGTAGTAAGTCGATGGTGTCTTTAAAATCCCTTGTCCAGGAGCAGAACTCAATACATTATAATAGTTTAAAACAATTAAAGGAGAATATATTATGACTATTAAGTGTAAGTATTCATATAAATAATTATAAAAGTATCAACACATTGAATTAAAAATCATTTTTATATATCATATCTCAATGTTCAGAACTTCTGAGGACCCCATGACCACTTCCTTTCTCTTCCTTTGCAGCTCTGGTTAGCTTATGTTATTCTTTAGTTTTTTCTTCTGTTTTATTCCTAAGTTGCTTGTCACAACCATGATGTGTCAACACCATAACTGACAATTTACAAAACTTTGATTAAATTTTGTGAAATTAAAACTTAATTTTGATATACTGTAAAGATTTCATGGACCTGATGAGCTACAATATGGCCTCCTTCAGAATAACATCATATAAATTGAGGTAGTTTGGCTTTTTGTCAACTCCGTCAGATGTCAACTCCATCAGAGTTTTTGCGACTCTTTCAGTGAAATTGTTGACAAATCTCACTTAAATGTGCAATTAACTCATTTTAATGTATTTTACATAAATTGCATTACTTCACATGTATCACGTTTTTCATTTTACTCACTAGTTTGTCACCACCTTCAGTTCTGTGTCAACTCCATCAAGCACTGTCAACTCTGTCAGATGGACTTTTTGTTGTTTTTGTTTTAAATAATATTTCTTTTGTTTCTTGAGAAGCATTTGTCTGTAAAACTGAGTAAAAAAATCATTAATAGGGTCATTAAAAATTATTTTATATTTATTTTGTCAGATGGTGACAAAGTTCTGGGTCATGTCCATTAAAAATTTAATTTAAAAAAAAAATGTTGCAACTGGTAGCCTACAACTTATCATCTTTACATTTCCAAAACATAATTTGTCATATTTGCATACATAAGGTTGAGAAATAATTTTTTTAAAAATTGGGGAAAATGTAAACCCATTTTGTCCCTATTCTCAAGAATCATTGATTTAATAAAAGTTACATACTGCAGCTTTAAAGCTCCATGTTCCATGGAGTACAGAGAAAATTTAACATTGAAATATGGTACTTTCTTTCAATGTTTTGTTTAAATTTCAAAGAAAAAGATTAAATACATCTAGCGAATAATTCATCAAGGACTTTATTCACAATTAATCTTAACATGAACTGAATTCAATAGAGCCACCTTCAGCGGACATCATAATAGAAACTGAGTAGCAGCAACTGAGACCAATAGGAAGAAAAGGTAATATTTTCCTCAGCTATATAGAATGAAAATATTCTACTGGTTTTCATTATCCATGAAGTTATTGCATTATAAAACTTTTTATGTTGAATAGCTACATTATATTCATTTATAAACTGGTGGTGAACAAAACAACTCTATCGAGATTTCTTCAATACATGGAGGACTTAATGAATCAGTGAATGAATCAGTGATACATTCATTAGTATTTTATCACAGTGCAGAAAATGCAAACAAATAAAACACAAGCTTGGAACAAGATAAAATAAAGGGATGGATATTACCTTATGATCAAAAGATTGCTAACACAGAAGGAAGATAGTGTTTCTTTTACAAGTGGTTGCTGAGTGTCCTTGTCTTCCGCGGTCTACGGTGGCTTGCTATTGTGGCAGTGTGTTGGGGTCTTGGCAGTGCATTGTGGGACGGCCTGGTAAAGCTGCTGTGCATTGTGTTTCAGCGCTACATCACTAAAAGCAGTATGCAGCTGGAGGATTCAGCTCAGGGTCTACATATGACAAAAAAAACAAGCTTTTATACACTCATCTGTTCTTTTAGTTGAACCTAAAAGCATTTCTTCCCATTCTTGCTGAAAGAGGAAAAAGGAAATGTGCATGTGGTTGAGCTTTTGCAAAAAAAAATTACTTCATCTGCATCCCATCATGTTGCTGATGAACTAAATTTGTTAGTCATAACCTTGATTGTTAAAATGAATGTGCTGACTTTGCACTGTGCTACTAATGCACTGCTGAACCTAATGATAGTCACTCACTGCTTATTAAGCACATGTTGCCATTAGCATGTTGGTATTCTTTAAAAACTGCTTTTAATTTTTTGTGGCATAAACTCAGCAAGAAGTCAGGAAGATTCCTCAGAGATTTTCATCCATACCAGCTGCGTTTCCAGTTCCTATTATTACGACCAGTCCAGGGATGGCTAGATCGCAACATAAAGGATCCATCCTCTTCAGATCTCAACAACCAACACACACGAAGTTGAACAGTTGATAATTATTTATTTTAAAAAGATGTATTTTTTGATGAAGATGTTACAATTAGAGTATTTGGCTTCAGAGTGAGCTATAGCTGAAAACAACAAACAAAAAGAAACTATCTAAATATTAACAGAAACTTACCTAATTGAAAGTAAATAAACCAAAGGACAAAAACTTACCTTCCTTACTAAGAAAAACATGAGAAAACTGAGGAAACATAAACGGCAGCTCACTCCTACACTCCAGAACTCTGACAACAGGTGAACAAAGGAAAGAGGAGATGAGTAGAGGATGGAACACAGGAAGTCCGCTTCAGCAGCTTTTATGTCCGTCACCTCCAAGAAGCAGCCAATTGGACGTCTCCGTCGTTTTCTTGGAACCAATCAGGGACATGACACCTGCACACTCATGTTTGTAATTAACTTTACAACATCAGTCGTAACACCATAAAATTGCACAAACTGAACGTAGAAAAGTAGATTTGCTTATTGGAAACAGCAATTTTAAAAATAACTTGCTTTCCAATTAAATGTTTTTGCGCTAGAATGAGGTGGTTTTTCAGCTGTATCAAAATACATGCATTTCACAAAACTGCAAAGGAAACACTTTTCTAATCACACGAGTCACAAGATAAACAGCCAAATGTTACTACTGGCAGAAAAGATGAAGATGACAGGAAGCAGTAGGATGATGATGGTTTGGTTTAGTTTTTTTTTTTTCAGATATAGAGCAGCTGGCTCCCCCAGAGCTCTCACAGATTCACACAGTTTATAAAAAGCTGTGTGTCATTTGAACATTTTGAATCCATAGCTCTTATGTAAAATCGCCGGCTGCAGTTTCCCCAAAACACCGCAAGTAGGCGGGACTTGTTGCTCCAACGCCTGAATAAGATGTTTCCTCTGATTGGCTGATAGATGATGATTAAGGTAAAAGCTACAATTCTTCCAGATTCTGATGATCGGTTTAAACTTCAGCACATCAACATCACCACATGTAGATCCCTAAATGCATTGAATTGCTGCCATTATCTAATCAACATGTGTACCTAATAAAGTGCCATTAGAGTGTGTAAATGAGAAAAATAAGAAAATCACAAAATGGTCTTGAAAACAACAAATGAGAAGCCCCTCCCACAGCAGTGGCATTTCGGTTCTGCTGCAACATGAAGCAACAATGTACAAGTCATGAAGAAACAGCATTGAAAAAAGTTGGTCAAAACAACCAAAGTGTCTAAGTAATAAGAGTTAAAACATTATAATTATGTTCACACTGAAGGTTTCATTAATTAGCAGATCCAGATCTGCTTTCCTAAACAGTGTGTGGTTGTGGAGGCCATAAAATAGTCCTTATCCTGTGAGAAAGGGTCATAAATATTTATGTATCTTCACTTACTAGTTGTCCTAATGTTTGCACTCATAAATGAACTAGCTGGTGTACACTTCGTCCTGCCAGGTACTTTCCATTTGGCATCGTTTTCCTGGTGGCTGGTAAAATCCTGGAGATGAGTGATCCCTCTGCAATGGGAAAGAAGCTGGGTTTTTATGCCATCACCGTGGTGTTTGGTTTGGTGTTGCACGGCTTGTTCATCCTGCCTGCCATGTACTTCTTCATCACCAAAAAGAGTCCCATCGTTTACATCCGGGGAATCCTGCAAGCCTTGCTTATAGCCCTGGCCACTTCCTCCAGGTAAAGAAATAAGTAGGACAATTAGAGACATATGTTCTACATTTGTTTCTGGTCATCTTTTAAAAGGTTTTCTCTTGATCTTTTCTATGAAAGGATTTAATCTGATTTTGGATTTTTAATTCTCTAATGAGATCTCTTTTCTATCTTCGACAGCTCTGCCACTTTGCCTATAACCTTCAAGTGCCTCTTAGAGAACAATCACATTGACCGGCGCATCATCCGATTTGTGCTCCCAGTGGGCGCCACCATCAACATGGACGGCACTGCCCTTTATGAAGCTGTGGCGGCCATCTTCATTGCACAAGTTAATAATTATGAGCTGGATTTTGGCCAGATCATCACTATCAGGTCAGTGATGTTGCATCATACCAGCTTTATAACAACATTTACATGTGATTGGTAGGAGTTTAGAACAATGGTAGGTCCAAAGCGCAAAATCTTTAATAAATTCAAATTTCCCTTTTTTTTCAATTTATTAAATAAAAAATAGAATTAATTGTGTTATCCAACCAGTAGCTTTTCTAAAAGTATACATACTTAAAGTATTGACACATAGACTTTTTTTTCTGACTGTTAGGCAAAATCTGTCCAAACCACTGATTTTGTCAGTGGTTTGATCCACAAATTACAGATNAAGGCTTATTCATGTTCATGACAGGTGTTATGTCATGTTTATGAAAGTGTCGTGTCAGTCTTATTCACCCCCCTTCAAATAAAGTGTTACCCAAAACTTTGATGAAACTTTGTGAAATAAAAACTTAATTTTGATATACTGTAAAGATTTCATGGACCTGATGAGCTACAATATGGCCTCCTTCAGAATAACATCATATAAATTGAGGTAGTTTGGCTTTTTGTCAACTCCGTCAGATGTCAACTCCATCAGAGTTTTTGCGACTCTTTCAGTGAAATTGTTGACAAATCTCACTTAAATGTGCAATTAACTCATTTTAATGTATTTTACATAAATTGCATTACTTCACATGTATCACGTTTTTCATTTTACTCACTAGTTTGTCACCACCTTCAGTTCTGTGTCAACTCCATCAAGCACTGTCAACTCTGTCAGATGGACTTTTTGTTGTTTTTGTTTTAAATAATATTTCTTTTGTTTCTTGAGAATCATTTGTCTTTAAAACTGAGTAAAATATCACTAATAGGGTCATTAAAAATTATTTTATATTTATTTTGTCAGATGGTGACAAAGTTCTGGGTCATGTCCATTAAAAATGTAATTTAAAAAAAAAATGTTGCAACTGGTAGCCTACAACTTATCATCTTTACATTTCCAAAACACATTTTGTCATATTTGCATACATAAGGCTGAGAAATAATAAAAAAAAATAGGGGAAAATGTAAACTCATTTTGTCCCTATTCTCAAGAATCATTGATTTAATAAAAGTTACATACTGCAGCTTTAAAGCTCCATGTTACATGGAGTACAGAGAAAATTTAACATTGAAATATGGTACTTTCTTTCAATGTTTTGTTTAAATTTCAAAGAAAAAGATTAAATACATCTAGCGAATAATTCATCAAGGACTTTATTCACAATTAATCTTAACATGAACTGAATTCAATAGAGCCACCTTCAGCGGACATCATAATAGAAACTGAGTAGCAGCAACTGAGACCAATAGGAAGAAAAGGTAATATTTTCCTCAGCTATATAGAATGAAAATATTCTACTGGTTTTCATTATCCATGAAGTTATTGCATTATAAAACTTTTTATGTTGAATAGCTACATTATATTCATTTATAAACTGGTGGTGAACAAAACAACTCTATCGAGATTTCTTCAATACATGGAGGACTTAATGAATCAGTGAATGAATCAGTGATACATTCATTAGTATTTTATCACAGTGCAGAAAATGCAAACAAATAAAACACAAGCTTGGAACAAGATAAAATAAAGGGATGGATATTACCTTATGATCAAAAGATTGCTAACACAGAAGGAAGATAGTGTTTCTTTTACAAGTGGTTGCTGAGTGTCCTTGTCTTCCGCGGTCTACGGTGGCTTGCTATTGTGGCAGTGTGTTGGGGTCTTGGCAGTGCATTGTGGGACGGCCTGGTAAAGCTGCTGTGCATTGTGTTTCAGCGCTACATCACTAAAAGCAGTATGCAGCTGGAGGATTCAGCTCAGGGTCTACATATGACAAAAAAAACAAGCTTTTATACACTCATCTGTTCTTTTAGTTGAACCTAAAAGCATTTCTTCCCATTCTTGCTGAAAGAGGAAAAAGGAAATGTGCATGTGGTTGAGCTTTTGCAAAAAAAAATTACTTCATCTGCATCCCATCATGTTGCTGATGAACTAAATTTGTTAGTCATAACCTTGATTGTTAAAATGAATGTGCTGACTTTGCACTGTGCTACTAATGCACTGCTGAACCTAATGATAGTCACTCACTGCTTATTAAGCACATGTTGCCATTAGCATGTTGGTATTCTTTAAAAACTGCTTTTAATTTTTTGTGGCATAAACTCAGCAAGAAGTCAGGAAGATTCCTCAGAGATTTTCATCCATACCAGCTGCGTTTCCAGTTCCTATTATTACGACCAGTCCAGGGATGGCTAGATCGCAACATAAAGGATCCATCCTCTTCAGATCTCAACAACCAACACACACGAAGTTGAACAGTTGATAATTATTTATTTTAAAAAGATGTATTTTTTGATGAAGATGTTACAATTAGAGTATTTGGCTTCAGAGTGAGCTATAGCTGAAAACAACAAACAAAAAGAAACTATCTAAATATTAACAGAAACTTACCTAATTGAAAGTAAATAAACCAAAGGACAAAAACTTACCTTCCTTACTAAGAAAAACATGAGAAAACTGAGGAAACATAAACGGCAGCTCACTCCTACACTCCAGAACTCTGACAACAGGTGAACAAAGGAAAGAGGAGATGAGTAGAGGATGGAACACAGGAAGTCCGCTTCAGCAGCTTTTATGTCCGTCACCTCCAAGAAGCAGCCAATTGGACGTCTCCGTCGTTTTCTTGGAACCAATCAGGGACATGACACCTGCACACTCATGTTTGTAATTAACTTTACAACATCAGTCGTAACACCATAAAATTGCACAAACTGAACGTAGAAAATTAGATTTGCTTATTGGAAACAGCAATTTTAAAAATAACTTGCTTTCCAATTAAATGTTTTTGCGCTAGAATGAGGTGGTTTTTCAGCTGTATCAAAATACATGCATTTCACAAAACTGCAAAGGAAACACTTTTCTAATCACACGAGTCACAAGATAAACAGCCAAATGTTACTACTGGCAGAAAAGATGAAGACGACAGGAAGCAGTAGGATGATGATGGTTTGGTTTAGTTTTTTTTTTTTCAGATATAGAGCAGCTGGCTCCCCCAGAGCTCTCACAGATTCACACAGTTTATAAAAAGCTGTGTGTCATTTGAACATTTTGAATCCATAGCTCTTATGTAAAATCGCCAGCTGCAATTTCCCCAAAACACCGTATGTAGGCGGGACTTGTTGCTCCAACGCCTGAATAAGATGTTTCCTCTGATTGGCTGATAGATGATGATTAAGGTAAAAGCTACAATTCTTCCAGATTCTGATGATCGGTTTAAACTTCAGCACATCAACATCACCACATGTAGATCCCTAAATGCATTGAATTGCTGCCATTATCTAATCAACATGTGTACCTAATAAAGTGCCATTAGAGTGTGTAAATGAGAAAAATAAGAAAATCACAAAATGGTCTTGAAAACAACAAATGAGAAGCCCCTCCCACAGCAGTGGCATTTCGGTTCTGCTGCAACATGAAGCAACAATGTACAAGTCATGAAGAAACAGCATTGAAAAAAGTTGGTCAAAACAACCAAAGTGTCTAAGTAATAAGAGTTAAAACATTATAATTATGTTCACACTGAAGGTTTCATTAATTAGCAGATCCAGATCTGCTTTCCTAAACAGTGTGTGGTTGTGGAGGCCATAAAATAGTCCTTATCCTGTGAGAAAGGGTCATAAATATTTATGTATCTTCACTTACTAGTTGTCCTAATGTTTGCACTCATAAATGAACTAGCTGGTGTACACTTCGTCCTGCCAGGTACTTTCCATTTGGCATCGTTTTCCTGGTGGCTGGTAAAATCCTGGAGATGAGTGATCCCTCTGCAATGGGGAAGAAGCTGGGTTTTTATGCCATCACCGTGGTGTTTGGTTTGGTGTTGCACGGCTTGTTCATCCTGCCTGCCATGTACTTCTTCATCACCAAAAAGAGTCCCATCGTTTACATCCGGGGAATCCTGCAAGCCTTGCTTATAGCCCTGGCCACTTCCTCCAGGTAAAGAAATAAGTAGGACAATTAGAGACATATGTTCTACATTTGTTTCTGGTCATCTTTTAAAAGGTTTTCTCTTGATCTTTTCTATGAAAGGATTTAATCTGATTTTGGATTTTTAATTCTCTAATGAGATCTCTTTTCTATCTTCGACAGCTCTGCCACTTTGCCTATAACCTTCAAGTGCCTCTTAGAGAACAATCACATTGACCGGCGCATCATCCGATTTGTGCTCCCAGTGGGCGCCACCATCAACATGGACGGCACTGCCCTTTATGAAGCTGTGGCGGCCATCTTCATTGCACAAGTTAATAATTATGAGCTGGATTTTGGCCAGATCATCACTATCAGGTCAGTGATGTTGCATCATACCAGCTTTATAACAACATTTACATGTGATTGGTAGGAGTTTAGAACAATGGTAGGTCCAAAGCGCAAAATCTTTAATAAATTCAAATTTCCCTTTTTTTTCAATTTATTAAATAAAAAATAGAATTAATTGTGTTATCCAACCAGTAGCTTTTCTAAAAGTATACATACTTAAAGTATTGACACATAGACTTTTTTTTCTGACTGTTAGGCAAAATCTGTCCAAACCACTGATTTTGTCAGTGGTTTGATCCACAAATTACAGATTTTGATGGCATGTTTAGTCATTATCCACTTGAAAACCCATCTCTTTCTTTAGCCTTAACATCTTGGTTGATGTCTTGAAGTGGTACTTTAAGACATGGTACTTTATTTTCATCAATAAAAGTCATTTTTTATAAATACATAGGAAATGAGTACCTTGCCAACTAGATGCCACCCCGTGTGATTGCCCCTGTCACAAAATCTGTGGTGACATCATGAGAAACCTTCTTTTCTCATGATGTCATCTATTTCACTTTAAGTCCCCTTTTCAGCAAAACTCTTAGATAGCATGAAGGTTTTATGAAAGTCTAATCAATTCTAAGAAACAATTATTTGAGCATACTCAGAAATTCTAACATGATTCCTGAACATTCCCTTATTATTCCAGAAACTTTTATTCTCATCAGTAGAAGTCATTTTTTATATATATTTTGTATTATATTGAATATATACTTTGATTTGATTTACTTGGAGGCTCACTGGAATTATTTTCCTTCTCTCTGAAAATGACAGTCCTAAGAAATAGATTGGACTCCTCAGGACTTTGAAAGCATAGTAATTATCTATTCAATGGAAATGTTCAATGAATTCAACATTTATCAGTGACACAAAGTTTTATGAACTGTGTGATGCTGTGAGAGCTCTGGTGGAACCAGCGTGCATTGTCCTAAAAAACAAACCATCATCCTCTTACTGTTTCCTGCCATCTTCTTCATGGTTTTCTCCATCTCATCTTGTTGTTGATCACATTTCTTGTGTGATGCGAAAAATATTGTTTACATTACTGTTTTTCCATAAAAGTTGAAAAACCACCTCATTCGAACCTAACGTACAAACCTTTTATCTAAAAATGTGTTTTGTTTTTTTTTTGTTGTTGTTTTTGTTTTTTCATTTTTCAAAATTGCCATGTTTCCATTGATCAAATTTATTTTCATTCTTTCAATTTGCACAAGTCTGTGGCTAATGGAAATGCAGCCATCGTAAGATTGTGCGACTGTGTATGCATGTACGTGTACATGTGTGCGTATGTGCGTGTGTGTGTGTGTGTCTTGGTTGGGTGTGAAACAAGAGCAACAAAGGATTAAAGTATTTCTAAAATTGCTGTCATTACTGTGTGGTCAGTCTGATCTTGTAACAAGATGGCTGCCGTGGCTGGAACATTGGCTTCTTGAAAGGTAGAACTTTAGAAAGTTCTCACCAACTTGAGCCAGGTCTTTGTTTCAGACAACCTCCCACCGTGCCGCCCTCCAGGGTAGCTGAGATGATGGAAGAGTCTGGAAGAAAAGACTGTGTAAAAACAGATGGAGAGTGAAACAGAGGGAGTGAAACATTAGAGCCTGAGGTTTTATTTAAATAAGTAGTTTCACCTTTCTAACCATATTTTAGAGTAGAGAACCTGTTCACCTTGAGCTATATGAACAGAGGGAGGTGACCTGTCTGCTTGGCTCTTTCACAATACTCTCGACATGAACCCCGAAAGGCAAACTGCCTCTGAGCTTCCCCTGACCACTCAATCACAAGTGAATACAGTGTTATCCCCTCACCCCTGACTCCCCCACTCAGCTCCTTCAGACTAGCCAGCAGCAGTTAGCAAACACCTGGTGGAACTGCACATCTGTTGAGCTCATTATAAGAGCTTCTCAGTGAAACGCTGGTAAAAATGTTGTTAAAGGGTTAATAGAGAAGCCATGTGATGGCTTCCTGAAGACAGAGTTTCAGAAAGAGCAGGAGCTTTTAAAGAGACAGAGACCCAATTTCAAGGCGTTAAATTAAGAAATCAAATTTCTTTGAAGCCATATTTAATATATTGCATTTTTTCTAACTGAAGTTAACATAGTTGCATAATTGTGCTAAGAAATGGCACTAAGTGCTTGGAAAATACATAGCTCTGCACCTGTAACCTTCTCATCAGAAGTCCTGTTTATGCTTGTAAATCATGATTTTTGCTGGTCACACACACCCCAGTCACAAACCATGAATCATCACTACATCACTCCTTCCACCCCTGCAGAAGTCAGCTGATTAAGAATTCACTTTTGAAAACATAGGTAATAGAGGTGGGCTGACTTTAACCCCCCTCATCACGTCAGTCTTTCACAACACACACACACACACGCACACACAAAATATGGAAACAGCAAAAGAGCAACTCAGTCCTACCTTAAAGTGTGACAGGGCCACATATGACTCATTTTACACTTCATTTATGGGCTTTATTTCTTAAAACTTTGTCACTGATGGTTGGATGTCATGGGACTTCTTCAGAAATGTGAAGACTTTTGATTGTTACCACATTAAGGCTGTGTTGCTCTTAACAAAGAGCCCCCATGGCCACTTCCACCACATCCTCCATCCCTTTGGGTTAAGCCCTGCTCCCAGCTGTCCCCAAGCTTCAAAGTTCTGATAGTTCTGTAACCAATCAACCGTGATCCAGTCCTTCTTATCATTTGGTTGGAAAGGAGTATGTCCGATGTTTCAAAGTCATTATAAGGTAGTTTTTATAAGGTACCACCCCCGAGTCCCAAATTTGGTTAAAACTCATATGAGATCAAACGATGTTCAACGGTTATCACACAGAAGAATCTGAACCAGTTCTTTGACCTTGAGCATAAACCATATCATGAGCAGTGGAATGAATGTCTGTTTTATCTTTGTACGCTGCCTCATCTCTGGCTTTATTGACTATTTCAACTTGAGAGCATTTTTTCTTTTCAAGGTGAAGGTACCCATGCTGTGTACTCGTCATAGCAACTATGATATTCCAGCAATCCCCATTTCTCTTTTCTTCTATGGCTGATGCTCACACTACCACTACCAATGTTAGCGCCGCCTTCCTCATTTTACTCCACAACTGCATCTTATGTTTACACACCTGCAGTTCATTTGTCATTTGAATGTGAAGGTCTGTCCACAACCAGCCAGGTGAACCTCTGACCATACACATTCAGTACAATGTTCTCTGCTAAGTTACCATTCTACTTAGGCCAAATTTAACTTATAATCAGGGATCATTTTAAATTTGAAACATCACAACAGTATGAAAGGTTTTTTTTTGCATTTTAATGAAAAACGTCTTCTGATTTCCTCCGTTTTTACCATTGTCGATCACCAACGTCATGGGAGACGTCTTGCTGTGGTCTTTAAAGAGAATTACAATTTTAATCAGATGGAGGATGGCTCCTTCACTTCTGAATACCAAGTCTTCAAAGTAGGCGTGAAAAATATATTCTACTGTATTGTAATTATTGACCCCCTGCTCCAGTTGAGCCTTTACATTCTGAATGTGTAGAGACATTTTAACACTAATTATCAAGTGGAAGGTTTTAATTGTTTATGATTTCAACTTTCACATTGATTACCCCCTCCTGTGATGAAGCTGCAGACTCTGTCAACTTAAAACAAGATGGTGGCCACTAATAAAACGAAGCATGCATTTGATCTTCTCTTCTCTTTAGGACTAATCATCGACCATTTATATATTTGAAGAGATTTTTGTGAGTGACCATAGCTGTGTTTTCTTAAGGCTTATCCTAATATTCACCCTGCAGCAGTTTATTTTTGCTTTATTCAACTGAAAAGGAATTGATATCTGGTGTTTTTAAAAGAGTTGTAATCAAACTCAGCTTCTGGGAAGTTCACATGTTGAGCCTTAAGGCCTTTGAATCCAATATTTAAAACAACTCCAGAACTGTTCTCAAATCCAGTATTGTCGAGCAAAAGAAATTGGTAAAATAAATGATATTGCTTCTCCTAAATACCTGTAACTTTTACAGAGATTTTACATTGTAGATTGCATCACCTTATTTAACACACTTCTTAGTTTGGTGGAAATGTCTGAATGGAGGGGTTTGGATCTTTGGTGACCATATCATGTCAGATTCTGCTGGGTAATTATGTGGTGCACCTCAAGAACCTTTTTGCTATATGTCATATATTTGCTATATTGTATTTTTACTCACTTGGAGAGATCATTAGCATATTTTATAGTATTTCCTATTACATTTATTCAAATGAAGGAAGACAGATATTGAAACTGTCAGAATTACAGTGTCTTAAAGAAATAACAAACTTTTTGAAAATTAACACACTTTAACTAAACTCTGAGACTAAATATTTGATAATTGTGCCCAGAGAGCACCATTCATTAATTAGAGGACAGTCTTGGTGAAGTTGACTAAATGTTTGCAGTTACTTTGTCTGTTTAAATACCCACACTTTGAACAACCCAGCTGTGGATAATATAAATTAGTGTTTTTAGCTTGAGACTTTTATTGTGAATTGGCAGAACATAAACACTAATTTCAGTCCTTCATTGGAACAATGCTAACCTTCCAAATCTCTACCAGCATCACAGCGACGGCAGCAAGCATCGGCGCAGCAGGGATACCACAAGCTGGACTGGTCACCATGGTAATTGTGTTGACATCTGTTGGATTGCCCACTGATGACATCACCCTCATCATTGCAGTTGACTGGGCACTGTAGGTCATGCTTCTTTTTACTAATGTTCTCTAAAAACCCATCGGGCTAAGCATACCGGCTTCATTTTTGCTGCATAGTCGCTGCATTTCTGATTCGACTTCCCTTTCTCTCCTTTGCAGGGACAGATTCCGAACGATGGTAAATGTAATGGGGGATGCTTTGGCCACAGGCATCATGGCACACATCTGCAGGAAAGATTTCATGAAAGAGGGAGATGGGGTTGGTTCTAATTCATTGGTTGTTTATACTTCTGTTTAAAACCTTTCATTGAAAAAAAATCCATTCTGTTTTGATTTTTTAAACATGAATCAACATCATATTTTTAAATTTGCAAAACATAATTCTTTGTCAAACATTTATCAACAAACAATGATTCAGTCAAAGTCTGGTTATTTGTAATCACATTTCTATTGAGTATTGATGGTTGAATTTCCTTTTAAAGTTTCAGCTTAAAACTTTAATTTTTTCAGTTGGATTTTCCTTTTTACTGTGTTAAATTCTCTGGAGTTGTTTAAACAAAACAAAAAGAAACAAAAACTGTTGGGTTTTTTTGTTGTTTGTTTGTTTTGCATTTTGTAAGTACTTTTTTTAATGTCCTGTCCACAGGTACCTCTGGTCTGTGAGGCTAAAATCCCACTGAATCCCCCACCCACAATGAACTGCCACAACAACAATGGGAACGTTCGACCGCCTTCCTCAGGAGTCAAACACAAGCTCATCCCTCCTGATGTTGCTCGACTAATGCAGCTTGAGGAAGGTGTTCAGCAGATTTCAGACAAAAAGAAACCTCCGATTCCTCCAAGATATCTCAAGAAGAGCAAAGAACACTGCACTATTGACATGAATGGCCTTGAGACCAATGTATAGCCACTGAGTGCAATTTCATTTGATATTAGTGTATTTGGACAAATGGATGCCCAGAAGCAAAGGAAACTTGTAACGGCATCAATATTGTATTTTATATCCTGCAGTACCAAAATCTATCTATCTACCTATCTGTCTATCTAGCTATCCAGCTAGCTAGTAATCTGTCTGTCTAACTAGCTAGCTAGCTTGTTGTATACTGCAGCACTGGTCATGCCAAAAGAAATGACAAAAAGTTGTTCTTCTAAAGGTCAGAATTTGTGAGCAGTAGACACTGGCCAGAGTCACACCTTGGAAAACATGGAAAAATCGTCTGGAAAGTTTTTATGTGGAGGAAAGGTCTGGTCCATATGGTTTAGTGGAGAATAAATTAACATAAGTTTTTCATACAAATTACATGTTGTGTGTGGTGAATGGAGTTTGTTTTCCAGCTGTGATATTTTTATTTTATTTTTTTTTCAATTCTGACTCTGTCGGGTTTTAAAAACTTCTTATTTGCATTTCTTCATTGCGAGGAAAAGGACTGCAAAACCGTTTCTCTCCGTTGCCACTATGTTTAAGCATCGTTTTTCTGATCCAGGACTGGTTTTCATGCTCACACACAAGAAGTCACTCCTTGTTCCTTCCAATTCGCAGCTTCCTAAGTGACGAGACGGTTCCGCTCACACAGTGAAAACGTGTTTACAACGATACAATGACATGTAAAGAACATTACAATGATTGGTTGGAGCACATTGTGAGGTAACTTGTCTCTGTCTCAGAGTCAGATATTGACTGATGCAATTGTATATTCAGTTAAGATAGTTCAGTTCAGTCACTTGTCTGAAAAATGCACCAAGAGAAGGATTCTGTAGAGTCTGTGTGTGTGTGTGTGTGTGCTCATGTGTGTGCATGATGAGTTGTTCCTCACCAGTGTTATCAGACTGGAACTACAGTGAATAATGTTGAGTATCAGAAATACTGTGACATTACACTCACTTTTCATGAAAGGCCAGTTTGAAATGACATCTTGGTACTAGAATCTAAAACTGGGTTCTCAAAAGACAATTTTTCCTTCATAACAAACTTAAAATTTTCTGTGGCACTTTAATCAGCTCAACTCCTTGACCATTTTTTTCTTGAGCATTTGTCAGATTGATTGCACAGTTTGTCTGCTTCTGCCAGTTGCAGGAAAAACTCTGACTTTCATAAATGCTTTACAGAACCACATTCATGCAAAAGAACGTACATTCAAGCTTGGTGATGAAAAGGTAAACTTAAATGGTTTTGCCTTATTATGGTCCTTGACTGATAAGGACAGGAACTGAAGTGATTTTGTTTTTTATGTTTCAACTAATATGTGCAGAAAAAAACATTTGTATATGACAAATTTAATGACTTTTGGCTAAACCTGATCAAATCAAAAGACTTGGGACTTTATTTGGATTTGAGCTTTTTGACATTTCTTCAATGAACTATTAACGTTGAACATTTCCAGACAGCTTTCACAATTACCCAGCCTCCCTGTAACAACACAACATTCAATGAAGTTGCCGAAGATAAGCATAAAGAAATTTGGAGAAAGAAATGTTTCCAGAAATGATGAGGTGGTAAAAAAGAAACAGTCAAGTGTGCAAGGCTGAACGGAAAGCACATCATGGCAATCAAGGTTTGGGGCTAACATAAATCGAATGTTATCTTAACAACAAAGTCTTTCTTTTTTTTTTTTTTGCTTGCTACTTACATCATAGAGACAGAAAAGTCATTTTGTTTACAAGAGGTGAAGTGTTGGCTGATCTTATTGGTTAATCTGAAAAAAACACATTTACAACCAGTCTAAAAATAATACTTTCACTTGTTTAGTCCAAATCTCAAAACTGTTAATATAAATAAGACTTTTTACAACACAAATAAACTCCTAACTCTTGTCTATATATATTTTTTGTGTCTGTTTATTTGAGCTGCTGCCTGTGTTTCTCCAATATTAAAGATTATGTCCACAGCCAATGCTGTTTCAGAAAGGATCAGAAAGGAAAAAGGCAAATAGCGGATCACCCTTTTCCTTTTGACCAGTGGAAAAGGGCGATCTACTAATCATCCTTTTCTCTGCTAGAGTGATGAAAAAAATGCTCTCAATGTTTAATAGACTGGCATAAATAGATTCAGCTGCAATGTCCGAACATGAGTGTTATATAGAAACCGGGGCAGGATGTGCACACTGGGCCTCTACAGCAGGGTTGTGCATATGGCTAATGGCTAATAACCAATTCACATAAAAGCCAGAAACACTTACAAGAAAGTCAGACCTACGTGTGCCATAACACACACTGGTTTCACTCCGCTGCATCATCTGTCTTTTTTTCATATACACAAAAGCTTCTGAAGGCCAAGAACCTAGAGTAGAAATTAACATTCAAACATATGGAACGCGGATTATGCAAGAAAAGCAGAGATGAAGAAACACAACCTTGCTCTGGTTTTTCAAAGTGAATCAAGTGATCAGTGGTAAAAAACACAAAGTATAGTCTGTGGTAAGAGAACATCCAATGCTCATTTTACCAGACCTTCACACAGAGAAACTTGTAAGAAATAACAGATATTTTATTTGGCTCACAATTTATAGAAAAAATAAAGATAAAAGTGGTCACAACTTTATAAGACACAAATATTTTAATGTAAAAGAAGGAAAGACTAAAACTGAGGACTTGGCTGGCCTGCTAATAAGCAGCTGCAGACTCACCTTGCAGGGGAATGAGATGCTACTCATCCATATAGTCTATTGCTGGCCCAGTAAATAGTCTTGAAATGTATCTCTCATTGTCCACTTTTCATGGAACAGTAGTTGAACATGTTCCTCTCTGTGGTTCTGAGTCCATGGTGACCAAAGGCAAAGGGGCGGAGCTTCAGGGCAACTGCAACTGGCCTGGAGAAATTAGCATAAGCTAGAACAGGTGTGCCCACCAGCCTGGCTTGTATCTCTGCTAAGCCTTATCCACAATCATCTGATCAATGGTTACCTAACTGCCGTTGCCACTGACAACCCCAGGTATCAGCTATTAGCTGTTGGCTGCCAATTTTGCAAAGCTTTCAATAAATCGTCTATAGTAGCTGACAAAACCCCAGAAAGGATTGCACCTCTGGGACACTGGTTGGACAATCCTGAAGAATTCACTTTTTTTAGCCTCTCTTTTAGTCCATCTTGTTCAGGTGGCTTCATCACAGTTTCCAAACGATGCAAACATTCATGGACTGAGGAATGTTTGCATTCCTCAGTCGATGAGGAATGCATCGACTGAGGAATGCATTCCTCAGTCAATGGAATGAGGAAAGGAGAAACTCAAGAGGAAAGGAGAACCTTAAGGTCATCCAAGAGACTGACAATTTTGAGACCCAAACATTTCCTCCATTAGTCGCTGAAACGTGTTGGGGCATTGCAAAGTCCAAATAGCATTCTGTTAAATTCAAACAACTCAAACGGCTTACAGATGACAGTCTTCATCTCATTAGGTTAGCCCACATTGGCCTGGTCACCACCACTAGTTAAATCAAAGGTGAAGAACCACTCTTGACAGAGTGCCCAAAGGTTCCTCAATTCTTGGTAGAGGAAAGGCACCATGGCAGGTCTTATGGTTAAGTTACTTGTGATCAAAACACAGGGGGTTACTCCGCTCCTTCTTCTTACCAACGATGAGGGAACCATTGGGGCTGCAGCTCTCTGACCACCAGGCTGTTTAACAGCTGCCAGTACACCATACTCTGCCCATACTATGTATGAGGCACATTAGCTATCACTGTACAGCCCTGATCAATACCCTGAGGAGAAAACACTCCCTCATACTTCTTCCTGTGCTGATCTCAGTTTTGAAGGGCTAATTGATCTTTATAACTTGACATGTTCTGACATTCTGGGCTCTGCTGCTCCTCTGAGGCCTAAGTGAGCCAAACCACCCAATCAGCCTTGGCTGAATGAATCCTCTCTTGCTCTTCCAGTGTACAGAGAAAAGATGGAAGAACAAATTCCAAGTGTCAAAGCAAATTCTTCATGGCTGTTTATCTACATATCAGAGGAATGTGAAAGCTCTGATATCTAGCTAAATCTGCTTTTTATGGAGTGTGATCTTTGTTAGTAGTCTCAAACCTCAAGTTCTTTTTAATTATTAATCCCTGTGACACTGTTTCCATGGAGGCCATAAACATCGTGACACTTTCTTGGATCACTTTGTAGGAAAAATATGGATGCTAAGGTCTTCTCAGTCTCGGTCTGTTTTAGATAGTTCTGTGCTCTCTGATTGCTCTGCTGTTTTTCATCAGTTTAAACAAAATGTTTTGTTTCTTTTATTTGAGACCTTTCAATTTCCCACAAGACTTCCCTTCCCATCTTTTCGATGAGACCCTTCATGTCATTCTACTAGCATTTTAGACATTTTAAACACCTCTTCGTCATCTGGCTGTGTACCAGTTGTATTCAAGCATGCAGCCAGTCATCAAAATGAAGAATCTTGATCTTTATGTTTCTTTGAACTGCAGGCCACCTTCCAGATTACAAATTACTCTTATCCAACCAAGATTTTGGAAAATGCTGATTTTTTTAGTTAACCTTTTTAAGGACTGAAAAAAGTTGTTAGTCTCAAAGTTTTGGTTTTCCCTTTCAATTGGCAAGTTTGTGACCCACTGCAGTCTCTGTTAAACAGTTGACTGGGTGTTAAAGAATGGTTAACTCAAAACTATCTGACCCTAATGACAACAAAACCAAAGTTATTGTGTTTGATGATCTCACCTTCCGATTCAAACTGATTTCTTGTCTCCCTTAACAGTCCATTGCTCCTCCACTGTCAGGAGTCTCTGAGTGTTTTTAGGTAGTTCCTTGAAATTTCAGAAAGTGTCCACAGTATTCAGGATTTTCTTGTATCACCAAATTACCCAAGATAAATCTTACATTCTTCCTAAAATCCTTGAAAATCTTTTACATTAATTTGTTATCTCTAGATTAGATTACTGCAACTCATATTATGAACTGGATCAGTCGACTCTCCACTGTCTGCAGTTAGTCCAAAATGCCAGATCTCCCAGCCAGATCCTCGTAGTGCAGTGGAGATCAAGGTTTTTGCTGCATGATCTTTGAGCTGCAGAGTCTCTTAGAAACTCTCTGGCTTTCAATTTTTTTGCTCCATCAGACCTGTTTGATTGTGACATTGTTATCTCCAGTTTTTTACGGTGTTAGTTTGTGCTGGTGTTGCTCAGAGGGCCCGGTGGGGCCGGTGCCTGGCAGCCTCTCCTCTGTCAGACTGCCCCAGGGCTGCTGTGGCTACTATTAGGTAGCTTTGTACCATTAGTGTGTGAATGTTTTTCAAACAAAGACAAACATTTCTGTGCCAAACTGTTTTTATTGACGTGACATGCTTTTCTTTAGAGAAACACATGCCACAGTTTTTGATGTTATTCTTTAGTACATTAAGGGCGCGTTCAGACTGCACCCTGAAGTGACCCAATTCCGATTTTTTTTTACGTAATGCGACCTGTATCCGATCTTTTCATGGCAGTGTGAACAGCACAGGTCGGATTCTTTTTCGAATGTGACCCATATCCGATACGTATCCGATTCAAATACGACCTAAAGTTCAGGTAGCATTCATCCGAACTGAACGTCACTGTTTCTCAACAAATCTCACTATTCTGCGTCCTGATACGCGCAAGCGGGAAGAAAAACAACAAACACGGCGGACTATATGAGGATTAAGTTGTTAATATGCTGCTCCGGCGGTACAACAACTTCAAATATGTAAGCTAGCTCCACCGTTAGCCTCCATGTTTACTTCCGCAAACACTGAGCACTTCTTCTTTTTATGGCGGTTGGCAGAACACTGAGAACGCTGACGCTATTGCGCCCTCTACTGCGCATGCGGGACACTTTCAGGTTGTTTGCCCGTTTACACTGCAGAACGCATACAGGTCGCATTTACTGGCAGTGTGAATGGCCCCGGCAAAAAAATCGGAATTGCCAAAAAATCGGAATTGGGTCACTTCAGGCTGCAGTGTGAACGCACCCAAAGTATGTACAAATACTGAAGCTCCAACTAAACCTTTGTCAAAACATCACATGAAATCTCTGACTGTTGTTTTTCATGGACAAGCAATTTCACTAAGTTAGAAATGAATACATCTACCGTTCAGTCGCTGTTGACAGTGTCCATTAGATTATTGGGGTTATTACAGGGAATGCTGTAATATTGCCTTGTAATATTGTAAGATTGCCTTGAAACAGCAGAAAATTACTGTCCTACATGAAAGATTTCAGTTACTTTGAGCGATTGGCTCACACATAAGGTCAAACTGCTTTCAGGTTTTCAGTCTTATGACCAACAGTAGGTTTCACAGTTTCAGTTTTCCTCATCAAGTCACCTGACTTCTGTGATGTTGACATTCCTCTGTGCTTTCTTTTGGCTATACACAACCCCCTCTGCCCCTGATATATGAAGCACCATGGCACTTGGTGCACAGTGAGACCAAATGATTGTACGTCAAACAACTTTCAGTTTGTAGGACAACCTGCAGCAATGTTATCCAGAAGATTATGCTGACTCTAAGGAAACAGACAGCAATTTTTTTCATCGTTTTCAATGATTTATTGCTTTTTTGAATGACTGTAATACTCTATGTGACGATACAAGGCTACAATATGTGCAAGTGACTGTGTTCATAGTAATGTGATGAAAATTATATGTTAGTTAAGCATTTTAATTTGATAGGAAATATTTGATATCTTGGTGGAAAACAGGCTGGGGCATAAAGGAAGAGCAGCAGGAACGTTTTCCTCAGCTATATTGATAAGGGTTTTATTATTTTTTTCTTTTGATTGAATTATTTCATCCAAAAATACAGCATGATACTGAAAATAATAAGAACATGCATAGCTCATTATTTATTTTTTACACATAAGTAAGTCATTGGCTGCATTTAGTGTAACATTAAAGAGGTTCTGGCTTCAGATCAGTGCTGATATCGAAATGTTTTTCAGGCTATGTATGAGGCATAAGTCTGATCATTTATCATTTTAATTGTGGCTGCAATTAAAATGATAAATGTGACTAACTTTGATTGGTTAGGATTACACAGCACTACATTACAACTAAACTTATGGTCACAGCTTAGTTTGAGCATATAAAGATGCCGAAACATATCCAATATGTCGATTTACCTTTTTGCCATTTCTCATTGGAGAAAGGAGACATTTTATCTAGATAAATTTATTTTATACTACAATGTAATAAAATATTGACTGGGGCATACAATCAGCTGAAGAATATTTATTTTAAAGGCAGCCACCACTGTCACCCAGGAGAGTATGTGCATGGTTTTGATTGTTTTCTTTCAATACCAGCCACAGAAAACGTGCAGATGGAGAAGAAATCTGAAGAACTCCACACCATAGCAGTGCATGATTGACTGATAATTCATGATGACATGCAGGAAGCCATGCTGTTTTGAAGTGATGTTATGAAAGTATTTTTGGACTCAGATTTTTCAGTTCCATGTGGCCTTTTGTTTTTCACTAAGATAAGGTTTGATAAGCTAACCTTATCTTAATTAGTAATTTATTTGACTATTTCTTCAGAAAATTAGATACTGTTCAGTTTTCAATTTTTTGTTTGAGACGGTCTGTAGAGCACTGTTGATATTAATTTGGATGAAAACTGTTTAAATGCTTAGAATGTTAAAGAGAAATCATTAGGTAATAAATCATCTTTACTTGTTGAGCAAAACCATTTTCATCCGAAGTGCAGGAGAGGTTCTCCATGTCTGTTTTTGAAGGTTATTTTATGCCGAGGTGTAGTTTAATCTAGCATTTGGTGTCATTTTTTCCTCTTTTACCAAACCCATATCAAACCGGGACTTCAAAGCAGAGTGTGTGTATCCTTACGGCCCTGATGCATTGGGTCTTGCAAATCAAATGTTCTGGTTTACAAGTAGGAAAATTGAACCCATGGACATACTGAGAACATTTGTTATACTTTATGATCACACAACCTTTGACTGGGAGAAAGTCCACCAGTCTTTAAAAGATCACATCTATGAGTCCATTTGAGGTCGGCAGTACAATGAAAGGCTGCTGCTCAACCACAAAAATCTTACTCTGTAGTTGTTTTATTACTACTCTGGCTTAAAATAACTTAAAACGTTTAGACTTTTGTTACATTGCTGAATAATAACATCAAAACAAATCTTGTCAGGTTTGTGTTGGTCTGTAATTAGCTATGTAAAATATCCAAGAACAATAACATGGAAATATGTCCCTGATTTCTATGTTTGATTCAACTGTTTTTGTGGTTTTAATAACAAAATGAGTATTTTGGTTGCTATATTTGCTTTAACAAATCCAAGTAGATTGCATTGGTAATATTGCTGACAGAGCAGCCATTTTCAAAATGACATAAAAATGAAGAGGAAAACAGAAAGTGACTCATTTTTCTTGTTTCTTCCCAAGTTGGTGTTCAGATGCATTTATGAAGTATTCCTTCTTTCTTTTCTTTTTTTCAGTTGTTTTAAAGATAAAGATTGAATATGAAAAATCAAAAGCAATTTTTAAAGTTCGGTTTAAACAAAATGAACTTCCATCCGGTATCCTGCACCAGAAATATGTGGCTCTGTATCTCAGCATGATTTAAAGATAGAGATATAAAAAAAAGAAAACAAAACAAAAACATTCACAGGTTCCGTCCTGTTTAAAAGCCTGTTCTGTTGTCTGAAACATGCAGTCCAGTTCTCTATTTTTCCTGCTCTATCACCTCTCCACCTTCTTTCTCATCTCTTTTTGAGGACAGCTCTGTGTTTCCCGTCCCAAAGTCCAGCACCTGCAAGTTGACGAGGTGGGCGAAGGAGCTCTCGTCTACAGAGTCCACAGACAGCCGGTTAAACCTTGGAACAAAAGACAGGAAGGACGGTTTAGTTTGTAAAATTGGCACTTCCTCTGCTGAAGCCGAAGGTCTCACTTAGCAGAAGAACTTAAATTTACAGATCTGTCGGGTGATGCTGGTCCAGAATCAGTTCGGAAAGGTGCAAATTGTGAGCATCTCTTACAACTGTTGAACAAAATTAGTTTTTGTTGTTCTGCACTATTTACTCACTGAAGTGTTGACTTGAGTTACCTCAAAGTATTTTTAAGAAATGTATGAGATCAATTCCATTTACTTGCATGTGTAGAAACCGATTACACAGCCTATCCATGAGTTTAATCATCCATCACCAAGTGATTTCTGTGATATTACAACATTTATTTCCATTTCCCTCCTGCAAACACTCCAGTTGGTACAGACCATGTGCTTAATACTGCAAGTGGAGGGAAACAAGGGGAGAGAACTGGAGCAGCAGCTGATATGACAATAATGCCAAACCTGCATCCCGAAAGGGGTCAAAGCTCATAAGCGTAGCTATAAAGCAACAAGGTTAAGGTCACACTGAAACCAAACCAGAACAAATACCTTGAAAGCACATGTTCAAAACCTCTTAACTCTTGTCTGACCGCTGCTTTCAGCTGCAGGGCTTGTGGCGGTAAGCCAGCAATACGTGGAATAAACCAAAGTGGAACATTTTCTGAATGCACTCAAGTTAGTGGAGTTGGAGAGATTAGATCCTGTGTTACGGTACTCTACAAAATGAAGCTAAGTCCGAATGCGCAACAGACAGTGCTTTCTTTTGATTTGCGACAGAGCGGCGCACACAGAAGGTCGTCCATGTGAGGAAAAATCTCATTTCATTAACACTAAAACCAAAAACAGCTCCAGAATGGAAAATGGTTCCAAGTGTAAACGCTGAATGTTGTAGATCTTACAAATAAGTGTTGAATTATTTGTAAGTTGACAAATAATTTATTTTATCCAGATAGTGGATTGGATTCATTATCTGGTCTATCTAAGTTTATAATTCAGAAAGCACCAATGACCTGCCAGCGGAAACACATCCATGAGTTTAGATCAAAGGTGAACAAATAGACCAGGGAATGAGAACATTAGTGCAGATACTGTGTCTTTAATTACTTTTTTAAGCATGCAGATGCGGCCATGTTTCAGGTTCAACACATACAAAACTCAATGGATTTGAGTGAGAAAGGTTAAGGATGTTTGTGCGTCTCTTACCGAAGGAAGATGCCTTTAATGTTTGGAGTGCCTTCAAAGGCTGAAGCAGGAACACTGGAGATCCGGTTGCTTTGCAGGTAAAGATACTCCAGAGACTCAGGAAGGTCTGATGGGATGTGTGTTAGCTGGTTACCAGAAAGGTCTAGTGTCTAAAATAATAATAATAAATACATCATCAAAAAGGAACATATCAAAATAAATTAATGTTACTCATATACCACTATCACATGTAACCCATTCAGATGGATGGATGGATGATAAATGATAGATGGATGGATGAATGGAGGCAATTTCTGCATCATTTTTTATTTTTATTTTTTTTTTTTTTGCATTTTGTCACACTTGAAGTATGTAATTTTTCTAAAAATATTTTTAGCATATTTTGTACACCTGTCAGTATGCTGTGACAGTAGATCATAAGACAAATGATCTGTGAAAAAAAAATCAAGTTCCTCTACCTTGTCCTACTGTAGTCAAAAACAACCAATCAGAGCCAGGAGGAAGGTATTAGCACTGTGAATTAACATTTCAGTAACATTAAGTTTTTCAGCAACTTAATGTTACTGAAAAACATTTTATCTGCCAACATCAGTGACTTATGCTAACTAGCCTAGCATTCATGGCAGGCTCTGGTGAGGGAATCTAGCTGTAGCATAACAGAAACAAGGGGCAGGGTGTGAGTAGTGCATACACGAGCATGATTCTGATTGCTAGGTTCTGAAGCGGTGTATCTCTGCAGATCTGATGACAAGGATGGAGGCAATGAAGCTCAATTTTTTTCACAGATTTTTTTTTCACAGTCTCATTTAAAAGAAATAATATAAATAAAAATAATCTATTGCAAGTTTTAACCTTCTATGTTAAGGTAATAGACTAGGGTTACAAGACCTGTTACTAAGCATAATCTGACCAGTATCTCTACAGGTCACTCACTGTGAGTGCACTTAGCTCCATCCAGGCTCCTTGGTAAGCTGAGTTGAGTTTTAGTTTGTTGTCACTCAGGATCAACTTCTGCAGCTTCTGCATTCCTGCCAGGGCTCCATATGGTATAGCACTGAGCTGGTTGTTCTTGATCTCCAGAACCTTCAGACTGTGCGGAAGGCCCAGGGGTATGGCATGAAGGGCATTTCCAGACAGGTCCAGAGTTTCCAGTATGCGCAGCTTTCTGAAGGCGTCACGGTGAATCTTTGTGTTGGTCAGTTTGTTGTAGCTCAAATTGAGCTCAGTCAGGGTATACAGCAAAGACAGGTCATTGCGGCCAATTTCAGAAACAAAGTTGTGGAGCAGCATGAGAGTCTTGGCTCGCCGAGGTAAGCCTCTGGGAACTCGTTCCAGCAAGTTATTATACAAATGAAGAGTGTGCAGCTTCTTCAAACCCTAGGAGAAATAAGCAATTCAAATGAATGAAGAGCACTGCTGCTATGCAGTGCATTTGAGGATTTGCACTGCCATTACACATTTGTGAGTAGCATCTAATATATGATCAACGTTTCCTTAAAGTACCTGGAAGGCCATTGGGTGTATAGAGCGGGAGCGCAGCTTGTTATTGTGTAGAAGCAGGTATTCAATGTTCCGTACAGAGATGAGAGCGTCTCCAGGAATGCTGCGGATGGCGTTCTTCTCCAGGTGCAGCAGCACCAGGTTGCGAGGCAAACCCTTAGGAACAACGCTCAGGTTGTTATTTGACAAGTCAAGATACTCAAGGCTACTCAGCTGGCTGTGGAAACAGAAGAGGAGGGAAATCATGTTTTCGATTCTGCACTCTGTAATTTAACACTTTATGTTTTTTGTGACTTCTAGGTGCTTCACAGCTACAGAGCAAATTCCAAGGTTTGCATTTAAAGATGCTTGAAATGCACACTGGGAGTTGTAAATAGTAATAAAAACAAATTTTGTCCAAGTAGGATCAAGGGATGATGTATACCAGGAGACTTCAGTTACCCCTGCAGCTTTAGCTAAATGTACTGGCAGTTAACCAACTACCAACTACCGTTCAGACCACCAAGTGGTAAGTTTGCTGAAGTGGAATATATCGATTCTATTGTGTTTATGGTGACAGTGGAAGAAACGTTAAGAAACTGCACAGTTTATTAAATCCTTGTTCTATAGAGCAAAGATAAATGTTGACCAAAATGTTAAATATCTGCAGCTGGTGGTTATAATTTTACAAGCAGATCGGTTCATTTTGGATCAGGTAAAGTCTTTTGCCCAGCAGTGCTGTTCATTTAGGAAGATCTGAGATCTGATGATCACATTACCAAACCATTCACAGTACAGACTCCCTCTTGGAATGCTGTGGACTTGTTAGTTGTGTACATTTTGAGGTATGATCTATTTGTGTTGTGTGACACACTTTTGTGTTCTTTATTTTAGTTATGAAAATACAAAGTGAAATATTTTAATTGCTTTGTTTTGTGACTAAAATGTTAAGCGCACCTGAAAGTCTCGTTGTCCATCCCATCATTGGTGAGGAGGTTGTTCTGGAGATAAAGCTCTCGAAGGTTTCGCAAGTCCTCAAAGGCCCCTGTTGGAATTTTCTCCAGCCTGTTACTCTGTAGCATGAAATAAATATTTTTTGATCAATAAAATGATATGCTCTCCACAACCTTTGGCAGAAAGTGGCTGGACTGGGGCAAATTAACTAAAACTCTATTGGCGTGAAGTCAGTCATGATCCTGCCAGGCTCAAGTACTCAGCAAGCAAAGTTTCTCCAGTTCACATCACTACTGTGTCTCACTATGACGATCCCACCAGATCATGCAGGAACATGCAAGAAGATTTCCCTCCACGTTAACACCGTGATGAAGTAGCTTTAGCTTCAGGCCAGTAGGGCTAGTCCTGCTTCAAACATTTAACAAAAGTCCACTTGTTCAATCAGACATCAAATCTTTATCATGTCTTTTTTTTTTAGGTAAAATGTCTCAAAGGGTTCAAAACACTTGAACTTACAACAAATAAAACAGTAATAATAACAATAAATAAGCAAAATATGAAAAAAAAATCATTAGAATTGATTAAAGCTTTCTCTTTGTATCCAGTTCCAAACATTTCAGGTTCTTTTTAAATAAAAATTATTCCAGGAAACATCTGCTGCATATTTACAGGCATTTTTCCCTAATTCTGTTCTGGCTTGTTTAACAGATGTTTCTAAAACACAGTCAAAGCGAAGGATTACTAGCTGGTGTTTACTTAAAAGCCCAAGCACAGATAAACTCTGGATCTAAAAGGTTTACAGGACCAAGATAAACCTGCCAGATTTTTAGGATGTGAATAAAAACCAGACTAAATTATGTCATCTTAAGTCTTTTTATTCTGACGTATTAATCATGTTAAATATCCACTGATGGGAAACACCTGGTGGCTTCATCAGGAAAGATATTCAAGATTTTAAGAGAAGAGGAAAAAATGTGATGTGTTAACACACAAGGAAATGAGCAGAAAAGGAACAAGAAAAAGAAGAAGAGCACAAGAAGACGAAGAAGAACAATAACGGGAGGAAACGACATAGAGGCAGGAAACAAGAAGTGGCTCCGGACACGGCTTCAGGATTTGATTTGACTGAGATGGAGTCCTGGGTTTTTAAGTGTCTTGTTCTGCATTTTAATTACTGTGTTGGTCATAGAATGTTTTAGAGAAACATGAACCCCAGCTGGCTCATACTAAGAAACTTCTACATACATTATATAAATAGACAGAATCATTTTTCTTACTGTCTGATATTAAATCTGTCTATAAGCATCAATAAAGATTGCTATAATTATTTTTATTTGCAAATGTTCTAAATAACTAGAAATATAATTTTCTTAGATATTTTTATGTTCCTTGGGTTTCCCACTACAAGCTTCTCACAACAATTTTTGAATTTTGACCCATTTCTTCTGGTTTAGTTTAGTGAGGTTTGTAAGTTTGCTCTCTTTTGGTTCTGCAAACTTCTATGGAACAAATATCAGAGGTTTTTGATTTTCAGTTCAAAACATTAACATGTTGTCCTTAATTAACTTTGTCCATCTGGAAGACCTATTTGTGCTGAAGACTCAACTCTTGAAATGCTGCTTCAGTATTTCTACATAATGTTCTTTTCTCACGGTGCTATTTAATGAAGTGCACCAGTCCCTCCTGCAATATAACACTAACACAACATGATAAAGCCACTACCGTACTTATCTGTTGAAATAGTTTTTCCTCTTACTTCAAAGATGCTCATTAACCCTTAAATTTTCCATTAATCAGGCAACAGACTAGACTTGTTTTTTCAAGCTGTATGAAGTGTTGAACAGTCAATTACTCTTGATCCAAAACATTTACATATGCTAGAAAGTTGCAGAGCAAGATGAATTTTACTTTCAACATCAAAGTGAGTCTGAGGCTAAGGAAAAGTATGGTTTAAATAAAAGTTTTAAATTCAAGTCCGGATCTGTGGACAAAGATGTCCACACAAAGCAAGAGGTATAAAGCAGCCTGGGTAAATATTTCCAAGTCAAAATGTAGGATGCCAATAGAAAAGAAAAACCAAAGTATTTCAACTAAGTTTTAACTTCGACTCTACAGACTTATGCAATGAGCTTGTTGAATTTATTTCATTTTCTTATATTCTTTCTTCTGAAATGTGCTTTTCAGTTAAACTGTGCAAGATACTTTACACAACAACAGTAAGAGATATATTGTAACTGAGGTGTATCGGCTTTTGATATAGATTGTACCCATACGAGCCAGTTGGACAGCATGTGGAGGTCAAGGCTGCCATGTATCTAGGACAGCAGTGACGCATACAGTTCTCATTATAAAGAATAATATGCTAAACACAAACCTAGACATATTCCAACATATTTATGCCAATACCAAGTGCATTTATGAGCAAATTAGCACCATGCAAAAAGTTGTTTAAATCAAATATGGAATATAATATAATGATTAGATTCAATAGTTTCACATTCATTCCCTTGAAGAGTTTTGATTTCCAATGTTTAAACTACTTGTTGCCCTTTTAGAACATTTAGCTGCTAAATTGTCTGCATCTAAGCTAATTCTGTTCTAAATGAACAAAAACAAAACATGAAATGCAAACCTGAGAAATTCTAAATGATGCATTACTACTAATAAAGATAATAACAGGAAATTGTATCATCTGCATAGTAACAATTTTGGATTCGTGGTCACTGCTGCTGCTACCATCTGTCATGTAAGACCCAACATTTCTGCCAATAAACCACATTCACCCACTGCTCTCATAATTAAAGGCCTCACCAGAGACCATCCATGCTCAGCCTGACTGCAGTACATCTATCTTCAGCCAGAGAAAAGGCACCCTAAGATTAAATGCATGTATTAATTGAAATGTGCTCTAGTGTGTTATTGTAATCGCTTGTGTCCTTATTATTATTATTGTTGTTGCTGCATGTGTGAGACCTTCAGATGAAGTCGGAGAAGACTGGCTGGCAGATTGCTGGGAACGACCCTCAGGAAGTTGCTGGATATGGTGAGGATCTCCAGCGTGTCAGAAGCATTGAACATGTTATCGGGAAGTCCTTCATCTGTCAGCTTGTTGTTATGGAGATACACAGACCTATGGAGTCATGACACACACACACACACACGCACACACACACACACACACACACACACACACACACAGGACATGTTCTACTAACTGTACCTGAAATAAAAAGAGGTATAATCACACATAAGACTTGTCGGTACCTTAGTTTTGGTTTATGACCAAATGTGTATGGGTAGATCCTGGAGAGCTGATTAGCAGCAAAATCAGCGCTGACCAAAGACGGCGGCAGGACTCTTGGTGCAGAGGAGAGCTACAAGCACATCAGAGATTGAATGAAACATTGTGATTTATTTTTTATTTTTCTCTATGTGGTTTACATGTATTTATTGTCACCACTGGCCATTTGCCATGTTTTCTGAGCCGCCTGTGTGATTTATTTTTGTTTTGTTTTTTTTGCTTGCTAGATGCAATTTATTCAGAACCAGATAAAGGATTAATTTTCGAATACTGAATAAGAAATGCTTCTAAATGCCTTATTCTGGCTAAGCTGTTGGAGACAAAGAACTGTAAATTGTTTGTTGTTAGATCTTCCTTCCAAAAGCACAAGAGGCCACTGGTATTAGTAGAGGGAGTGAAAGAGGCCGTCTCAGTGTCAATAGAGAGAGCGATTTTAGGAATCTACAAACAGAACTGCAGCAAACAAGATTTGAACAGGGAGAAGAAAGAAAATAAGAAAAGAGGTGCTTCAAACATTTGCATAATAAAAATATAAGGTTAATCCATACATTGAGGTGAAAATTCTTCCAGTCTGATCCAGACTGCATTTACTCTCCAAGAAGTCATCCTGAATCAAATTCTGATTGATGATGGCATGAGACACGCAGTTTCTGAAAACAAGCGTTGCATATTATATAATATGATAACCCTTCTATTGGTCCTGTCACATTTCCAGCATGCATCGTAATCTCCTGGTTTCATTTCTGCCATTTTATGGAAACTCCAACTACTTATGCAATCTCCACCTTCCCTAATGTCTTACACCTGAAGCCAAAAGTCTCTTTCCACATCTCCTTTTCTATTTTTCTGATCTAAATCACAGCCCAGATTACCCAGAAGCCTCTGAGCTCTGAGACCTCTCATCAAATTACATCAACAATCAAAATGTTGTTGCCCCTAAAAAATTAATTACCCAGATTATGTATGCCTCAAAGCATGTAACATGTAAAATGGTTTCATTTAGCAGGTTTTCCAAGCAAAAGAAGTGTTTTCCTTCCATTCAATTGTTTTATATATAAATTGCTTGGATAAAGTTTACAATATTTAACTTTTTGGAAGATATAAAAACATTTTGAGAAAAAAACTGAATCTTGGTTTAACTCTATTTGTAACCTGTAATTATCAAAATTCCAATAATTAAAGGCTTAAAATATCTCCCTCTATGTGTAGTAAATCTATATAACAAACAAGTTTTTCTTTCTGAACATCATCATAGTTAAAAAGAAAAGATGTATCTCTTCAATAATATAAGACTCTCAAATGCTAAAATCTGTCAAATGAATATAGAAAGCAGAGAAGCATTTTTGAGATTACACATTCATTTAGAGCTTTCTCCTTAATAACATGGTTTATGTATTAAAGTAACACAGGATGTCTTTGAGGCTTAGTGAGCTCTTAAAAATCCTCTATTCTTCCTGCATTCTGTTTTCCTGTTTGTCCCTTTAGACACACAAATCTGCCCATCCTTTCTCTCTCACTCGCCTTGTCCAGGAAGGTCAGTAGCATTTTTAGCTTTGACCAGCTAAAACACAATACGTAAGCTATTACTGTCTGTCTCAACAAAATGTTTTGAGAGCAAAGAAACAATCGTGCCATTGTGCAGTGTGATAATTCTGGGCATTTTAGATTCTTGCATATGACTCACCTTGTTGTTAGCCAGGTACAAATAAGCCAGCTCTTCAAGCATTTCAAAACCTTCATCTTCAAGGCCTGAAAAATAGACAAAAATGTGAATTAATATAGATATGCCTGCCAAAAATTCATTGCATTGTCCAAAAGGAGGGGTAATATGTATTTTCCAGGCACATAATGCCATTTTATTGCACAATCAAGTAACTGTGTCAACTTCAACTGTTATAAAAATGACATATCCAACATTACTTAAAAAAAAAATTGACTTCATAATTTATCACTTTGAAATTGGGCCACAGAGAAAAAGACCTGGAGATCAAAGCTGTTTTAATACTTAATCTTGCCTATGAAATCATAATGTCACATGCATGCAAGTTTTTCGGTCAAACCTAGATGTTTCAGATCACACAATTTCAAAATCAGATAAAGCTAAATAGAATATGTAGTGTTCAAGATGATTTCATTCATTAGAGGAGCAATCCTATCCAAACCACCCTGACAATACATGAAGATCTAATTTTTAAATAACTGACTAACTGTGATTAACCACATTTGTTTAGTTCTGTTTCCCTTGCCACGCCTTCTTGTCAGTGGAATTAACAAATCCCTTAAAAACAACCTGCCTAACAACATGAAGTAGGCTAAAAGATCTGAAAAAGCAACACATAAAATCCTATTTAAAAGAAAAAAATCAATATCCAATGAGAAACAAAGTCCCTGATGTCTATCAGACCGGGAAGGGTTACAACCCCGTTTGTACAGCATTCAGACTCCAGTGAACCACAGTGAGAGCAGTTATCCACAAACAGAGAAAACACAGAAGAGTGGTGAACCATTCAAGGATTGTCTGGTAGACCAACGTTACTCCAACATCTCAAAAGAACTTCTAAAGCATAACAGAGTTGGCTCACAGGTTAATGGTCATGACTGAACAATAAGAAAAAAGAGTGTGTTAAAATGGCCTCTACAGGAGCGGGTTCCAATGCCAAACCCACTACTGACCAAAAATAAACACAAAACCACATTTCAAAGAACCCAGAGACTTTAGAGAAACCATTCTGGGGAATGGTCAAACAACAGTGAAATATTTGTAATGTGTGCATTATGTAACATCTTCTAGAGTAAACCTAACACGACATTATAGAAAAAGGACATTGTACTGAGAGTCAAACATGACAGTTGTAATAGGATGGTCTGTGCCTGCTTTCATTTTTTTTACCTTTTAATGGGATTCTGACATTTTCTCTCTATGAGAAAACTCTGAAAGAGAATATTCCTCTCTCGATCCAAGCACACTTGGGTTTTACAGCAGGACAGTGATTCGAAGCACACCAACAAGTCCAGATCTGAGCTTTTCATATGTTACCAAATCAGATCATTTGGAGTGGCAAAGTCAAAAGTCTGGACTTAAATCTAATCAAGTTGCTGTGGCATGACCATAAACACACCATCAATGCTTAAAACCCTTTACTGCAGCTGAATTAATACAATTATCCGGAGAAGATTGAGTTGATGATGACACAGTGAGCTGAAAGACTCAGCGCCATGTTATCACCAAGGCTTGATTGATGGCAGTTTGTGCTCCCTAGAGTGGCACAGTGAACTATCTGCTGTGGATTGAGTGTTAGAAATTTTATTACATCCTCTCACATTACATTATTCACCTAAATTATGTTATGTCTTTATTCACAAAACGTTTTACAAAAGTTTATTCTTTTGTTGAATAAACTTTACCTAGTCATCCCTGAAGGTTATTCTTAAGGGTTGTAGTTTGTAAAGTCTGTTTGTTTAGGTGAATCTTCTGTCCTTGGCTATAAAACTAATTGACTCTGTCTGGCAGAACTTTTTTCTTTGCTCTGAACAACAACTCTTGAGGGACGGAGCACTCATATCTTTTACAAGCAATATTTCATATGGTGTTCTACACTGAGAAAAACAGTTGCCAGCAAGTCCTATTACATTTTTATATTTTCGTTATTTACTCATATCTATGTTTTTGATATTACTTTTACTTGTATTTTATTTCTACATTTGATCATTACATGTGTTTCTAATGCATGTCAGATCTACCTTATAAAATTCAAAGGTTCAATTAGTTTGTTTTATGGATTATTTTTAGTTTAGCACTTTCATCACTGTTATTTTTTAAGTAAATAAAAATAGAGTTGGCTTGATGAATCCTGGTCGAGGACTCTTTCTATGGAACTTGAACATTCTTCCCATGAATGCATGAATACTTTCCAGGTATTCTTTCACCCACAGTCCACAAAACAATTGTTAGGGTCATTAAAGACTATAAATATTCCTTAAGTGAAAGTACAATTGTGTGTTCTGTCTCTCACTCTACAAAAGTGTGCAAAACTTCTATGTTCAGCTAAAGCACACTTTTGCAATTGTAGTGTCCCCATTAAATAAGAAATGGAAAAAAAAATCACACATGAATAAGCTTGTTCATGCAATACGTCTTTAAAAATCATGGCTGCACAGGTTGTAAACAGCTACATGAGATATAATTAAGCCATGGTGCTGGCACTCATCCTATATCAGCCAATCAGTGGAGAAGTTGGCGTCTTATTCAGGCGTTGGAGCAACAAGCCCCGCCTACTTGGGGGCAGCTACATATGCAGCATTTTGGGGAAATTGTTGTCGTGGGTTTTACAGAAGAAGGATTCAACATGACACAGAACTTTTTATGAACTGTGTGGTGCTGTGAGGGCTCACACAGGACTCCCAGTGAACACAGAGATCCTGCAAAGTGTTGAGACTTGGTTACTTGTTTACCCTCTGTGGTGAGCCAGTGTGTTTTTGTTTATTGTCCCACACAAAAAAGTCAAAAAACAAAAACTCATCCTCCTGCTGCTTCCTTTGTCATTTTCAGCAGAAGTAACATCCGGCTATTGGTCATATGTGACATGTGTTGAGTGAAAAGTATTTCCATTGTAGTTTTGTGAAATAAATCTATTTTTATATGGCTGAAAAAACACGTCATCCTAGCGCAAAAAAACCTTTATTGAAAAACATCAAGTTTTTGTTTTGTTTTTTGTTTTTTTTTTAATTGGCATGTTTCCATTTAGCACATTTATTTTTGAAATTTCAATTTGTGCAATTTTAAGTTCATGGAAACGCAATTTGTCTCACCATGTAACCAATTGGAAGTTTGTTTATAGCATGGCCTGTCTCATGCTGACTCAGCAGATTGGCTCCCTGGCTGCAGAGTTGAAGTAAATCCAATAACTAAATTGAAGTAATCTGGATTAACACACTCCTAGGTAAGCTTAATGCTGAATATTAATCTTAGAAGCCAATTTCTGTGGTTAAAAATCTTAGTGAATGGCTGGGTTAAACCTATGACCCAATTTCTACATCTGATCCAGGACCAGGCATACAAAATAACCCCAACCATGACATTTTTCACACGGCAGTCTTAATAGCATACTTTTTAAGGAAGAAATATGCTGCTTTAAGAATTTGTCTTCTAAGTTTCTGTATTGCCTGCTACTCGATACTCCATGTCATTTAAACAACACTTCAGAAACCTTTCTGTCAAAAAAAATAAAAATGGATTCTTTCGTCTCCATCCATTGCCATCTATTTCTTGTATGTGACTATTTGCTGGAATTAAACACACATTGGGACAGACCGCTGAACCAGGCAACAAGTGAAATAGTAGCAATTCCTCTGCTACTGACAGGTGCATATTGAAGATATTTACTTCAATCAGCCAATCTACAAAAAAAACTGCACTGATAAAACATTCCACTCTGTCTCTAAAATGCCCTTGGAACCATGTCTGCAGTTTCCCTCCCCAGTGAACACAGAGTTCCTGCATAGTGTTGAGACTTGGTTACTGTGTTTACCCTCTGTGGTGAGCCAGTTGTTTTGGAGGTTGAGAGTCTCGAGCTGATGCAGATGGGAAATGTGCTCCACTGTTATTTCCTTGATTTTGTTGTTCTGCCATCAGGGAAGAGAATACGCAACATTTACAAAGGCAGATTAAAGTTCAGCACTTTGTGTTCTGAGCAATAATTTCAGATTATGAATAGGTAGGTGTACTGCTGAAATTGATGAGCAATGTGCGTGTGCGTGTGTGTGCGTGTGCGTGTGTGTGTGCATGTGCGTGTGTGTGACTACTTGTTTAGCTGTATTTATGGATCTTTTGAAAACAGATAAGCCTTATCAGGGCCAAACATTGTATTAGGACCAACTGTTGGTCCTAATACAGAGACCCCTTTGTTTACATTTAGCATCAGGGTTTAGAAGTAAGGTGTGAATTAGGTTAAGGTTAGGATTGGGGTCATGGGAAATTGTCTGGATTAACCCCAACCATGACTAGTATGGGTAGAAATGCAAACTTGTGTGTGGTCTTGTATTTTATGCAAAGCAATGGCCACTTTCCTAACTCTGCCATGTTGTGGGGACCAACTGCTCAGGGCCCAAAGCCCAGACCCCAAGAGAAGAAATTCTGTTCTTCAGTTGGATGTTAGGTTTATGACTAATTTCAGTTTAGGTTAGTATTAGGGATATGCTTGTGCTGGTAGTGATTAGGTTTAGGGTAAGTATCTGGGTTTAGCTATAGAAATGAATGGCAGTCAATGCAAAGTACCAATATGGGTAAAAATACAAATTTGTGTGGGTGCGTGTGAACCAGGTTTTTATATCCTTGTGGGAACACATTTCTGTTGACATTGTGGGGTTGTGGTGACCATTGCTTCTTGAGGGGACAAATCCTGGTCCCCATAAGAGGAAGTGTTGTTTATGGGTTAGGGGTTAGATATAATAGGGTTAGGGTTAAGAATAGGGCAAGGGTTAGGCTGTAGAAAATGAATGGAAGTCAATGTAAAGTCCCCACAAGACACAAAAACACAACTGTGTGTGTGTGTGTGTGTGTGTGTGTGTGTGTGTGCGTGCGTGCGTGTGCGCATGTGCGTGTGTGTGTGTGTGTGGGGGACCTGTAGAGAAAGTTGGCGGATCTTATTAGGCAGCTCTTCGGGGAACTCTGTCAGGTCAACTCCTGCACAGTCCACTGTTCCCTCTGTTGTGCAGCTGCATTCTGAAGGGCATTCAGTTGTTACCAGTGTTGCAGTGTCAGCTTCCTTTACCGCCTCTTCCTCTTCTTCTTCCTCAGGTTCCACTGGGGTCTGGCAACGTACCAGCATCCACACCAAGAGCATCACACTGAAGGCCTGCAGGATGGAATGCTTTGGAAAGTCCATGTCTACTGTTGATCTGTCCTGATACACAAGCAAATACACAGCAACAGTTATCTCCACTGTTCAACGAAAAAGCAACAATCAGTCTTCTGTTTTCCTGTTTTGTTTCATCTCATTAAAGAAACCGAAATATCAGACAAAGATAACATGAGTAAATACAATAGCAGTCCCAAATGGTTTTCTTCTTCAATGGAAAATAGCTATCCAAACCTACCAGACTCTATGTGAGACTGTAATTGACCCCTGAAACCTAATATCTGTTTGTGCCACTCTTGACAGCAGCAACTGCCACCAGGCATTTGCAAAAACTGACAATTAGTATTTTTTTTATCACTGTGGAGGAAATTTGAAACACCCCGCTAACTCAGCAACATTGCAAGGAAGATCAGAAGGTTTTTGAGTGTTACCAGCCTGTTTACCATCATGCCACAGGATATCAAACGGTTTTTAATCTGAACTTTGACGACATCACTTCAGAACCTTCTTTTATATCGTCATTCGTAGTTGGACTTGCCTGTGTGGTTTGAATTGTTTCCCTGCTGCATATTCCATGAAGCAAGGCAGTACATGCACCTCAGTGGATGTACTGCCTGATAAAACTGATAAAACTGATGTCCAGTTTAAGGTCACAAACTGGACATTCATCTTCAGAATTTTCTCACAGGTTTCGATCATGACACACACATTCCAAAATGTTTAATTCCTATCTTATTACTTAGCAGGATATGTTTTTCCTAATGTCAGAAATCTTCAAGATGGTTGGTAAATGTTATTAAGGCCTTTGTGTTTTCTTTATGATCAGTAGAGTTTTCCTTGGAATTCCCTCAGGAGTCATTCAAACAATATTAAGTTCAACAATTCTCCTTTGAGCTGGGGCTTTCAAATGGATGCTCCAGCAAGAAATCCAAATTGTTCATCTTTGGGTTTGTAGGTACCGACTACAGAAATGAAAGTCTTCCAAGCAGTTTGACAGTGGATTGTCAAACTAGCCAATCCATTCTCATGTTTGAAATGATGTTATTATTAGTCAAGAAGAAGTCAGCTATACTTGAGGTGGCTAAAAAAAAGAAACTTTTTGATTGGGATATTTCATACCTCAAAAGAAACAAGTGAAGAATTTTCAGGAAGTGCTCAAAGGCCTTTGCCTCACAGGTCTGTTGGGGTGATGGGTCAAGAACAAGCTGCAAGAGCACTCAAAAAATTATGTAGCTCTTGACTTTGATCTTCAGTATGTCTGTCTGCTCTGAGATCTCCTTCATTCAAGACTGGATGAAGGAGATCCTGCAGCCCAAACCAGGGCTGCAGGAACAGAAGAGTGCTGTTTCTTACTGGTAGCACTGGGAGAGAAATCAAATATCTCTGTTCTTGCAGAGCTTGTATAGACCTTAAAGGCTCTGACGTGCTTCATCCATAGCTTCAAAATGTAGACGCATGACGAATATGGCATCTTCCTGCAGGACGCAGTCTTCCTCTCATTCTCACAGAGCTCAGTGAAATCCTTTGTATAATTGGTCAGAAGTTTGTATTTATGCAGAAATGAGCTCGGATGGCAATGCTGATATTTAGTTTCAACTTGTCTGTTTTCACTATCCAGTTTTTGAATCGTAGCTGACTAATACTTTTGAGGATCATTTGTCAAATGCAGTAATAATAGGTATTTTGTCATTACAAAATACCTACTATAATGACAGTTAAATGGCCAAAAACTCCTGGATGAAAATTCCGAGGTAGTTGTTCACAGAGGAGCCAGTCTGTGAACTGCCAGAGAAAAATAATACAAAGTAATTAAAAATCAAAACTTACGTATGCCACAATTTGGTTACTTTAACTTTAACTTGGTTAGTTAAAGCAAACTGAAGGATGCAGGGACAGAGTGGAGAAGTCAGTGTGGGGTATGATGAAGGTCAAATGGTGTTCAACGGTGATCTGTGCCGTGTGTGAAAGGTGTGTGCAAATACAAATGTCCAGCAACTACATGACCGAGTGTCGACTGTTGGCTTCAGGTGAACCTACTTCATGTTATCAGGCAGGTTTCTATTTAAACAATTCCTTGATTCTATAGCATTAGTTGTTCTGGTCAAGCTGAATTCATTTTCAAAAAGAAATGCGGTTATTCACAGCTGACTCTTCATTTAGCAAGCACTCTGCATACTTCTCACATAGTGCTCATAGTGTTCATTTGGATGGATTTTAAGAGACAAAATCATCATTTGAAAGGGTTTTTTTTTTGTATTTACTCAGGTTATCTTTATCTGATAGTAAAGGTCTGATTACCTGAAGCACTTGAGGAAAAACATGACAGGAAAAACTGAATAAATTTATAATGAAGCAAATTTTCACAGATACAGCCTGGATATAAACCAGATTGATTTAAAATATTTCACCTCAAATCTGTCTGGATATCAATCACTAACATATAAAAATAAACATTATAAGCACATTTCCACCAGTAGCAGAAGGTCAACTCCCAAACGTAAAGTCTAATTTAAAGAAACAAAAGCATAACATGTTAGGGCTTTTGCTCTGTTTCTCCTAAATGCACCAGTGATTTGCTGCGATTTGAAGTCTTAAGTGAGGTGTGTGCAAACCTCTTCAGCAAAATATTGCTGTTTTTTTATTCTTTCTTGAGCAAGTCCAAGAAAAAAAAAACACAGCTTCATTACATCCTCTGATTCTGACAGAGATACTACTGTTATGCACTCAGAGCAGCTCTAAAGGCAAGCTTCTAAAAGCTGTCCATCAAAGGAACCTTTTCAGGCTGTCGCAGGGCAAGAGCTAATACAAACAGCTTAAAAAATATGGGCTGGAGTAGACTCAGCGCAGCGAGCACTTAGTGCACACAGACGACTTCATAAAAACATCATAGCAACCAAGGGTCATAGAGAAGTTTAACGCCATCTCTAAGAGAACACCAATATCCTGCTAAAAGTTGTCATTTATGGGCTTAAAGTACAAAATAAAGATACTGAGTACTTTTATGGCTTTGGTCTGTTTTCATGCTGTTTCTGAGCAGAGCAGAGGTTATGAAGAGGCTCTGCTCATATTTAGCTGACTGGATTGTCTTAACACATACCAAAAGGCAGAACTGTCATGCATAAATGAATTACCTTGACTCTGGAAACTCAGTGCGAGCTCTGTCCAACATAACAGCCAACCGCAAATCATGCAGCAGAGTTACTACACTACTTTACCCCTAAAAGCTGTCCTAAAAGTGGAACAGTATTTGCTGAAAAGAACCGACGCGTGATATCTGGTCCAAGCTGAGGCTGTCCCATAGCAGGCGAGGAGTCACAGATCTGCGGTAGAACCCCCTCCAGATGTGAAGTGAGAGAGGGAAGGTTAAAGGGAGAGAAGAGGGAAGGAAGATGTGAAAAGGAAGGGAGTTTGGAGGAGGGTCAGCCAAAAACGCAAATTCTTCCTTGTTTTTTGCTCTTTTAAATAGAAAAAAGAAACTGTGGAATTTGGGTTTTAAAAAAATATCTTCACCAAAATGTTCTCAGATTTTTTCTTCTTCTTCTTCTTCTTCAAAAAAAAAAATGATACTCAAAAGCAGTCAAGTTTCTCAGGGCCATAAATCATTGTTGTACCAATTGCCTGAAAAATCTGCTTCAATTATTTAAGGAGGAAAGTGAAAAGGTTAACCATCCAGACAAAATAGTCAAGTAAAAGAGCAGCAAGTCTTAATGTCACATTTATTTAAGCACATCATAAAACAGTTTAAACAAATACTCGACTGAATAAACAGAAAGGGAAGAAAGGGGAAACTTGTTGCTAGTTGGCGCTATTGAATTGAATTGAATCTGGAAGAATTAAATATTCTTGGATCCAGACCATTCCATTTCTAACTCTGGTTTTATGTTTGCAGTAGTTTTCTTGCTGCAAGGCGATCTTTCTCTCCAGCCTCTAATCTTTTGGAGCTTTTTACAGTTTTTCCTCCAGGATTCACCACGCTGTCCTCTCTGACCTGCCTGCTGTTCCTTGGTCTCCATTAGTTCCCCAATGTCCTCTAACAAGCCTGATCCCTTCACAGAACAAATGGATTTATCCTGAGATTAAATTACACACAGGGGAATTCTGTTTCCTTATTAGGTGACTTCTCAGTAACTTTAATAAATTATTATTGTATCACTGGGGGCTAAAAGAAACACACATTAAACTTTGGCGATGTTGAAAATCGTAAATCCTCTTCATTCTAGTGCAACAAAAGAAAAACTGTTTCAGAAATGCTCACTAAAAATACTGATGTACTCATAACTTGACAATGAGGTTCATGGAAGTTGAATACTTCAACAAATTAAATTTATTGTTGAGTTTTCATGTAGATAAAAAAGAATTGAACTACTGGTACGTTGAAGGAAATCTTGTCATTTGCAGAGTGCTTTTGTAAGCATATAAAGCAAACTGAAAGTAAGCTTTGTTCAAATGGGAAAAGATTGAAGGACCAGCCTTCATCAGCTTTTTGAGTTCAGAAACAAAAATCCTTTTCAGAACCATAATCATAAAGTTCATTAAATGCAAATAAACCCCAAAGAAATGCCTCCAAAACTCTAAATATCTATGCTTACCATTTGTGCTTTTAAAGATTACAGACAAAATGTAGAGGCGGTTGCAGGGCAGGTGAGAGATTTAAAATCCTGCTATCACAATGAAGTGCCTGAATCAGGAAGAAGAGAGGAAGGAAGAGGTGGGGGCAGATTTACAGAGGCTGGAGAGTGGAAAGATGATTGGTCCAGATAACACCCTGCTAAGGGAGAGAGGGGTCAAAGAGAAAGGTCAACGGCCTTTTAAACTGATTGTTTAACTCAACCCCCAAGAGTGAGAGGACTGAAAAAATTCAACAAATCATAAAGGGATGGCTGTTGTTTCACATAGTTTATTTAAAACATTCCAACATGTAATCCTACTGTTCATTATTATTAATAATTATAGAAGTCATTATAGAAGCCAAAAAGACCCAATGTTTCATTCTTGTTACCACTGTGGTTCATTTCTTGCCAATGTTTTTCTTCACAATAAGCAGAATCAAATGTTTGAAAAGGAAAAGATATTGGTTGGTTTTTGTTTTTTGACATGTTGTTGCAAAAACAAACAAGAAAATACACTATATATCAGAGTTTGATGAGTGAACCAACATCATATGAAATCCAATAGATTTATACTGGCATGTCCCGCAAGGTTATGTATGACGGCAGAGAGAATCGTTTTCGCAACGTTAATGATTAGTAGACCCAATAAAGTCCTCTGCTTCTGAACAAATATAAACTAAGTGGTCAACATTTTTTCTTATTGTATATTTGTAATACATTATTAAATTAAAATATAGGATCCACAACACTTACTGATATATTAAGTCACATCAATCTGCCTAATTAAAAATAAGAGCTGATGATGCTTCTTGATGGAGACTCCTATTTCCCAAGGGAATATTTTCAAAACTCCTTACATTAAATGTCATGATGGGGGAAGAGGAACCTGGGATTCAAACTAAAACAGATAATATATAGATATATTAAACTAGGACTGGGACCAGGTGTTTATTTTTGGGGCGGGGGGTTGCAGCATCAAATTTGGTTTATTTCCCAAAACTGCAATGGAAACACTTTTTCTACATCACACGAGTCACATGATCAACAACCAGATGTTATCACTGGCACAAACCACAGTGAAGAAGATGGCAAGAAGCAGTTGGAGGATTGTGTTTCTTAATAACTTATCACTTGAACAAACTTATTCACAAGTGATTTTAATTGTTTCTCATTTACTGGAAACATTGCAATTGCAATATTGTGGGGTGTTTTTTTTTTTTTTTTTTTTTTTTTACTTTAGTGGAATAGTGACAAAGTTTTGAGCACATTTGTGAAGGAAACACAGCTGGTGGAGATGCAAGGAGTTGCTGTGCAGAAGGTCGGCAAGTTTAACCACCAGGGCTTCACCATTCAAATCAACCAGCAGTGCACAAGAGAGACAAAGAGCACTGGGGTAACTTGGGGTGGCAGCAAATAGACAAGAGGAGCTGGAGACTGAAGATGATGAAGATGTGTCGTTTTCTCTGGTTTCAAACTTTGGTTTTCACACCATTGGAAATCAGTGTATAGACGCACAAGAGCTGAAATCCAGCAGTGAGAAAGTCATCTCGCTTGTTATTGTTCTGGGAAGTCGACCCTGAGTTAAAACAACAGGCCAGGCCTTCTGCAAATTCTTTTCTGTTTATTTAGGAAATGACTTTCAACACCCCACTCCTCATCACCTCATGCTGTTACATTATGCCAGTGGAGGAGAATGGAGTGCCTTGCACCGTTCTCTGACACAGTGTAAAGACCTGTTTGTCCTCGATGCAACTAAAGAGATTCTGTAGCGCAACATTTTTCCCCAAAAATTGTCTTAATGACTAAATGACAGATAAAATAATAATTTTATTCAAACCATCATGTCCAAAACATCCCTGTTCACACAAAGCCCCCCACCCCTCACCACCCAATCCCAGGGTAAACCTTAAGAGCTCCCGGGGTTAGACAACAGGATTTTAGTTTTGCTATAAAAACACTAAAGTTGACTCCAGGAAAGCAATTTTTATACTGACCACCACAAAACATAAAAATTTATTGTATGGTCAACACAGCCCTGGCCAGTTTCTCAAAGCGCTTCGTGACTATCAGGGTGAAGGCTACCAGACAGTAGACATTCAGATTTGTCAATGTGGACGTTTTGGGGATGGGGATGATTGTGGCGGTCTTCAAGTCTGAAGAAGAGATGTCTTTAAAATATCTGTTACACACGGTGTATCTTCTCCTGGTTGAGGCCTAGGTCTGGTGCTAAGGGAGATGTTTGGTTCCTCAAATCAGATATAGAATCTGAATCTGAAAGCATCTGGCAGGGAGATCTCTCTGGGGCATTGAGCATCCTTGATGTTATCCTCTGGGATGAACATTGTACCCCTCCACACTCTGTGAATCGCTGGTGGACCTGGATCCCTGGGTCCTCTGGATGCATATGGCCTGTTTTGCCCTCTTCACTCCTTGCAGGCAGCTTTCTCTTAGCCACCTTGACTGTCAGTCTGCCACAGAACCTGAACACAGGGACCGGACCCTTTCCTGGTAGTGGTCACATCCTCTAAACACATCTGGTAACATTCAATTATTATATTGCTTTTCGTACTTACTTATCATAAGCTAGGTTACTTATATAGTTTCCTGAGTAGTGTTACAGTGAATGACTTGTGAGAGTTTCAGGTAAATTTGACTCATGACTCTGCTTCAAAAGTTAGATAGCTTCACAAAGAACAACCAGAATTAAAATTTTCCTCCCACTGTAGGTTGTTGATCAGAAGCTGGTGGTGAGGTGTTAATCGCTGCTTGTCGCCCGTTTTTTATTCTACACAATGCACAAAACACTATTAAGTCGAAACTCAACCTGGTTGCAAAAGTCATCTGAAAATGGTCTAAAAATTGAACAGTGTGTGCCCAGATTAATCTGTGCAGAGAACGAATGAGAATAATTCCCTTTGCCCATTCATGACCCGGTGCAAGGGAACTATGAAACGGTGAATGTTTTTCCGAAAGCCAAACATAATTGAAACAGATGGAGCATGCTTGAGTCAGAGTGATTACCAGCTGGATGAAGAGATTGAAAAGGTTATTGCTTAAAGGTTGAGTACCTTTTTTTGATGAAATATACTCATTTTTTTTTCTTCGTTTTTTTTTTTTTTTTTTTTTTTTTTTTTAGGTGAAACCGTTAATTAACCGTATCTACTCAGTGGTCGTCAGCCTTGTACTCTCCATGATCTGTGTCTCTTTTTATTCACTGAACCAGTGAAACAGACAAAACAATATCATCTGTCTTGTGAACGACAGACGGACGGACGGACGGACGGACGGACGGACGGATAGATAGATAGATAGATAGATAGAGTTGTTTGTGTTAGCAACCACTGCACCTATCCAAACACAATGCCTTCAGTTTGCTGTTTTGCTGTACACTCCAATGTTTTTGTACATGCCAGAAATTAGACCAAAGCAGTACATTTGTTCACTGAGTCACCTCCAGCCTGCAGCTCATAGACGTAAGACAGCAAAATGCTCATCTTTGATTTTGTAACTCGGTATCAGATTTCTATTAAGGGGAGCAGAAGTGGCAGTAACTGATTTTACAGATAAAGTTGTTTTTGTAATTATTCCAGCGCTCTCAGGCAGGTCCAGGATGGGCTTCACTGATAGACTAAATCCTGTTCCTCTGGAGATAATCACACCTTTCTGAGAAACATAGTCTTTCTCCTCTCATTTCTCTGAGACCCGACTAAGAACAGTAATACAAGTTAATAACCATCTTGTTCTCTGCCATTTTTGCATTAAAGGAGCATGTTCACTAGTCCATGTTGATTAACAAGACTCTAGAAGACCACGCAAACCGTTTCGTCTTATTTTTTTAAGCACATCATTAAATAAAATTTGAAGTCAGCTTTGCTGTAGCATGTTCAAATTACTCTCTGATTTGTTTTTTAATCAGAACAAATAAAGAGTTTTGTGACTCATCAGACAATACCTGTGATCTTCACCAGTTATTCCAACGATCAAAGGCTTAGTGGCTAGTAAGAGAGATAAAATGAATTTTTATTTAGCTAATTTAAAAAAAAAAAGTTATAAACAAGCCTCAATTAGAATCAATATCAAACCTTGAATTAGAATTTTAAAAGGATGAAATGGCTTAAAAGAAAAGATCATATCCACCATTTACATGGTAAAATGGTAAATGGTGGATATAATCAACCATTCAGCAACTGTTACTGAATGACTGCATTCAGTAACAATAATTTATGTGTAGATTAGAGACGTGTTATAAAAGACTGAGACCCAGAGTACATTCAAATTACTTGATAATCCCAATCAGTGAGTCTTTATATTATGGAAAGCTGTGGACAAGTAAATAGCAGATTAACAAAGTAAAGTTTTTGTTTTTACATCTTGGTAGTACAGCATATCTGGAGTTGAATGTATGATGAGTAGTGACTCACCTCTCACTGTAAAGGTGTGTTTCTTATTTGATACTGATCCACAGATTAACATCAATATAGTTAAAATGGAGTCTTGATGGATGCAGAGCGGAACCAGAGAGCAGAAAAGAAGGAAGAGGTTCAGTCAGACAGAGATTTAAAGGGACGGTATTACATAAAATCAACTTTATTGAGCTTTACATCATGCTATAATGTTATTCTCTCATCAAAAACAAACCTGGAGTGTTGCCTTGACTCTTTCATTCATGTTTGAGGAATCCTTTAATCTCCTGTGGCAACCATCCAGCTGTGCAAAACACCTTAGAGGACCGAGTGCCGCCTTCAAGAAGTTTCCAAAATTCTGAGCTTCCGCCTCACAGAGCAGCCTTCCCCAATGACTTCTCCACTCAGTTCCTTCAGACTAGCCAGCAGCATTTAGCAAACATCTGGTGAAACTGTGCATCTCCTAAGCTCATTATAGCAGCTACCTCTCAGTGAAGCACTGGTAAAAACGTTGTTCAAGGGTTAATAGAGAATCCGTGATAACTTCCTGAAGGCAGAGCTACAGAAAGAGCAGGAGTTTTTAAAGAGACAGAGGCCCAATTTTAAGGTGAAATATTATGAAGTCAAATTTGATATATGTAGCATTTTTATAACAACTGAAGTTAACATAGTTTCTTGATTGTACTAGAAAATCACACTATGCGTGTGGAAAATACATAAAACAGACACAGATTTGTCGCAATTCTGACCACTACCAGAGATTGTTCATTCATAGCATGACCAATCACAATGACTCGTTGAATAAACTTGATTGATAGGAGTAAGGACACTTAATCTCTCTTTTGGATAAATAAAGTGAATGACAGGAAACTGACAAGAACATTATGGTCAACAAAAGGATATCTGTATTCCATCACAGTCCAACGCAGTGTTTCCATGTTCCATGTGCAACAGTGGATACATCTACACCTGAAATACATCCCACCCCAACATTTAAAGGACACCTAGCAGTAAGACCACCTTTTTGACTGAGCTCATCTCCAACTAATTAAGAACATGCGCTGCTGAGTCACATACCTATACCCTACACCTGTAGAAGGTTTTCACTGGCCTTGGCAATCTTCTTTGTCTTTTGGTATAAACCAAATAAAAGAGTCCGGCACTGAATGAGAGGAAGCAAACCAGCACTCACAGTTCAGTCAGACTCTACTTCCCACGACGCACCTGCTTACTCTGTGGCTATGACTCTGACCTGAAGAAATAGTTTCCTGCTCAGTAGGAGCAACGCATCCCTGCGGTGATTCAGCTCCTGCACTGGGACACAATTATCTGCCACAAGATGCTTCTACAGATATATTTTTAAACTTGTTTTTGGAGGGGACAGGTGCAGCGATGGGATTTGGAGACACAGTAAAGCTCTGTGGAAACAGCTCCCCTGGCTGTGAGGCAGAGTGGGGAAAATAAATCCTGCAAAAATATGTTGGATAATAACTGCCCTGTTTGGGTTTTATAATGTTTCCTTTACAAACACATTCTTGGAGGAGCATAGGAATCCTTGTTTCTGGGGACATATTAAAAGGAGCGTCAACATTTGCACTACTTTGCTCAGAGGAGCGTGGTTCCCTCAAGTTGAAGATCAAACACAGCAGATGGGGAGAATGCAGATGGGACCTCTGGTGTGTGTGAAGAGAAGAGGAGAAAGCCTGGCTGCAAATGATAAAACTTCACACTGAGCGGGTTTGACTGTGTGTGTGTGTCCATGATTTAAAACAGCAGGAGCGAGAGAGAACGGCGTGGTTTCATTGTTTCCTATAAGAAAGATATCAAAGATGGTGTGCTGATCTGTGGCACATGACACCTGATGCACTGTGCAGAATGACATCAAGCAGCCTGAGTGGCAGCGACAAGCAATCTGCTGGAAGGTCTGTTATTGTGAGGACGCCATCTGTACATCTGGAACAGTGGAAAGTTACTGAAAACACCGAGCAGCAAACAGAGCCTCTCCAAGGGAAAAAAAACAGACTGCCAAATACTACGATGACTAATAAAGAGAGCATGGACATGAGTGTGTTTTTCTGCAGCTTTGGAAAGGGAGTCTGGGACAGAACCCAGGTCTGACTTCTTCTTCTCAGGCTAAAAACCAGCACTTGATCCATCCGTCCATCCGTCCATCAGGTGGACAAGGCTGGTGCCTGTCTGCAGCAATCACTGGAAGAGAGGCAGGACACTTTATATATTTCACTTTACAGATGCATAAAGCTGGAAGCTCAATTCAGAAAGACCCAGAATCCTCTGTTAGCAGCAAATGCAGCTAACCGCAGTTATGCCATAATGGCCGACACAGACAAAAACATAATTGTAATGTGGAAGTAAATAATGTGAAACTTTAACTTCTTTTCTGTTTGTTTTAGTGAAAATCAAAAAAGTTTTGCATCTGTTTATATTCAGCTCCCTTCAGTCTGATACCCCAGAATAAAATACAGTGTTCTTTTTCAAAATAAAATGAAATCTTTATTATTTCAAACAAGTAAAATGTCAGATAATAATTTAAAGAAAAATAATTAAGAAGAAAACAAAAAATATAACAAACATTAAAAGACAAATTATGTGAACCTATATATTTACTGCTGCCGTTGCATTAAAATTTTCTCCTATGGGACAATAAACGCTTTTTCTATTCTATTCTATTCTATTCTATTCTATTCTATTCTATTCTATTCTATTCTATTCTATTCTATTCTATCCATCCATTTTCTTTACACCGTTGTCCCTTAGTGGGGTCAGGAGGTGCTGGTGCCTCTCCAGCTAATGTTCCAGGCGAGAGGCGGGGTCACCCTGGACAGGTCGCCAATCTGTCACAGGGCTATTCTATTCTAATGAAAGCTAAATATTCGGTTTCATTCAAAAAAATTAAACCAAATATTAAGATACAAATATAGATTCTCTGTGGGGTTTGTGTTGGGTCAGTTTGGTAACTAAAGCGTCTATTGATACTTTTCCTTTTTCTCCTAGGCTGAGGTGTTGTAATAAATCCTTCTTGTTCACACAAAGAATGTTGTAGCCCTGAAAATCTTTAGTGCGATTTGCTTTACAATCCATAAGTTGAGGTTATTTTTTTCTACCAGACATTTTCCTTCCACTCAACTTTTTTTTTTATCAAAATGCTTGGTTACAACAATCTGTAAACAGCCAACCTGTTTAGCAATAACTGTTTGTTGCGTAGCCTCTTAGTATCTGTTAGACAATTGTAATTGTTTACACCAGAACAAACCTGTTTAAAAATGACTTTCATTTTTTAATTAAATTACTGGGGGAAAAACTAATATTTCAGTTACATTTTATTGTTTAATATAAGGTGCATAGTTCAGTTTAAAAAATTTCAAACTGAAAAATAAGGATGAAGTCCATATTGCCTCATGCTGCTCTTGATGCCAGAAAATCCTTAGATACAAAGTGTTGCATCGGTTTTTCCTTCACAAAACTGTTTACAAAAGTAGAGGAAAAGTTTTACATCTTATCTGGGTCACCTTTTCCTCACATGGCTTTGTTTTTATTACTGGCAAATGTTGCACCGGACAGATGTGGCCCAAATGTCAGAAGCTGCCTTTGACCTGGGTCACAAGTGTTTAAAAAGCGAGAGGACACCCAAAGGAGATTTTGGTGTTTTTCTTCTGAAGCAGCATTTAGGCAAGCTGTTCTTGGCCTGACTCTGCAACATCATTCAACAATAAACTTCAGCCATATTTGTGTTGACAGTTATTTGCTAACTCAGTGTGAACTGAAGAGATCAGTTGTCGTTTTTCCAACTGTCTCTATCCAAGAAAGAAATTCTGTCCAACGTGTGGACAAGTTAAATGACCAACTGGAGAAGTCTTATGCTCAGGACAGACAAATATTAAACTATCTGGCCTTAATGACAAGAATGTGTGTGTTTGGAAGAGCTAAATGTGTTAAACTACCACATGCTGAAAAGCTTTTAAGAACTTTACCATGTTAAAATTGCTGCATATTACTACTTGAGTCAACACAACCCAGCCAATCTAGAAAGTACATGCTGGAAGTACTGGGTCACCCTCTGTCACAGGAAATCAATGTCTTTGTTATGACTGAATAAGGCACTCCCCAGTGATTCTGTGCCATTTTCACATAACATCATACAGATAGCTACATCATAAATGCGTAAAGGAGCGTTATGGTAGATCTTTCCTCCCAGCAGCTATCAGACTGTAGAATTGCTCACAGCAAACTGTGTATTTACATCTCTGTGCAGTTTCACTCATTCTAAACATTTCTGCTGGTATTTGCACATTTCAGTTGATTTTTATTTTTCACATATTGTAAATACTTTGGCTTTTAATGCACTTGCATATTACGTACATAAAAAAAGAAAAATGGTCCTACTGGGTTGCATACATATATATATATATATATATCCATTGTGACAGAGTAAGAGCCAGAAAACTCCAAGCCAAAGCTGCAGAGGAATCTGGGTCAGAGCTAGTTAAAAGATTTGTGTGTGAGCCGTGCTCCTCCATGTACAGCGTGTCAGTGTGCAGAATCAGGTCGCTGTAGTGTTGGAAAAAATGCAAGTGAAAATAAAGCCTTGTTCTGTGGACTCTCACGGGAGCTGCTGTGTGCATGAAAAACATGAGGTCACCAGGCAGCAAAGGGTGCAAATTAAGTCCAGCAAATGGAGGCAAAAAAGTCAAAACTGTTCCGCAAAGACAAGTTTATTTCTAAGAAATCCGACAAAGATCCAGACCGTACAGACAGTACTCCAGAAAATGACGAGGCAGGGAGAGAAAACGTTGGGTAGCCACAGTCCAAACCCGCTCTGCGTTGGTGGCCAACTACAAACATTGATTTGAGATACTGAGGGAGGCACTTAACAGCTGCATTCATGATTGTGCAACATATCATTGATCAGTTCTTCTCAAAAACACCTGAAGTTACAGTGCACTCAAAGTTAGGTGTCATTATCGGTGAAGGTTAAAAAGTCTGGACAGAAGCGCAATTAGTACCAAAGTAGAGAGTGACTGTCTGAACTCCAGACCGGCGCTAAAAAGACGGAGAGTGCAGACAGGAACTCAATTAGGAAATTAATTATTTGTCCATCTATCCTATTCCCCAGTTAGACAGGCGGGCCTCTGACTAATCCCCCCCCCCAACCACCATCCCCAGCTCGGTCAGTGAGATCACCCAAGAGGAAAAGTGGTTCAGTCTGTCCACAATGGTTTCTCCTTCCAGACCTCCACCTTTCATCCACATCTTCAACTCTTCACAGTCGAGCGTTTTAGTGAGGGCTTGATGCAGCGTCTCTTACAGCTTGGCTTTGCCCGGCTGCAGCTGCAGGTTTTGGAGCTTCATGGCCAGGCCCATGTTCCCCGTGATCTTCAGCTTGCCCTGGAAAAATGCCTGGGAATTGGATGGGGAGAGGGAAGTGAGGATGGGTAAAAAAAAAATAAAAAAATGAAATGAAATAAATAAATCAGCTTCAGAACAGCTTGGTATTGGTGTTAGAGTGAACTACGCAGCGGCAGTTTTAAGAGTTACCGTGAGAGATTAACTCAGCCGGGGAGAAAGTGGGGCAACGGCAACAAAAGCTTATGACACGACAGGAAACGGCACGGCAGGCGCGTTCAGAGCGGAGCAGTGAATGTTGGGAAGACTAACTTAATCTGGAAAAACAGAATAGAGCCATCGACTGAAATGCAGGCTCCGCTCTCTGAATCCAAAAAAAAAAAAGGTTGGTTGTAATGAGAAAAATCTAAAACGTTCTTTCGTGCCTAGTTTGTATTGAATAATAACTACCTTCTACAAATCAGAGGCTACATGGTTTGATTGAGCCATTTTTCCAGCTCAACCTGGTTTTGTGAGTTACTGCTATTGCACACAATAAATTGGAGTTACAGATTCTTGCAGCCGAAAAGATGAATGCAGCAAAAGAAATATCAATAAATAATGAAAATGTAAGGATTTCCCAGTATTGCATCAATAAACTAAGTTTGGAACAAATACCTTTTTCAAATGTTTGACATTTCATTTTGGCTTTTCAAACCAGACCCCGTCCTGCTCGCCCTGCCTGCCCACAGCTCCCTGCTTCAACACACTGGTCAGTTTAGCTGGGCTATTAATTAAAACCAGAAACCAGCACAGTAAAGCTGAACAAGTTGCAATATAAATTGCTTTAAATGCTGAAAACAGACTAAAAAACACAAGTAAATGCAGTGATGTAATAAAGGAAAATAAAAACAACAATAATGATTAGAGGAGCATAAAAATAGAATGCTGCTTCTCCATTTGCAGAACCAGAACCTGAGAGGTCTGGCAGGTTGATCCAACCACAGCAGATCTTTAATGTGTTGTGGTGCTGAACCGTTCAGTAGTTCATAAACTAACATTAAAGTCTATTCTCTGAGCTGCAGGAGTCAGTGGAAGAACTTTAGAACCTGTGAAGACACTGTTACAGGAAATCAATGAGTAATTAACTAATCATTTGTTATTACTGAGGAATTATTTTTTATAATTTCAAACACAAATTGATGCTACAATTTCCAAAAGCTCCAAAAGCTGACTTTATTTCCCCATTTGACCAGTTGTTTTCACTGTCAGTGATATGTATTGACAGTCAGACAATACACATCACTGGAAAAAAATGACTGTATTAAATTACTGTTTATTGTTCTGTTTATTGTTTATAATAATTGGTGCTGTTAGTGAAGCAGCCTCTTTGATTGAGTTTGACATGAATGATGCATAAAAAAATCAAGACAATTATGGACAATCCTGAACATCCTCTTCATGAGACCGTCTTAGAAAAACCCGAGTGTCTTCAGTCAGAGGCTTCTTCAGATTCGCTGCAATACAGACTGGCATAGGAGAGCTTTCCTGCTAAAAACCATCACTATATACATCAACTGTTTGAAGAATTTTGAATCAATATGAGTTACGACGTTCAATTTTCCTTTGGGATCCATAACGTGTTGTTTTTTTTTGTTAGTTTTTTTTACTGAAATTTGAATGACTGTATGCAGCAGCAGACATGCACCCCAACAGATTATGAAATAAAATAATTTCCTTAGTGACTTTTATTTTTATTGGAATAAGTACCACAAAGTCTTCTATATATGAAGTTGGCATCTTCTGTGTGAAAGTCTTAACCTCATTAAGAACCTGCAGCTAATCCTCAGAAAGTGAGTCGACCAAAAACTGTGATAACCTCCAAGCACTGATAAGACCAGACCGGCCCCCTATCAGTCAGGATTCCAACATGTCACAGTGATCTGAGCAAGTCTTACAAAACAAACCTGACACTTTGCACAAACCTCAAGAGTTTTCTTTAAAAAGTCTTTAAAGGGCCAGTATTAGGTTTTTTCCATGCACACAGTCCAATTGTATAGCTTAATCAAGTAACTATGTTACCTTCAGTTGTTATATCAAACATGACTTAAATTATAAAATCAAATTTCTTTTAATGCCTTGAAATTGGGCCTCTGTCTCTTTAAGAAACTCTTTTTGAAGCTTTGCCTTAATGAAGTCATCACAACATGGCTCCTCTATCAATGGTGTTTCACTAAGTAGCTCCTATAATAAGTTCAGCAGATATAAAGTTCCACCAGGTGTTTGCTAATTGTTGCTGGCTAGTCTGAAGGGAGCTCTAGGGGAGGGCTGCTCTGTGAGGGGGAGGATCTGCACCTCGAAGGCGGAGCTAGGTCCACCCAGGACTTTTGCGCAACTGAATGGTTGCCATGGAGATTAAAGGATTTCTCAAACATATGAAAGAATCAAAGCAACACTCAGGTATATTTTTGATGAGGGATTAACATTATAGCATGACAAAAAGCACAAAAAAGTTGATTTTACATAATACTGCCCTTTTAAAACTTATGAAATAAAATCATTCCTATTAAGCAGGAACAGGCTTTATTAGCATCATCTGGGAAGGCAAACAGTAAAGAAGGAAACTGGAGAAACTCTGTTGTTTCATGACAGTGGATTTTTTTGGACAACCGGTCAAATGAGACAAAGCTGTTATGGACGCAGAGGTTCTTAAATAATTCAATGTTTGGTTTTGGTTGCATGATCCATTAGAAGATGAGGTTACCTGAGGTTACTTCTTAAACTAACAGAGCACTTTTTATCTGCTGTGTTCACTCTGAACGCACTCCAACTTGGATTATTCCCATTGAAAGACTTTTTTCTTTTTTTTTTAAGTAAGTCTGCGACTGAAGGTTACTTGGTTCTGCTCCGGCAGCTTTCCTCCTCGGTGAACAGCACTCGCTGTTTGACACTGATAAAAGTCGTGTTTACACAGGCTGCGTCCTGGAGGTCATCATCTCGTCGCAGGATGAGGGTATGGGCGGTCAGATTGAAAAAAGGCTGCTGGTTTCTTTTTTTTTGTTTGTTGTTTCTTTTTTTCAAACACACTTTTAGAATGTTCACAGTAATTCTAAGATGATCCTTGCCGCCACTACTTTCATCAGTTCCAGAAGCAGCTAAACATATTTCATAACAATGATGCGATTTAATGAGCTGGAATGCTTGCAATCTTCAAGTGCCTGCTGTCTTTCTCTACGCTTCCCACATTTCCATCTCTCAGTAGGGAAAAAAAAGAAAATAAAAATAAAAAAAACAACAGGCTTCTCCTCTGGTGAGATGTCTTATAGGATACGATATGGTTTGTATACTCACCGTCTGTGGGTTCATTTTCCCGGTCATCAAGGCCAACAAGTCCGTGTCGGACATGGCGATGGTGCAATCTGCTTTCTTGTCTGCAGAGCAGAGATAAAGAAGTTAAAGATCAGACATACTTGCTGAGTCAAAGGTAGTCTATGGAGATAAAGCAGATACGTAAGCAGACCTTCAACTTCGACCTGAATCTGTGACTAAAGGGAGCCTGCAAGTTTTCCCACCTGCGTCGTTGTGAACGCAGCCACTGCCGTTCTTCACATCCACGATCCAAGTGGCTTCCTGTCCATTTGGGCCGTCTTTCACTTTGAAGGCGAAAACTCCTCCGATTTTCTTCACAAACTGCTCCCCTTCCTGGAAACCGCAGAAACGGTGAACACTCAGAGAACCAGACACACGCACAAAGTTGTCTCTGCCCCTTCGATCTGTCGGAGGAACGGGACAGTTTAGCCGTTTTCACACCTGATAGTCTGGTTGACTCTGTTCCATTCAAAATTGCAACATTTGTTACATTTTCAGCTGAAAATGTAGCTGCGTTTTCATTGAACAGAGTTGCGCAAATTGAAATTACAAAAATAAAATTGCTAAAAGGAAAAAAGCTTTTCTATAAGGATGAGGTGGTTTTTGGTCTGATCAAAATAGATATACTTTGCAAAAATGGCAATGGAAACATTTTTGGCATCACAAGTCACATGATCAGCATGTTGCTACTGTCGCAAACGATGAAGACAATGACAGGAAGTAGTTGGAGGATGACGGTTTGTTTTTTGTTCAACAATTTTAAAGAAGCTGGAAAGGGAAGTGGAGGGAGTCTCCATGGCGATCTCCATCTGACTCTGAAATTCACTCCGAGTTTATTTTCCCAGAATGTTCCTGAACCAGGGATCCTGCAAGTGTCTGATGTAAATGCTAAACTCCTGATGTTCTCTTTGCTTTAGTATTAACTTGAGAACCACATGAATGGTTAAACTTAATTTACTTGACAAGTAAGATAAACTCTGAGTTGCTTCAATGCATTCAAAACCTTAAGAGCGACGAACAATGCCTGACATTTCTCTTCTCTAAGTAACCAGGCTTCAAGGTGAGCTGCAGTACAGACAGAAAAAACACCAGGAAGACACAAAGAGAGATCAAGTCTCTGAAAACAAGATGTAATGCTGATCAGCTGATCAAAAGTTTCCGATTACAGCTTTAGAAAGTTACAAACAGAGCTACAGATGTCAACAAAAGGAATTAATAATTGGTGAAAAACAGCTTTTACTCCAATCTCTGCTTTCTTATGGACTTTCAAGAATTCATTTAAACAATGGTTCATATGCTGAATATGGATCAGGTACTGAACACATGTAGAAGTCCATAATGACTCCGTTCTCTGACAAAAATTACACCCTGTCAGCCGTTGTCATTTAGTCTTTCTTTGTGTTTTCAGTGGGGAGGCGCCAACTGCAGATTTCTTTTCCAGCCTTAAAAAGCCCAACCTACCCGTTCTGACTTTTTTTTTTTTTACTGACACAGTGACACTTCTATCTTCATGTTTCTGTCATTTATGACAAAAATTACACCCTGTCAGCCGTTGTCATTTAGTCTTTCTTAGTGTTTTCAGTGGGGAGGCGCCAACTGCAGATTTCTTTTCCAGCCTTAAAAAGCCCAACCTACCCGTTCTGACTTTTTTTTTTTTTACTGACACAGTGACACTTCTATCTTCATGTTTCTGTCATTTATGACAAATTTTCACAGCCGGTCCTGCCACAGAGCTGGAGATCAACCTGCCTTCCCCGAGGTCAGGCAGAGGTAAGTGCTTCAGGACAGCAGAGTCAATGAGGAAACCATTTGCTGATTGAGTCAGCATAAGCTTGACGTGATGTGTGTGCGGCGAGGCGGTCCCACTGTGCCACCAGGAGCTGGTGCAGCAGGCACACACGTGAGCACAAACAACTGAATAAACTGATGATTTTTTTTTTTATTTACGCAGCAAAAACCTGAAGCATCCCATAAGCCGTGGGTTGGTTACCAGTATCAACGTACGCTGAGGTTTTAAAACTGATCTGATGTTCTGTCATTCTGTTCCTACAGTTAGAATGGACTGCCAGAGAAGTCCAGAGCTATTTTCAGCTGTTTAAAGCTTAGAATGACAAAGCGACGCCTTGCTGTGTACTGCAAGTCATCTTACTGTCATCTTAGAATATCTGTGTTATCCTTAGATATTTTATCTGCTTTATGACAATCATTTGAAACTTCTTAAACATAATTTCCATAAGGGCTGGGCCATATGACTGAAAAATGATATTAGAATTTCTTATCACTTGACAAATAATAATTGATTAGTTTTAATCTGAAACATCCAGAATTCTGCCAAACTGGTTACATAACCTTTCAGCTTTTATCCATAATTTCTTCTTGAGCTGTTGCACATTTTTTTTAGGTTCTGGATCTAAGTTGAGTGAAATTAACAACATTTGATTAGACATATTTTCTATCAGTACTGGACATCGTTATCATTTTATCGCCCAGCCCAACTTTCCAAGTTTGTTTAAATGGACAGTGTTATGTAAAATCCACTTTTTAAGCTTTGCATCATGTCATAATGTTATTCCCCCATCAGAAACATTCTTGGAGGGTTGCCTTGATTCTTTCATGTATCCTTGAGAAATCCTTTAATCTCCACGGCAACCATTTAGCTGTAGAAAACAGATGGGTGGACATAGCTCCGCCTTCAAGATGCAACTCCTCCTCAGAGCTGCAGTTTCCAAACTTCAGAGTTTCTACCTCACAAAGCAGCCCTCCCCCACTCAGCTCCTTCAGACTAGCCAGCAGCAATTAGCAAACATCCGGTGTGCACCCGCTTATCTTATTACACAAGCTACTTCTCAGTGAAATCCTGGCAAAAACGTTGTTAGAGGGTTAACAGAGGAGCCATATTGTGATGATTTCCTGAAGGCAGAGTTTCAGAAAGAGCAGACATTTCTGAAATAAACAGGCCCTATTTCAAGGCATTTAATATCGAAGTCAAATTTCTTTTAAGTCATAGTTATATATACAGCATTTTTTATAATAACCGACAGTAACATAGTTACTCGATTGTTCTATGTGCCTGGAAAAAAACATAACACTGCCCCTTTAAGAAGTGAGGAATTTCTCATTGCATCAGTTGGGGTTAAATAACTTGCTGCCAGCTGGAAGATAATTGCCCATGCAGTAATTATTTTACAGCATGCTCCTTCCTGTTGCTTAGTGAAATCCAGTTGTTGATTTTGTTAGTGCATTACCAGCAGTAGAAATAATTGTTTTGTTTTTTTTTCAGTTTTAGATCCAAATGACATGCTTTATTTAACATGAAGCTGCTGTATCTTCACTCAAGGTTCTACCATGTTAAAACTTCTCTGTGAGTTCATGTTTAAAGTAAGACTAATTGGTTGGTGTGTGTGTAATGCAGTCACCTCCTGCAGCTTCTTGTTGATCTCCTGGAACACAGCGTGGGCCTTGAAGCCCTCCAGTCCGGTACCAGCACTGGTTCGAACGGCTCGAATCCTTCCCATGAAGACGACGAGCAGAAGGAAGAGACGCAAAGGACAGAGAGGAACACAGGTAACATCTTCGTTAGTTCGTCGTGATTCTTTCATCTTTGGAGTCACTGTAGGATCAGTGACAGAACTTTGATGGCTTCGTTCATTGCATGTGATTGCCCCCACACACCCTGAGGTGACACACTCCATCACTTCTTCACCTGAATCTTGGTGATGACTTACCAGAAGGAGATCTGGCTGATGACTGGAAGTCTAACTTAGCTGCCATTTATGGCAAAACACACAAACATGAGAGGAGGCTCAGCACCTGCTAGCATGGATTTTCTAGTTTGAGAAAAGTTTGTGATTTGAATATTTTTTGATTTATGTATATGATTTTTGCAACTAATAAAATTCGGTTGAGGCTATAGAATTGGTCTGTTTTATAAGTAGAAGGAATTTAAACATCATGCCTTATTTGAACTGAACAAATATATCAGGTGACATCAGCAGGTTACTGACCTTACAAGCTGGAGAACTTTTATTAGATTAAAATTGTCACATTTCCTACGATTAATTAATGCTCTAATCTTCACTTTGTTTATGGAGCAGCGGGGTATTTAAACGGTGTAGCATCAGTTTATAGCAATTATAGTCTTTGCTTAACATGAGCAGCTGTCAACGGAAGCCCAGCTGATAAACCCGACTATCGGCTTTTGCTTGACATTCGTCCCAGTCCCAAGCTAAACGGGATAAACAGGACCAGTGATGGTTGACCCTGTGAAATGGTTCGATGCTAAATGAAAACGGTATGAATTTAACTCGCCTTACCTTGGAGTGTGAATTTCAGGCATTCTGCTGTAAGGAGTACGGAACGAAAAAAGTGCTTCTGCTAAAACAAACAAGCAGATCTACTGCTGTACTTTCTCCTTTCTCCTGCTGATGTTAGCTAACTGCAGCACTTCCGGGTTTCTTCCTGTCTTTTGTCATAGACATGAGTACCCAGACTCGATTTGTCGATGTCAGATAGCAGCGCTTAAATTTGTGCAGCTTTAAAGCATAAAATATGATTTTAACAGCCGCATGGCATAAAATTCTTTTTTCAATAATAATGATATGTTGTTTCATCATATCATTATCTTTTCTATGTTTGCCCTCAAACATAGAGAAGGAGTAGAATATTACGGGGTGCCATTTGTAAAGTTAGTCTAAAACGAACAGTAATAATTTGTTATTTAGCCTGTCATGAGAAGGAAGAAACTGGAAGATCGTTTTTCAGTCACGTTTTCACCACATTTGTTAATGAATGGAAAGGAAGAAAATAAATGTTTGGAACTGTAACACACATTTTATGAATACCATTTTTTTCTTCATATTGTGACATTTAATTTTTTTTTGTTATTTCTTATGTATGATTTTTCTGTCTTTTTTTTAACAAATGACTTTGGAAATTGAATCCCCATTTTTTTCTTTTTTGTCAGGCTAAATAACCCAAATTATTGATGTATTCTTTTTTACAGTGTAACACACAATCCATTGTATGGGGTTGAAAAATGATGAGTTATGGTCTTGTACAGAGAATGACAAAAAAGAGTGACCATGAATTTATGACATTAAGCTGAAGAGCTCTTGGATTAATATCTAACAAGACAATGAGCCAAAGCACAACAGCAGGTCCCCTTCTGATTGGCTCTGAAGATTTTAAATGAAAGTTTTACAACAATCTATTCAAAATCTGGAGTTTAATCTAGTCATGTGACATGACTTTGATCAAGCTGTTCACGCTAAAAGGAGAAAAAAAAACTAAAATAAAATAAATAAATAAAAACCTCCACTGCGAGAAAAGACTTGGCAGTTAATGCAAACCCTTGAGTCTAACTTTTGCTGCCAAAAGTTACCAGTTATTAGGGGGCATTTAATGTGTTTATTATTATTATTATTATTATTATTATTATTATTATTATTATTATTATTCATTATTATCATTATTGCTCAAAACTGGGGTTGTTGTTCTTCCAAGACAATGACTGTAAAGGTACAATTGGATGATTTGCATCAAAAAATATTTATGTGCTAGAATGGCCTAGTCCATGACCAAACATAAATCCCAGTGAGGATCTGTTATTAGACTTGAAGGCTGATGCCTGTAGTCACTTTCCATCCAGTGAACCTGAGCTATTTTGCAAGAAAAGAATTTGGTCAGATGTGCAAAGCTGATAGAGACAAACAAACGGTAAAACCTTGGCAGCTTTAACTGAAGCATCCTTTAGGATAAACAGCATATATCTGATCTATTCAGAGTAAAATTACTGACATTTTTACACTGCCACAAACTGATTGCTTTGTTCCCCGGGTTTGGCTATAGAATTAAAAACGTCTGTAGATTTAACATCATCTTAAAGTTGACTGAAGATCTATTAAGAAGAATGACTGTGCATTAAAAGTGTGCTGACTTCCACAATCCATACATTCCACTAAAGATGTTTTTAAAGCAGAAGAGACTGCAGAAAATACTTCAGCACTTCAGTGCATACAAATTGAAACCAAAAGAACTTTAAAAGCATCGTATCACGTAATTTATTTTCTTTAAGTCTTTGACTTTCAGGGTCCAAGTTTCATGCTTTAATGACTGCAGAAAAAAAAGATTCTGGTAGTTTAGTGGTGGAATCTTTTATCACTGCATTTCAATAGTTTGCAATATTTATGCAAAACCACTTCAGTTTGTAGAAAATGTAATCAATTATCCTGAGTTGATTCCTAAGTGGGTCGAAAAGCAGAGTGTTGAAAAGAGCTCTTTCTTTCTAATTCTTTATTAGTCAAATTCACTCACAAAAGTGACTGACACAAAAGTGACTGACAGCAGAACTGTAGATTCTCCCAAGAATCTACATTTTCTTGGCAGACTGTAGATTGCTGCTCTTCCTGGAAGTAGAAAGGCAGTGAGAGGTGTAATGTAATACAGAAAGAAGTTACCAAAAAGACTATATGTAGTTGTAACATCCACTGAAGACACAGTGGAAAAAATATTCCCACCCACCCCTAATTTGTTTTTAAACAGGTTTAATTTTTCATGTCCAAATGAATAAATACAAAAAGCATTTTTCAAATGAAGGACTGAGTGGAGGACAAAGTAACTAGAGAGAGCATACTGAGGAGGGAGTGGAAATAACAAAAGAACCAGAAGAGCTAATTCTAACAAGACAATTCTTCTAGTAAGTGGGTGCAGCTGGGGGAGGTAGCAGGCAGGGGCAAATGAGGAAATAATTAAGAGCTGTGACGGGGAGCAGAATGATAGGCTGAGGTGAGGAAAGAAACAAAGGGAATGAAAGGGGGAAGGAAACCTGAACAGTAAACAGAAACAAATACTAATCTGATGAAACAATTTAAAAAAAAAACCACACACAAACAATGAGACTAACTGAACTGACACAAAGGATAAACTAAGACAGCAAGAAATATGGAAATAAATAATGACATGATCAAAATAGAAAATAACTGAAGCTATTTTAAGTTGTAAAACACCTATGGACCATAACAATGTAATGACACGAATTAGGGGAAAAATTATATATCAAAAACCATTCATCATGCACTAAGTTAAACTGATAGTGACCATGGTTATGATACATTGTCAGGATTTCAGTTTGAAAATTAAATTACTATTTAAACTGCATTTAATGGAGTTACTTTAAAAATATCAAGTTCTTTGATCATCCACTGATGTAGTCGGATGTGTGTGCTCTTTGGAATGTCTGGATTTGTGTGTTTATGGTTGTTTGACCCCAAGCGTTGTATCCCAGAGTCTGATCACACTCAGCAGGACTGCCAGAACAAAACTATGATGGTTGATGCCTTCTATTTATAGCCTCAGGACCTTCAAAATAAAATCCTTAACCAGGCATGATTCTCTCTGGAACTAAAATTTTGAAAAGCCTTCTATGCACATTTATCAGAAGGGTGTGGTTGTTTCAGACAACTGTTTTCATACTGCAACACGTGTCTGTCTGAGTCCAACTGTAGCTTAGATCTAAAATGGAAGTTTTAGACGGTAGAGTTTTAAGGACAACATGTTTCACAAAAGTAGTTTTTTAATTTGAAATCTATTTAAAAATGCTCTTTGCATTGAGAGAATACACAAAGAATGATTAATGAAAAAGTAGAAATTTTCACAATGACACAAGGAGAGTTCTCATTCAGTCGGTGTTTGCAGAGCAGAGATGAAAGGAGGAAGAGTGGGCTTGGTGAGGGGGAATGGCTTCAAGGCCAACAACTCAAAGCCCTTTAACTCATTTCTACGTTTGAATCAAGACCAAAAGATGCTCATCTGTTATTGGTAAAATCCAGTTTTATTTTCCCCCAAAAAAGCTCAAACATCACAGCGAATGAGTAGGGAAATTGCGCTCCCTGCTGGTTAGATGAGCACAAAACATGCTGGAAATGAACGCGTGGGACCACCACCAACCTCAGTGCATTTTACTGAGATTTTATGGAATAACAGACCAACACAGTGCATTAATGTAAAACGGAAATAATATATTACATGATTTTCGAATTTTTGACAAATAAAAATCTGAAAAGTGTGGCATGCAGACAACACAGACGAGTCCCTAAAAGCTGGGAACATAAACAACACAATTTTTGCCCGATTTTATCACATATTCCTGGTAGGGAAACATGTGTATCAGTCTGCATTGTGTGGGAACAATTGCCACAAAATTCTGGTCAAGAATGGAGTCAGTACAGTCACATTGTGATAAAAAAATAGAATAAAAAATAACCAAAGACAATCAAAACAGAAGTAAGATATTTCAGATTTAACTCTTGCTTAACACCTTTAAGCAGGCATTTTCAAGAGATACTTTTCATCTGACAAACGAGCCTCATTGGGTCATATAATCTAATTTACTGAATATGACTGTATTTCAGAGCAAATCTGGCTGATACAGGACAGAAAAAAGTGCTGCATGTGTCACAAAAAGAACTAAGACATTTCTATGTGACTGTAATTTAAGGAAATCTCAATTCATTAAACATTATGATGGGGATGGTGGCAGAAAGTAGGAATTCACCCTGCAGTCAGTGGGTTGCTGGTTCAATCCTCCCACCTCTAATGATGTCTTGGATGAGACGTTTCACGCCCCCCCCACCCCCCTTACCTGCTGCTGGTGGTCAGAGGGCCTTGCCTGGTGGTGCATGGCAACCTTGCTACTGTCAAACTACCCCAGAGCTACTACTAGCTAGTATGTGTATAAATGGGTGACTGACTGTAGTGTGAAGCACTTTGGGTCCTCTGGACTTGATAAAGTGCTATGCAAGTACAAACCATCTGCCATGATGAGGATGTATTAAAGCTTTAGATTTTGAAGCCTTCATTCAGAACACATTGGCTGAAGACTTATTTGTTACTTCCCTACATCCAATGGACAGTTTCACCAAAGGTTAAAAAGATTCACTTCAAAATCTATCATAAAATGCACCTAGTGGTGGATATTTTTGCAGAAAAGATTTAAATTTGATCTAGCATGTTGAGCCTTTTGTGACTGTCGAGGAGAATCACTTAACCATCTCTTTTTTACATGTTCTTTCTCCAGTTAATTCTGGAAAAACATTAAAAATTGGTTGTCACTATAAATTATGCTGATGATAGTAAAATATCTGTTGTGGTAAATATTTTCTTATTTAAAGTTCTACCATGTGTTTTGATCTTTTTTAAACCAAATTAAACTGTCACTCCTCACTGAAATGTCTTAAATCTGTATTTTCTAAAAAAAAAAAAAATCAATCAATAAATAAATACATAATAATAATAATAATAATAATAATAATAATAATAATAATAATAATAATAATAATTAATAATAATAATAAATGCCAATGCCTATATTTACTTCTGTTATGTTTTCAAAAGTTGCTCCATATCCTTGACTGCTTCTGTGTTCTTTTTTCTTACCCTGGTTGCACTGTTCCTTATACTTTTACGATATATTGCATTATTTGTTAAACAATATGTTTTGTTTGTTTTCAAAGTGACCTCCAGATACCCCGGAAAAGGTGCCCGACCAGAACAAGTCACGTGACTTGTTGTACCGGTTAGACTTCCTGTTAATTCAATTCCTGTTTATTTATTTGGTTGTTTGTGAAAAACGTGTCATTTAATCGTTTTGAGATTATAATAAGTTATTTATGAAGCGCGTATTTTCAAACTTCTATTCTTCTGAAGCCAAAGAGGCTAAGCTAAGGCAGCTTGCTACTACTAGCCGCCGGAGTTAACTGTGGTATCTACCTGCTGACAGCGGTGACTCGGTAGAATTTTTACCTTTGGCCATAGCACTAAACCTCCCTGTGAACGGTTCCTGTATTTAGATTGTTAGCTAACGTCATGGCCACCTTGCTGTCAGCACAATGCGCTGCCTGCCTGAGGAAACCCGGGAGTCAGCTTCATTTAAGAAGAGCCGCAGCGAGGATCTCAGCTCGGTGCTACAGCAGCAGGACTGCTTCTTCTGTGGACTATCTGCACCAAAGCGTCGTTCCATCCATGCATTACCAGAAGAGTTTGCCTAGGTAGGAAAACCAATGAAAAGAAGACCCTTGTTAAAGAGTGAGGCTGTAATTGACTTGTTCTAATGTTAGTCGGTACTACATTGAACCTTTTAGTGAATTTTTAATAAGGTTTTTCGACTGAAAGAAGGTTAAGAAAGAAATTAGGTAAAAGGGTACGCTTGATTTCTGCTCGGGGACCACAAGGTGGCGGTAAAGAATACAAAATGACTGATAGAAAACACGGTGAATTAAATGTTTCACTTTTCAACTAACTTGAGTGTCTGATCCTAAGGTCTGGCTCTGAGATGGTATGGGGCAAAGCTCATTTCCACATCTATGATCACATCAGCAGAAGTTTTAGAACATCGTGGTAACTTGAAGACTACAACTCCAGCGATGTTCATGCAGAAAGCAGACCACATTTCAAAATGTAAAACATTTGCCATAATGCTTGAAATGTGGTGGAATCTGAAATGCAAGAAGGTCAAACCAATCTTAACCTTTTGCTATTAGGCATAGCATTATCCACACATTAAGGTTTGTCAATCCCCTTTTTTCTGCCAAATCAGCCATGACCCTGTTGAGGCATGGTCTGCACAGACCCCTGAAAGGGTGCTGTGGTATCCGGCACCAAGATGTTGATGGCAGATGCTTTTAGTCAAGGCTAGTCTTCCATGGTAAAGTTTTATTGAGCTCAATCCACAGAGATTCAATGGGATTGAGATCTAGGGAGCTGGGAGACCAAGTCAGTACCTCAAACTCATTGTTGTGCTCCTCAAACCTTTCCAGAACCCTTCTGTTTTGTAACTGGGAGAATAGACAACTTCAGGGAATAGCATTTGCTTGCAGAAACTGTACATAGCTTTCAAGACTATTTGGTAGAAGGTTATGCCTGACTGTTTTATGTTTTGGATGACATAGTTAACTTTTGCTTTGTTGTTATGTAGACTCCCCGTACCCAAGCTGGAGGACACCATCAGGAGGTATTTAGCTGCCCAGAAACCTTTGCTGGATGATGGCCAGTTCGCGTAAGTTACCAATAAGATTATCAATGTATTTTATAATTTGATGCTTGAAACTGAACATGTCGCCATCTTCGTCCTTTGTCTTCAGAACAACGGAGAAAATTGCTCAAGATTTCCAGAACGGAGTGGGAAAACAGCTCCATGAGGAACTGGTGGCTCAAGACAAGGCCAATAAGCACACAAGCTACATCTCAGGTGGGCGCGTTACCCTTCAGTGGCTTCACAGATGACGACAGAATCTAATGAGTCTGTTTCAACACCAGGTCCCTGGTTCGACATGTATCTGTCTGCTCGTGACTCTGTGGTGCTGAACTTCAACCCCTTCATGTCCTTCAACACCGATCCAAAGACGGAGTACAACGAGCAGCTGGTGCGGTCAACTAACATGGTGTGCTCGGCCGTGCGCTTTATGAAGACGCTGCGAGCGGGTCTACTGGAGCCGGAGGTTTTCCACCTCAACCCAGCCAAGAGTGACACGGATAGCTTCAAAAACTTCATCCGCTGGGTTCCATCTTCCCTGTCCTGGTACGGAGCCTACATGGTGAACGCCTACCCTCTAGACATGTCTCAGTACTTCCGCCTCTTCAACTCAACACGCATTCCGAAACGCGGTCGGGACGAGCTCCTCACTGATGACAAGGGCAGACATCTGCTAGTCATGCGAAAAGGCAACATGTATGTATTTGACGTTGTGGACAGAGATGGGAATTTGGTGAAGCCAGCAGAGATCCATTCCCACTTGAAGTACATTTTGTCTGACTCAACACCAGCACCCTCCTTGCCTCTGGGCATCCTGACCAGTGAGAACAGAGATGTCTGGGCGGGGCTAAGGGAGAAGCTGGTAGCTACTGGAAACACAGAAGCATTGGGGCTAGTCGATAGCGCCCTTTTCTGTCTCTGCCTGGATGAAGAGAGCATGCGGGACCACATTCACATATCCCACAACATGCTGCACGGCGACGGCTGCAATCGCTGGTATGACAAGTCCTTCAGTATCATCATAGCCAAGGACGGTCAGGCAGCAATTAACTTCGAGCACTCTTGGGGCGACGGAGTAGCCGTTCTCCGCTTTCAGAACGAGGTGTTCAAAGACACGACAGAGAAGCCGCTGGTGCACCCAGGCTCTGCCCCGGCGGCCGTGGACTCAGCCTCCGCTGTCCGCAGATTGCAGTTCCACTTGGACAGAGAGCTGGAGAGCGGTATCAAGAAAGCCAAAGAGAACTTTGACTCGGCCGTATCGAAGCTTACCATTGCCGCCATCGAGTTCAAGAAAGGCGGGAAGGAGCAGCTGAAGAAGAGCAAGCTGAGTCCAGACGCCATAGCCCAGCTGTCTTTTCAGATGGCCTTCCTGAGGCAGTATGGCCAGACGGTGGCCACATACGAGTCCTGCAGCACTGCAGCATTTAAGCACGGCCGCACAGAGACCATCCGACCGGCCACCGTCCACACCAGACGCTGCTCACACGCCTTTGTCCGTGAGCCCTGCAAGCACAGTGTGGAGGAGCTGCGGGCGATGCTCAACGAATGCTCCAAATACCACGGCCAGCTCACCAAGGAGGCAGCTATGGGTGTGTAAACTTTTCTATTCATATATATATATATATATATATATATATATATATATATATATATCAACTTGACTGTAGTGGGTTTGACCCCACCTTCTAAGTTTATCAAAATTAAAATGCAGCTAAATAAACACTTTCAAGGTAAGATAAATAACTTTGCTTTTGGTATGTATTTTACCACATATTTAATTGGGTATATGTTATTAATTAATAATTTTACTGTATTGTAGCACTTTTAGGCCTTCATATATCCAAACCCTAGTCTTCCTGGAAATGACTGATTTCATGTCTTTTAGTGTCCTGAAAAGCGCTATGCAAGTCTACTGCCTCTAATAAAGTTCTGCTGTCAATACGCTGCTTTCAAATTAGGGGTCGTAATGCGGTTATTGACCTGGATTTTCATAATTTTGGGAGATTAGCAATCAGCTGATACTTTCTTGTGAAATCAATCTTATTTATCTCACAAAGGTCTGTCGAAAAGAGACAACTGTCTCTTTTCGACAGACACAGCTCTACTGTGAGAGAAGGAAGAAAAAAATGTAAAATGTGACAAATCAAGGACTAAAGGAACTGATTTTTCTTGTTTACTTAATTTAATAGCTTGGACAGTGACCTAAACATTTTATTTATATTTGAGAACCTAATGTGCAGCTAAAACAAGTTTTTATTGTTTCATTGGTTTTGTTAAATGTTTTTCAATAAAACAAGATGGGAACATTGAAATTTTACTATGATTTTATTACACTTGACAGTTAGTTAGACCGTTAATCTAAATGTGTAACAGCTTATTCCATGTGGCTACCTTAAATTATAGTCACAGCAATGTCACTTTTTTTCTTCTTCTGTCTGAGCAGGTCAAGGGTTTGACCGCCACCTGTTTGCTCTGCGTTACCTTGCCAACTCTAAGGGTCAATCTCTGCCCAGCCTGTACACGGACCCAGCCTACGGCGCCATAAACCACAACATCCTGTCCACCAGCACACTCACCAGCCCCGCCGTCAGCCTCGGGGGCTTCGCTCCAGTGGTGCCCGACGGGTTCGGTGTCGGTTATGGTGTCCACGACAACTGGATCGGCTGCAACGTGTCCGCCTATCCTGCTCGCAACGTCCACGAGTTTCTGCAGTGTGTCCACAAGTCTTTGGAGGACATCTTCAGTGTTGTGGAAGGGAAACCTTTGAGTTGAAAGATGACAGCGTGCCTGATCACCACTAATAATTTTTTGTCTTTTAGCGTTGCTAAATCCATCCGTTAACATTCAAGGAAAAATTTACTTGCATTACCAGGATTTTTAGGAGGCAAATGAAGAATTAAAATTAAAACTGCTGACATGCTGGGAAGGAACTACAGAGCAACAGGCAGCTGCAGAGATGTCCTCTGGAAGAAGCTGTGCCTTACTGAAATGTGAACAGAAAACAGAACTAATCTTTACTGTAATTCACATGATTTAACTGTCTTTGTTTCATAATGCAGCTTTATTGTGGTTGTCTTTTGGAATAAAATTTAAATATCTTGGATTCCATCTCATTAATTCACAATTCCACAATTTTCTGGACTTAAATTTCAAGATTTTTATTTTTTAATTCTGGATATTTGAGTATAAGAGATTAATCTTTGACAGCATGACTAGAAAATGGTTTCTAAAAACTTTAGTGAAATTAGTGAATTTTACTCTTTTTCCCTCAGGACTTAAATATTTCAGCTACTTTTTGATATCTGTCACCTCTTGTCTTGTAAATACTGAAATTTGGTCTTTCTGTACAAAGTGCAGATATAAACTATATTTAAAAAAGGACGGTGTACAGCTAAACATGTCTCCACTTGAAGCACTGTGCCAGATTATAACTTAAGCCAATTCACATCTGCAGTCACTTGACAGATTAGAAACATCAATATACAATAAAATTAAACAGAAAATCCAACCTACAAGTTACTTTCTAGTAAATGTTCAGTTTGTGAAACCCTGGTACATTTATTTTACTGAGGAATAAAACTAGAAAAAAAAATACTAGCTTTAGTTCTAACTTTAGCATTTTATCCAGACTCCAGTCCTAATTTAATTCAATATTTCTCAAACATTTTGTAGGAACCATGATTTACTATAAATTAAACCAGTCAAATCACCAGTGGTAGTACTTCTGATAATCAGATGCTCAGTGCAAATCTTTGGCATCTGACAAATCAAAAGGACACCATTTCCATTTTCATTGTTTATTCAAAATAAAAACTTCCACCAAAAGCAAATGTACAAAAGCGGTCGTTCAACAAAAACATCAGCTAACGTAACTAAAATCTTCCAACTGGACATTCTAGATGGGCTTGATCTTGAAGTGGAGGCCAATCAGACTGAAGACGAGACATTTCAGATCCTGGACCAGGTAGTAAAACACACGGAGTCCTTCAGGATCCCTGAAATGAAGCAGAACAGTTCAAGTTCAGCCCCTTCTGACCATAACACATGTGTACAGTAAGACATGTACAGTAACACATGTTTACAGTACCACACTGTTTTCAAGTGGAACTCACTTTGACTGGTTGACATCAATCAAAGAGCCAATTTTGGAAGTTGTGAATGAAATGTGCTCGTCTCCAATGACGATCTCCAACTCCTGAAAACAAACACAATTGCAGGTTAAAGACACGTCCAGATATAATACATGCAATTTTTCAAACACCCGATCGGTTTTATTAAAAAAATGATAAAGGAACTATTAAAATAGGCTAACCTTAAATTACTTATTTAATTTTAAACAACTATCAAAGAGTATGAATGAAAAGAAGCAAGTAATGCAAAAAAACATTACATTTTCAAACTTTTCATATGATCTATTCAAAATTAAAAATAAATAAGAATCTGACCACCCAAAGCTGTACCTATGAAATTTTAACAACATTTTGTGAAATATTTCATCTAAAACTATAAACATTCAAAAGCTACAATCCATATTCAGATGCAGAAGAAGAAGCGCATATAAGATCACATTATAACCTGCATGACTAAGTCAGATCTCACTCAGATAAGATTTTATTTAATAATTTTAAAAAAAAATTAAATAAAAAACTTTTGGTCTGATGTGGATCAAAGTGGGGAGGATCACATCCTTACTAACCTGTCTTCCAACCCTGTCAGGAGGCGGCCACAGTGCATCATCTTCCTTGGTGATTTCGCTGTCATCAATGATGCGTTTCAGCTCCTCCATCACACTTTTGTGTACATATGCCTTGTTGGTGGAGAGGAGAAACAGGGTAATGTATCGTAATTGTGTAAATCATTCAAATATGAATCTGATCTCACCTTATCTCATATACATTTCATATCTACCTAATCATATCACTTCATGGACGGAAAACAAAATCACTTCATCAATAAAATATATGGCCAATAATTATTCTGTCATAAATTTTTGTTCCCAAAGGGGCATAACAACACCACAGACAATATGAGACGTTATTCACGCTGGAGGAAGTTTTACGTCAAAAATAATCAGCAGAAATTGACCGTAAATTACCTCTTTCCTGATCATGACGTCATTCTTGTAGTTGCTGTTGTTTGCGTACCTCAGCTTACCTTTAAGAAAAGATTTCCATTAAAATAACATAAAAATGAATGAGCTACACATGAGGAGGAGTCACGAAACTAAACGCCACATGGCTTATACGCTCTAAAATCAAAATAGTTCATTACCGATTTCATTTTAAATTTGCAGAGTCAGTACAACACCCTAAATGCTTATTAGTAGGGTTTGTGGTCACATGTTGATCTACAGAATCAATCTTGCACTCTCGGCTTTCTGCGGCCTCCTTAAACCAAAGCTGCTAACAATGTTAGCTTCACCGGAGGAAACTATGCGTTTCCAGTTTTACCGCCAAACAACACTCACCGTCAGGTCTGAATTCAAATTCCAGGAACTCGTGTCCAAACTTCCCCTTGTGTCCCACATAATACCTCAAGTAAAAGTCACTTGTTGACATATTTAAACCCTAAATTATGCTATTTATGGTAAAGATCCAGGAACAAAACTAGCTAGCAAGTGTAGCTCGCACCCGCAAGCTTCGACGACAACGAACACATGCGCAGTGTAGACATTTCTAAGGTGCATTTGGACTCCGGGGTTTTGTCTTGAAGGTAATTCCCAACTTTTATATATA
>NW_006800004.1:1524307-1556743 GCF_000485575.1 Poecilia formosa
TATGCTATATAAAAAGACATATACCAGAAGCTTCCAAAAACATATCAAATTGTGTTTAAAGACACAGCAATCTTACTGTATTTAAACGTTTGACTTTGATGAAAGTAATAAAAAAAAATGCCTTAGAAAATTTCTATGATTATCTGTGGCATTTGGAATTATTTGAAAAAATAATTAATAATAATTGACCTAAACCCGGATACGTGAATTCTAAATTCACATCAGAAAGTGTGAAAGAATGCATAAGCTAGATAGATAGCTAGATAGATAGCCTATATGTATTATTATTATTATTATTATTATTATTATTATTATTATTATTAACTAAATAATGTAGGGCATGGGGGGAGGCAGCCTCGAACTAGGGTCAAATGTTCCCTGAGAGACAAGTCGCAGGGTTTATTTACACATGCTTCTCGGTCTGTTTCGTCGCATGTTACTAACGTCAGATGCACCGTGATCTCATCAGTAGCCGCTCCACACGTGCAAAAAATATAAACTCTCCGTCATGGCGGGCTCGTTTTCCCAGGAGCTCGAGGACCTGTTGAATCCGTTGCCTAAGTTTGCGGATCCAGAGGACGATGTAGACGAAGCAACCAAAGCCCGTGTGGTCGAGAGGTTCAGCGAGGACGACGAGGATGATCTTGGGGTCGGGGTCAGTTCTCTTCGGAAACGCAACTCTTCCTTGCTGCTGGACACGGACAGAAGGTATGCGGGGAAGCCAGTGTCCCGTAAAGAGTTGCTTATGGATATTGGAGAATCAGACAAAGAAGAGGATGATGAGGTTGACACGGAGGAAGATGATGAAGAGGGTTCTATAGAGGAAGAGGAGGGTGGTGATGACGATAATGATGATAATGAAGAAGAGGAGCTGGAATACTTGAGTAGATATTCAAAACTAGATGCTAAATTGACACCACAGGCGAAGGATTCTGACGCCACTTTTCCTGAAGTGGACCTTTATAAAATGACGGAAGGCATGGATGACCTGGGGATGAGTGAAGATGAAGATGATGGCAGTGGTGAGGAGTCCGGAGGCAGTGATGAGGATGAAGGCTCTGAGGACGATGAGATGGAAGGCGAGCAGGAAGGGGACGCTGTCCACACGTTCTCTAAAGACAAACTGGACGAGGAGGTAGAGAAAGGCAGGGCAGTGAAGAGTCAGCTGGCTCTCTGGGACCAGCTGCTTGAGGGCCGAATCAAACTCCAGAAAGCCCTGGTGACTGCCAACCAGCTGCCTCAGCCACCTGCGTTCCCAGAGTTCAAGAGGAGAGGAGGGCCTGAGTACGCCGGGGCTCTGAAGAACACCCACAAGGCCCTGAAGGCTCTCCAGAGGTCCCTGCTGGAGCTGCATGACCAGTTGCTGTACCAGAGCCCCGACACACGCCCCATCTCCGTGGGGAGGCCTCCAGCGGGGAGCGAGGATGATGAGGAGATAAACAGCGATGGCGGTGGAGAGGAGCAGGAGAGGTCATCGGCGGACGTCGGAGCGCCCAAAAGGAAGATGGATATGGCGGAGTACCCAGACTTCATGGCCAAACGTTTTGCAGCTTTCGAGCCCTACCGCAACACCACGCTGCAGAAGTGGCACGACAAAACCCGCCTGACCACGGGCAAGAGCAGCAAAGGTTTCGGAGCATTTGAAAGGAACATTCTGACCCAGGTGGAGCAGGTTCTGATGGACAAAGAGAGGCTGCTGCGTCGCACCCAGACCAGGCGCTCCGAATACAGAGTCCTCGGCAAGAGAGAATCCTCTGCCAAAATTCTCGACAACATCCCAGAGGAGGGAGAGGTCGCCGAGCATCAGCCGACCTTAAACACGCACCTGAAAGACCTGGACGAGGACGTATTCGACGACGACGACTTCTACCACCAGCTCCTAAGGGAGCTAATCGAGCGCAAGACGAGCGCCACGGATCCCAACGATCAGGTGGCCATGGGCAGGCAGTGGCTGGCCATCCAGAAGCTGCGCAGCAAGATCAAGAAGAAGGTGGACACCAAAGCCAGCAAGGGGCGCAAGGTGCGATTCCACGTCCACAGCAAGCTGGTGAACTTCATGGCGCCTGTGGACCACAGCTCCATGAGTGACGAGGCCCGCAGTGAACTGTACCGCGGCCTCTTCGGTCAGAACGCCGCAATCAGGGAATGACGCATCAGGAAGGGGAGTAATGACCTGCAGGAACTTTTCAGACCCGGTGGACAGTTCTGGTGCTGTAGTTTGGTACTGTTATCTGCTCAAAGGACAATTTAAGTTCTTTGTAGCATTTTAATGATTTAGGAAGACCTGGATGCACTCACCAATCAGCTAATGATCAGAATCTGTTGATTTTCCCTTGGTCGACTAATATCTGATTATTTTGTTGAACCTTTTGTAGTTCATAAAAATCAGGGAAAGTTTACGGACATACACACTGATGCATAAATGGACCTCATCTTGAAATTCCTTCATTTTCTTTAAGAACCTGGCTTGTTTTTTTTCCCCTTTCTAAGCCAACAACCCCAAAAAAAAATCAACACATCAGCCTTCAAAGATACAGGCTTAGAAAATACCACATCGGTGCATCATTAAAATGTCTCCTGAAACGTGGGAACTTATGTAATCTTGTTTCGTATTATCTGGTAAAGATGTGATCACAGGTGAATTGTTTCAACATATTCATTTCAAAATACACTTCCACTGTATTGACACAAATAAAAAAACATGGCATAATCTATTTTCCAAATTAAAACAGAAAATCAAAACAATCGAAATGTTTATTTTGATTATGGTAAAAATAAACACTTGAGTTTATTAAATGAGCAGTCTCTCCTGCTTGTTGACAGTAATACTCTACCTTTTTTTGCCGTTCCGCTCTTTACCATCAAACACCAGCTGATGTTAGATGGTTTATTTAGTCAGGCTATCTGCTCAGGTAGCTTCTTAAACATGCTGCTTTCAGTTTGCCAGTTAATGCTAAAAAATATTCGGTTATCCTGCTCCTTTTGTTACTTAATGAATAGATACTCCCCATAAAACTAAAGAGATTTCCTCTATTATCTGTTTAGTCTTGTTAATTCAAACTAGACGTTCTGTTGATTTTTCAGTTAAATCACAGGAAACCCAAGAAAACTGAAATATCTTTTAGAACTGATGCACATTCTGGGTATTTTTGGATAGTTCTGTGATCTCATTCTGCACCCTCTTTTGGTCTATTATGGATTCTAAAGCATCACGATGTTAGTGTGAAACATCCATCTTGGAGAAAAAGTATAGAGTTTGCGACTGGTGGTAAATTCCATAAAACAGATGACATGCGGATGTCATTTTAAAAAGAACCCACAGTTTGAAAGGTAATTGTACTTAAACACATGTTCTGTATATCATAAACAGACGCAGGTGACATGTCGCTCTGATTCATCCACCAGACCAGGCCTGCAGTCGAAGCCTTTTTCCATCTGTATGTTGGCATCTGTGTAAAGATACGGAGATGGGAATCAGCTGATTTTTTTTCTTAGTTGCCAAATCAAATCATATTCAACCAGCAGAGTATTAAGGCAAGATGCACTTATTTTTAATATAAAAATAAAGTCATAGTGAAAATAGTCAGAATAAAGACAACGTTACAGGAGAAAGTGGTAATATTGAGTTGTTTTATTGAGAAAAAAATATCTTCAATACTCATCAAAATCTGATGTGACCAGTGAGGCAGCGCTGTCGTTTGCACAATTGTTTCAAAGTCCTGATGCTGATCAGGTGATGCTGGTGTGTTAAATGATTAAATAATTTCCTTATTTGCAAAGTGAACAACTGATCATTCCTCATCTTAATTTTTTTTGTTGAGTTCTGAAAATGAATACTTAACTCTTCTAATATTATGACATTATTCTGGTAATGTTACAACTTCTCGTAACAGTTTATTGTTAATACTACTATCTGAACTTTTTTCACTTAATATGATTTTTCTCTTAACCTGGTCAAGAACTCCCATTATTTTTCACCGGTTGTTTTAGTTCAATAAAAAAATAAGAATAAAGAAATTAGATAAATGTTTGACATGTTTTGATAAATAAAAGGGAGACATTCTTGTAACTCCTACATACTCAAAGAACCTGCAGCATATATTTAACTTTTATGCAAAAGTTAGAGGAAAAATAATGGAGAGGAAGTGTTGGTCTAAATCAGACTTTCCAGTTCAGACCTCAAAAGAAGCCAGAAATCTATTTCTGCCTGGAACAGTTACCCCCATAAAGCATACAGCATTTCCTTTAGTTTATTCCAACAAGAATTATAAAAAAGAAAGAAGAGAGACTTGAGTCAGCCCATTTTCTGTACGCTTCATAGTTTTTCAAGCAGCGTTTAAAGCATTGTCAATAATGAAAATAACTTAATTTGACTGATTACTGCAACTTAGCCCAAGTGAGTTTGACTGTAATGTTTGTGAAAACGTGAGAGCTTTAATAACAGGTGACATGTCACTCAGTTCAACAGTAAAACAAAAACAAAAAATAACCTGAAGAGAAAGAACAGCAAAGTACCTGAGAAGATCAGAAAAAGTTCTATACAAAAGTATAAGAACATTTACAGCAACACTTTCCACATTAGACATTAAATTTAATGCCTGTACCTGTTAGTGTAGCTTTTAATAATAATAAAAAAAATCATCTGTCTGCATCAGAATATGGAAGCAAATGAATTGCTCTAATTGTGAATGAGTCCAGATCATATTGAACTAAACATCTGCAGCTGGTCCATAAAGTAAAGACAAAAACCATCTGTGTTTCAGACGCAATGGTCCTGGTTAAATCAGAGGACCTGAGGGGGAAACTGGTTCCTTTGTCTCAAAATTCATTTTAACAGGTAAAGCAAAACAAATGCAACAATAAAACCAACTTATTTCAACTTTAACTTGCATATATGGACATATTTGTTTCCCAGAAAGGGTCAAGTGAAGAAAGACAACAATAAGAGAGACAAAAAAATAAAAAAAAAACAACCAAGTGTTTGCTCCAAACATCCGAGAACCAATTTGAAAGAAGGAAATGTTCAGAGGGCAATGTGTAGGTGAAAATGCGTTGCTGATGTCAGAGGAGAATAGGGAGACTGGTTGAGCAGAAAACCATTTCTGATTATACATCACATTCAAGTCTGTTTCTGTTGTAATGGCAAGCAGCTCTGGCCCTGAATCAAACTGAAATTGGATCATAAAGTTCAAACCTAAAGGAGGAAACTGGAATCAGAAAAAAAAGCTTAAATCAAATTCTCTATATATACAGATGTCTTTAGTCAGAGGAGAATCAGACCGCTGGAAGACCTTTACAGTTTCTAACTGCTGATCCTCAGCACTGAAGAAGAAGAGCACTTAGAGACTGACGTGGTTTCAGGTCAGTGGGGCCGGCTGCTGGACTCCACGCCGGGCTGCTGCTGCTTCATAAACCCGTATCCATTGATCCACCCGTCGGGTCGTTTGGTCAGGCCGCCGTTCAGGATGTCCTGGATGTGCTGGACAATCAAGTTAATGGCAACTGTAGTCAGAGAAAAATACAAGAGGCGCATGTCACTGACTGGCGCCACTAAAGTTTGCAGTTGAAACATGACGGATAGAAAACAAGTGAGGAGTGAGGGCTATGAAATCTTTAGAAGGTACAGCATTTCTTTATCAAAACAGTTGTATGTGGAGAATAACAGGTGCAAGTTGGTAAAATTCATTCAGACAGAAAGTTAGAAATCCTGTTATCTTCACCTGTTGAGTTACAGATGCCCTGTTTCTCAGCCCAGACAATGCTGTTTTGTCCCTAATCTTGCTTCTTTAGCTCCCAGAGACAAAAAATGTGAGCTCAGAGATAAACAGTAAACACAGCTGCATCCCTCAAGATATCCCTGTTGAGTCTAGTGAAGTGTTACCAATCCAAGTTCTTGGTAAAACACAAAGTACTCACCGGTGTTATCAACTCCTCTAGGAATTATCACGTCAGCGTACTTCTTGGTCTGAACAGCAAGGGGAAAAACAGAGAGAGGGAGGTTGTAGTCCATATTCATGGTCAAAGAATGCAAATGGCAGGAGCAGAATTCACACTCACTGGCAGGCAGAACTCCTCAAACGCAGGTTTCACAAAGTTGATGTATTGGGCTAGAATGCTCTCCAGGTCCCTGCCGCGTTCACTAATGTCCCTCAGCACTGAGAGACACACAGACAGAAGATTTTCCACAAAGCTAACTGCAGGAATACTTTGCATGACAAAACATCCAGTGCAAAACACCAAAATGCCAATTTGAGGAATTGAATAAATTATTATAAATCCACACTACCGGTCATGGTTGTGCTTAAATAAACCTCGAGGCCTTGAAATTTTAAAAAAAGGGTAATTTTCCAGAAAAACATTAGCATAAACACAGTCGCTGTGAGTAACTATGTCCATTCACTACATGTTATTGGAAAGATTTCTCTAGAAAATTGATGCAAAGCATTGTACAATCCAGTGACCACTGCCAACACAACTTTTAAACTCCTAAACAGCTACAACATGACACAATGTGAGAACGTTCAAGGGAAATGACTGCATCTTGCAGGACACACTTTGGTTTGCACGTTAGAACTGTTAATTCTAATTAAACCTGGATCTGGTTTGTGTCTACAAACTTCAAAAACCAGAAACACCCAAATATACGTACCAAGTATTGTGTTTTCTGTTACAAACACTGGTAACGGTTCCTAATTCCAGTGCTTCTAGCCGTCTGGACAATAAAGTCTTAGAGTAACACTTTAAATAAGAGAGACAAAGAAAAAAAAAGTGTTTTCTCCAAGCTTCTGAGAACCAATTTGAAAGAAGGAAATGTTCAGAGGGCAATATGTGGGTGAAAATGCGTTGCTGATGTCAGAGGAGAATAGGGAGACTGGTTGAGCAGAATACCATTTCTGACAATACAACACATTCAAGTCCAAAAAAGGTCATAGTAGCATAAGACTTCACCAGATGCCATACCAAACAGCTAAAAACAAGAAACAGAGACATATTTGCAGCAACTGTATGATACACCTTCTTGAAAATAGACAAGAAGAACTAAGGAAGTTCTGAAAGCAACTGCTGTTCAATTCAGTACTAGAGGGTCATTAAGTGTATTTTCTGGGAAAAGGCCAGTGTGTCCTTATTCCAGCCACACTGGAATAAGGGGCTCCCAAAACATTAAAAAAAACAGCCCAAGCACCTTTAGTTAAGCATCTTTTCACTTTAAGAATATGACATCACCTCTGCGCGACAGACGTGTGTCTGCGTCCGTATCCACAAACAGTTTCATTTGGAAAAGGTCTCGAATCTCCTGAGAGTAGAACATCAAGATGCCTTCGAACAGCACCACATCGGCAGGGTACACTGTGACCGTCTCTTCCTTCCTGATGGACAGAGAGCAAACACAAAGCACTAAAGCCATTTCTGCTATGTCTCACTATGTCCATATGAGATATAAGGTCTGCTTTGAGATTTTTACCTTTACCCGAGTTCACACAAGCTATCAGAGTTGTAGGATTGTAAGGTCAAGAAAAGACTCACCTGGAATGGGAGACAAAGTCATAAACAGGAATGTGGACAGTTTTTCCTTCTTTGATGTCCCAAAGGGTCTCAATTATAAGGTCATTGTCAAATGCATCTAGACCGAAGGAAAGAACAAAATAGTAAAAGTATAACTTCTCAAACGCAGTTGAATAAACCATCTGTTAGGGTGAAAAACTTTCGAATCTTTCCTTTTAATGAAGAGGTGAAGACCACTGCAATACCTGGGTGGTCAAAGTTGAACTGGCCCTTGAGTGCCTTGGCCTTGTGCTCTGGGGTCAGGACCTTGTAGAAGCTGTCCTGACTAAGGATGGCCACTTGGCGCTGGTGGTGGTCGATCTCGTTCTGGCCCAGCAGCTCCATGATTTTGTTGCACACTGATGACTGGCCAAACGAGAACATAAACACCAAGCAGAATTGTCAGAGTCACAGCCTGCACTCTGAGTTTTCTGTCATAGCCCAGAGAGCAAAGGTTGGGATGCTGGTAGGAGTTTGTCCTGTAACCCATGGATTGCCGGTTCAAACCCCTGTACAGTCTGTCTCAGTCGTTGTCTACTTGGGCAAGACACTTCACCTGCTGCTGGTCCGGTAGTGCTGGTGCTGGCCCGGTAGTGCTGGTGCTGGCATAGTAACCTTGCTTTTGTCAAGACTACTGTGACTACAATGTACTACCTTACCACCATCAGTGTGCGAATGACTGAAGGTAGTGTGATCGCTATGGAGTTCCCTGGCCATTGACCAATTAGAGTATAGGTCCATGCTATGTTGAAGTATGTCATGGAAACAGTTGATTGTTCTCAAACAGTTCATGGTGTACAAAATTACTTCAGAAGAGCTGAGCCAGACAGCCAGACTACCCCTTCCTAGGTTAAACTTCTACACACTGTTCCTCCAGTCACATAAAATTCCATCTGAGCTGGTCACAACATTTAAAAAAATATCTACTGGCCTCATTTACTAATATGTAGATCAGTAAATGGAGGCTAAGTGCCTTGCCAAAGGACACATCGGCATGTGACAGGAGGATGCTGGAATCCAACCCACAATTTTCAGATTGGAATACAATAAAGCTTCCCACTAACACACAATCTGTACTACAGTCTGTACTACACCCTTTCCCGTAATGTCCATAATTTTTTTAGTCAAGAATTATGAAACTTTCCACATTAGCAGGTTATAAAAAAGCACTTTCCTTGATACCCTTAATGTCAACAAAGCTTTAAAACAATGTCAAATCTGGTAACATTACAAGATGGGGGAGAGAGGAGAAGAGTAAACTTTTTGCCTATGTTCAGTGCATAAAATAGATAAATGCATCTTAACAAGCATTAAATAAATCCATAGTTGACATTGTTTGATATAAAATGCAACTTTAGCCATCTTTGCAGCTCGCAGACAAACAATAAGAAGAAACACAGTTCAACCCCCATTTGAATAACATGGAAACAGGTGTTTCTGTGAACGGTTACTTTCAGATAGTGGCGCATAGCATCAGGAAACAGAAACCACCAACAACTGAATGTTCAACCACAAATAAAGTTTTGCAGATTGAATCAACTACAACTTACAACTTTTTTGAAAGCATAGATAACAAGGCCATAAAATGAAATAAAATCCGCAATATTTTTTCTGCAACACAGCCATGCACCAAAGCAGCTTTTTCTTTTCTATAGAAGAATGGACTCTGAAAGACTTGTAAGCTTCAACATTCTGTAGACTTTGGGAATAAAGCTATGAGGAGGAAGAACAGAAACGGTGCATGTAGATCCATGAGAAACAAGAAGAAGGAATACATGATCCCATAATAAACACTGCAACAAAATCCCTCCATTTTATTCTAAAGTAACACATTTTACTCCCTGGAGAGATATGTGTTGTAGTTTATTCTGATTTGACTGAATCTGCAGCCTCTGCACAGCTGCTGCTGATAAACTGAAATCTGCTCATTCTCTTTGTTCATGTTTTTTTTATATATATACCTTGCAAATTACCCTTCTATGTTACTAATCAAGCAACACCTTTAAGGATGATGCAAAGTATAGAAAAAATAATTAAGGGAAGCAAGCAAACAAAAAATAAGAATCGATCACAACGTGATCTTTGTTGATCACAACGTCAACAAAGAGCATGTTCGGCTGTTGTGATGGAAATGCCAACCTTTCCGCTGGCCGTGCCGCCGGCCACACCGATCAGGAACGGCTGCCGGTGCCTGTCACGCTGGCCCGGGTCACCCGGCTTTGTCTCGCTGTCTCCCGGCATGCTTCATCTGCCGGCCGATGCGGTCTGTGCATGCCGGTGTGTGCGCGCGCGCACTTCTCCTATTTCATCACGGTGACGGTGAGGAGGAGGATAGTGACGTCAGATCACAGGAAATGGGAGGGAGTTCAATTCAGTTTATTTATATCGAGACACTTTACAAAAAAAGACGACTCCTAGTCAGGTCAGTTCATTCCAACTTGATCCTATTATCAACAAGTTCAGTTTAATTTTCAAGTTGTTAAAATGGTTGTAGAAAACCCAGTAGACCGCACAGAGACATTGACTTTGCAGCAATCCCTCATATTGATAATAACGCATGTGGTGGTAGTTGAAAGGAAAACTTCCCTTTAACCGGAAGAAACCTCCAGCAGAACAAGGCTCAGTGTGAGCAGCCAAGAAGATAAAGACTGCACTCAAAAAGAAGAGGAAAACATAAGCATTGATCAGCACTGATCCAGGAGTACTCTCAATGTCAATAACAACAACAACAACAACAACAATAATAATAATAATAATAATAATAATAATAATAATAATAAAGCTCAGTGTTGGAGAGATATAGGGTTAAGGACTGAAAGACAGAAGGAGAATGTAAGTTGTTGGTAGCAACAACCCTCCAGGTGCTGCAGCTAAACCAGATGTAGATTCTATGAAGAGACAGACAGTACAGTTAAAATCTGCAGTAGCTGCAAATACTGCAAATTTGGAGAGTAGTAGGGGAATATAGAAGAGTTGTCAATATGCAGTCTAAGCCTATGACTACAGAGATAGTAAGGATAACCAATCTAACTATAAACTTTAGTCTTAAATATAGACTGTTGAGGAGCCTGATAACTATAAGATTTTTCTCCCATTCTACTTTTACAAACCTCCAGGAGTTACCAGTAAACTGCAGTCTGGGACCAAAGTGTTCTGTTAGAAATATTCAGATCTCAGGAATTTAGAGTAATGATACTTTTCTGCTAAATATATTCTAGAAACACAGCCCAATCGCCCCTAAAAGATCCACAAAAAATGTAAAGAAAGACCACAATTAATCAGATCTTTTTTCTTTTCAATTTCTTGATATATATATATATATATAAGTGAGTTTTGATGTAGAACCTCACAGTTTTCTCCTAGAAAGCTGAAGAGATATTTTATCTTTCATCATCACAAAGCCATAGTTGCATTAATCATCAGATATGATAGGGTCTATCATATCTGATGATCTCCTTAAAAGCCTTAAAAAATAAGGCTTTTAAGGAGATTTAATTCAAATAAAATTCTTGACAAGGAGTAAGCAGTAACCCTGACTGAGAAGTCAATTAGTTTGTCTCAAAACTAATGGACTTATGCCAAAACACAGCAATCAGTAACAACTGAGTGAAAGAAAAATCACTTTTAATCCTTCCTCAAAGTGAAAGGGACTGAAATGCTTGCCTCGCCTTTTAGATCATTATTTGTAAAAAATACAATTTAAGAAATTCCCATTGTCTTTCCATTTCACAGTTATGCGCTACTTTGTGTTTATCTGTAACATAATATTACTAAAAATAGACAAGTTCTTGGCCGAAAATGTTTTCTGTTTTGTGTTTGTGCGCGTGTTCGTAAGCGTGAATAAACCGGAAGTGTTTCTCAGCTGTATGACCTATGTGTAATGCTGACAGAGCTCTATGAAGCTCAGTGGAGAGAAGGAGCCGCTCAGGCTTTAACTTGTGTCTGGCCTTTGTTCTGTGAAGCGGTTCTGAAGCGGCTCCGTCAGCCGGAAAACCACCATGAGTACCATGTTTGCAGACACCATTCTGATCGTCTTTATTTCTGTCTGTACGGCGCTGTTAGCAGAAGGTGGGTGGAAATCCTCGTTAAGCTAGCTGACGTGTTTAACAGTGTTCAGAGACACGACCCTGTATAAATATATATTGTTCTTGTAAGAGTTTGGGCGGGGAAATTATATAAACCTTGGTATGATGGGTGATTTCTAAAGTTTTCTGGACCTACAGTCAGTACTGAGGCTTGAATTTAAACTAGCCGACAAGGCTAATGGCTACCACCTTGTGGTTCCGGTTTGTATTTCAAAACAAAAGTCTCAGAGCTTTAGCAAATATCAAAATTTTAATGCTTTAACATGTATTTGAATGTGTTGATAGTTTGTTAAATATGGCTTCTTCTCAGTTTTTAATGGCTTACCAATAAGTGCAGGCATGACTCCATTCATCTTTTGTAGAATCCGTTCAGCTGCTTGACTCGCAAATCGGTTTTTCGTAGGATTTATGTGAACAGAGCACACCCTGCTGGTTAAAGACGAATTAACAGCCATATATTATAGTTCATATACGGAATAGAATTCTTTATTTGCTCAATTGGAAATTCTCCGTGCAAAGCTGCAAAAGAGAGAGAATTAGAAGTACGCAGATACCCACAAAAAAATAATAAAAGTGATAGTTCTTTGTTGTTCTTTGGCCTTTGAAAGTAAAATAACAGGAACATGGGTTATGAGAGATATGCTGAAAAGGTCAACAAGCCGGACTCGAACCTGTGACGGGCGTGTCAAGGTATGATGGTCTGGCGCCAGATATAGGACCAGTAGATGAAATTAAAATCTACAGTAAATCAAACTGGAAACTGGAAAAAGTGGACAGCAACATAATATGTAATATGCATATCAACATTGGAATAAAATGTAGATTATTTTTATATTTTGTGAAATAGCCAGAAATATGTGCAATACATTGATTAGTTAGACATTGAGATCAGTTCAAAACACTAGACAAAGGCTTAGTGAACTAGAAGAATCCTTATAAATATGTATATGATAAAGTAGATATCTACTGTTCAGTGATCATTCATTGGAAGAAAGAGAATACAGTTTGATATTTGTACATATTCTACTCTGTTGGCAGGGATCACCTGGGTTTTAGTATATCGAACTGAAAAGTACAAGAGGCTAAAGGCTGAGGTGGAAAAACAAAGCAAAAAGCGTAAGTGCTCTAGGGCTGGTCACCATTATCTGACGAGATTGGCATCTATAGATGGTTCTTTACTCTTGTTTTTCTGCTTTCAGTTGAAAAGAAAAAAGAAACCATTACCGAGTCTGCAGGACGCCAGCAGAAGAAGAAAATCGGTAAGAAGCCAACGAGTTGTCATGGGAACCAGTTCACAAATGGCATTGATTTGCTGTAACTATCACTATGTTCCCATCATTTCTATATGTAATTAAAGTGCTTTACATGATACGAAAAACTTAAGACACTCTACAACACTCTGTGTGATTACGTTATGTGATGGCGTATCCCAGAGCACTGTGAAGCTCTAAAATAAACCGTGTTCTGTTACAGAAAGACAGGAAGAGAAGCTGAAGAACAACAACAGAGACCTGTCCATGGTGAGGCCTATGACAGCCAACCTGTCCTTGTCTTATTGAATAATTCTTCAACATGGATCCTGTAGTTTTAGTCCAATATTGTTTTTCATAAGTGTGCTTGCTCCTAGGTGCGCATGAAGTCCATGTTCGCAATTGGCTTCTGCTTCACAGCTTTGATGGGCATGTTCAACTCCATGTAAGCTCCACTTTTGATCAAAACGGAAATAACTATTTAGAAATGAAACAATATACAAGTTTTCTAATTAAGTGCAATAAACAAACTAAAACACCTTGTTGTTTTTCTTCTTGGCAGTTTTGATGGAAGGGTTGTGGCCAAGCTGCCATTTGTGCCGCTGTCCTACATTCAGGGGCTGTCGCACCGTAACCTGCTGGGTGAAGACTACACTGACTGCTCCTTTATCTTCCTCTACATCCTCTGCACCATGTCTATCAGACAGGTAATTATTGCGTTTTTGATAATCCAGAAAAACACTTTCTTACCTTTAAACATTTTCTGTTACTTGCTGAGTGGTTGTCATGGCACAAATCGATCCCCTGATTTTATGCCAGTGGATCAGCACAGGTAAAGGTGTGACAAACCAACATGGATCACTAGGGATGCTCCGATGTCTATATCCAATATTTATATCGCTGTTCATACCAAAAAAAATCAATATTTACAACACTCCCATGTTGCCAACTCTGTCGCTATATTTAGAGACATTTCAAAGAAATAAAATTGGTATCAGCCAAAATCGGCTTTTTTAAAGATTGTTATTCAGCCAGAAAACTGTGATCAGTGCATCAGAGATAAAAACCAAATCTAAAAATGTTGGATTCAGAACGAGATTGGTGTCATCGTTAAAAGAGCTTGGTCATGATGACTGTGGACAAAGTGCAGCTATCAGCAGCAGACTGTCCTGAAAACACCTGGATCAGTGACATTGCTGCATCATCAAGAAGGAGCTGGTCTGAGTTTAACAGAGTTCATCTCTACATCAGCCTCGTATGTCCTTTGACCCTCATCTTCAAGTCAATATTCATTTATTTCAACCTTTGACCCTGAATAAGCCAGTGAAGTTGCGACAGTGAAAAGAAACTCCACTGCTTCTAAGCTTCAGTAACTCTCATCATGTTGATTGTTAGTTTTGGGTCATTTGATGTGAATTTTGTTGACCACAGGAAAACCAGACATGTTAGGATTTGGTTTCCATTGGAAACTGCTTCCTAATTCAAATATCAACTGACTTTTAATTTGTAATAGCATATATTAAGAATAACCAACTTTGAATGTTTTGCAGAGTTTCTGAATATCAAATGTAAAATAATTTCAAGGTTTGTCGATTTATTTACAGCTTAAAAGAAGTGAGAAATAAAAATGGACAGTTACAAACTAGTATGCAGTTAGATTATTTCTTTTGTTATACATTTCAATACATCATCAAGCCTGACTCATGGTTCTCCAGGCAGTGGAACCTCTTTTAAACAGCTGTTCATCAGACATGATTCCCAGATCAAATTAGTAAGTCAGAGGAATAAACTTATAGCCAAAATATGCAGTACTTACTGCCAAATATTTATTATGACAAATAATGTGAAATTAGATATTTTGTGGTTAAGTTAAATACTATAAATTCCACAATCTGGTCAATTAATCTGCCAAAAGTACCTGTGAACAGCCATCACTTTTTACCTGGTTGTGAAAAACAGATTTTTCTGTCTGTCCTCCTTTCAGAACATTCAGAAAATGCTCGGACTTGCCCCCTCCAGAGCCGCCACCAAGCAGGCAGGGGGGTTCCTGGGACCTCCACCCCAAGCAGCCAAGTTTTCCTAACCGTCAAGTCACCATGGCGCCCCCAACAGAGCATTGATGGAACTGTTTGTGCTGAAGCAAATGTCTTGCCTGTTTCAGCTACTACGTTGTTTGATTTCTTGTTGTGTTTTGTAATATTTAACTTAAAAGTAGAGGAGAAAATAGAAAAGAACTTCAGTTCACACCGTGTTCACCTCACAACATGGACCGGTCTGAGATTTTAATCTTTTATTGACACAATAACATCTGAACGCCTTTCAGTATTATTGAATGTCATCATCTCTATTTTGAGTAAATTGCATATTAATAAAAGTTTTACAATTATATGTCATATTTTTCTGCTTTCTTTATTTGCATCCCGTTTAGATGTGAATGACAAGTTAAATATGTCCAAAAAATGTTTTCAACTTTTGGAATTTTCACAGTCATATCCAAAGAAAAATAATTTTACATTTGTGTTAACGGACCAGTATGCTCCGCCTGAAATGAAATTATTTCTTTAAAAGAACCATGGCAGAAAAAAAGTTCTTTATCACAGCAACTTGATAAAGAAAATTTATCAAGTTGCTTTATCAAGTTGGTACAGCAACTTGATAAAGAAAATTTATCAAGTTGCTTTATCAAGTTGGTACAGCAACTTGATAAAGAAAATTTATCAAGTTGCTTTATCAAGTTGGTACAGCAACTTGATAAAGAACTTGGAGCTGGTGAAGGTAAACACCAGCACTACTTCCATCTGTTCAGTGTTTTCCTTAACAGAACATAAAACAACACTAACCCCACACTCATTACTTACACAAACATCAATCACCTTCCTAATGTTTATCCTGATGTGCTGTGCTTGGTTATCAACTGTGGCCAAACATTTCCACTTTAGTCTCATCTGTCAAAAGGGAATTGTTCCGAAAGTCACATGTTTTATTTCATAATGCATCTAATTAGAAGCCTATTTTCAGTTTTGCATTAATTTTTTAAAATGACAGTGGTGTCTGAGTGTTTTTGCCTGAGGTTAGCTGTTTGGTTTCATAAAACAACATTATACTGTACATTACTAATAAAATGATACTTAGAAGATTTCTTAAAAGTTGATTAATCATTATGTGCTCTTAGATTATATTCTTGGAGACAGACCAACTGGTTTTATAATCTTGTATAACTTAACAAGTCCTTTATCTCGGGGTCCTTTCTAAATTCTCCTCAGCTCTAATAATTTGCATTGTATTGTGTTGCACTCAATTTAGAAAAATATCTTTAAAAATGCTTTTTTTTTCATGGTGTCCATAAACTGTGTCATACTAAAGTGAGGTGTCTTTGTAAAACCATATTTCTGTCTACTCGCTTGCATTGTATAACAGAAATGACAGACTCGGTTTTAGCAGGGTTTATTCATCTTTCTCGAAGTTATTTGTGTTTAAAGTCCGCCTGTTTGGCTCAGCCTCAGCTTTATGAGCCTGACACAAGTGAGAAGCGGTTTCTCTGAAAAGAGGTGTGTCCTGACTGTTTAAAAGGGGCGTAAAATCCTCCTTCCCCTCTGACCAGACGTCCATCTTGCAGCTCTTCTCTCTGTAGAACACAAACGGTACAGTTTTCTTCTAGAAAAAAATTCCAATAACTTTTATCAGCAATAATAACAGCGCGTGCATTCTGTCCTCGTGTCACGTTCTCTGACTAAGCTAGTTTAGATGCTCTGCTAGCTCTCTACCTTTGCAGGCTAATATTACATAATGAAGATATTTTTCTGAAACTTTCAGGTACAATCTGTGTGAAATGGCCCAGTCAATCCTCGATACGATCTCCGGAGCCTCCACTGGAACCCTGGTGGTTACGGAGCCTCTGAACTTCTGGGCTGGAAAACGGGTGAAGACCAGGGAGGACAAAAACGCCGAGCCCGTTTTCGAGCCTGCAACTGGTAATGCATATGTTAAAAGTTTGTCCTGGTGGTAATGCATATTAAAAAGTGACACGTAGAACAATAGCACAGTCCAGAGAGGTTTAGTTTGGTTTATAAGTAACTCTGCTCTGGAGATGAATTTAGGAGAGGGACGGCGACGCTGAAGTTAGCTTCTGATTTGTAACCCTGATGGGTTGTTTCGCATCTTTTTGCAAATCGTCAGCCAAATAACATAACTGTACTATTATTCTGACCAAATGTAGACTTCTAAGGGCTTCTTTATTTCAGACTTCAAGATACCTGAAATAAAGATGAACTGCGTTGCTTACATTAGACAGATAGTCCTTTGCATAATTTTCTCAACAACTTCTAAACCTTTTACTATAAACATAGCTTTTTGAGTTTGGTGCTTTTGGCAGTCATTTAAACTATATTTTTGAATACATTTGATTAAATAATTCAAATCTTAAGTTAGTCACTCCCTGTTGTTGAAGTAGTGTTAAACATCTTTTTTGTGCACTTAAGTTATTTAGGATGTATTTAATGCATAATTTGTTTATAGTGTGGGGAGAAATATCTTATTAGTTATCTACATGTAAAAACCCACCCAATTAGGTAAAGTACACAAAAATGAAAAAGATTATGCTGAATCGTAGTATTTCTATGACAACTTTTTAAATGCAACAGGTGAAACATAAAATGAAAGAACGGCCCAGTGTTGAAACACTTCTGTTTTCTGTCAGACAACAGAATTAGACTGTCCCATTTCACTTTTCTCCCATATTCTACCTTGGCTTTAATCAATTTAGAAATTCTGAATTTCATTCACTGAATTTATGGGCTAAATCATAACTTAACAGATTAGAAATCCAGTTTATAATCAGTGAATCTTTTATTCTATTTGGCAAAGTACCAAGTAAGGGGAATTTTACTTCGGGAGCTTTGCAAACAAAAAACTTTCACACATAGGAAATTTATTAAAGGTGCTTTATTTAGTTTAGGACAATCATTTCCACGGTTGACCAGACTGACCATTTATTTAAGTTTTCCTCAAAGTAGGTTAAAATGGTAAAGAAACCAAAGGGACTTGGACAAATAGAAATGTGCAGTTTTGTAAATGTAAAAATGTTTTTTTTTGTTTTTTTTTTTTTTGTTCAGTATTGAAATTTTCTTTCCAGGTTTGACTGATCTTTCTGGCACTCAACTAGAGAAAATCAATCTGAAACTCAAAAGTTGTGAAATAGTCCTTTAGAGTCTGAAACTACAGATCAGATACTAACTTCAGAGCTGTCTTTAGAATTTTCTCCGTATTTTCTGGGGGAGAGAAATGGGAAGACATCTATCAGTACAGCCCAGCTATCTGTAGCTTATTTGCCTTCCTGTCTGCTCAGGCCGTGTCCTGTGCCAGTTGGTGCCCTGTGGAGCGGAGGAAGTGGAAGAAGCCATCCAGAGTGCCCACTCTGCCTACGTGAAATGGAGCAAGATGTCTGGCATGGAAAGGGCTCGGGTCATGCTTGAGGCCGCTCGCATTATCAGGGTGAGCCGGTCAGGCGGCTTTGAAGCTGTCCAACTTTTACTGTCCCTATTGTGCAATTTAAATTGGAGCTGACTATTGCAAGCTTGCAGCTTCTTGTTATTCATTAACAGGAAGCCCTCCCTCCTTCGGATTTGTGCAAAATCCTCCTTTTGTGTCTGGTTGGCCCGTTTTAGGTCGCATAAAGGAGTTTGGTTTATTTTCCAGTAATGACTCTACATTTTTGCTCCCAATCAAACAGGAACGGAGGGAGAAAATTGCAAAGCTGGAAGTGATCAACAATGGCAAGTGCATCACTGAAGCCCTGGTGGATGTGGACGTTGCTTGGCAGACCATGGAGTTCTACGCCGGCATGGCCGGGACGCTCACAGGTGGGTGCGGGGATATCTCTTTGTGTTTCGAAGCGTACTTTCTGTTTGTTTGAACGCGGGTTTGTGCTATGACTGCAGGTCAGCACATCCAGCTTCCTGGAGGAGCCTTCGCCTACACCAGGAGGGAGGCCCTCGGGGTGTGCGTGGGGATCGGGGCGTTCAACTACCCCTTCCAGATCTCTGTCACCAAGTCGGCTCCGGCCCTGGCTTGTGGTCAGTGAACAGCAGTGACTTTCAACTCTCATTTTGACATGAAGTCACTAATAAAAGAGATGGAAGTAAAACAATGGTTTTTCTAGGTAATGCCATGGTGTTCAAGCCGTCTCCCATGACTCCTTTGACTGCTTTGGTTATGGCTGAGATCTACAAAGAGGCAGGAGTGCCTGATGGCCTGTTCTGTGTGGTCCAAGGTGGAGCAGAGACTGGCACTCTGCTCTGCCACCACCCCAAGGTGGCTAAGGTTTCCTTCACAGGCAGTGTTCCAACTGGCAAGAAGGTACAAATGCTAAAAATGTGTTGTATGTGCACATTTGGTTCACACAGCAAAATCTTTAGTCTGTTTTCAAAACCTGAGAGTCCACACATGACGTTAAAACATTGTAGCTATTGCAGGTTTGGTATTAAGCCAAACCCGTTATAGTTCGATAAGAGGTGTTTCCGATGTTTGATTGAAACATCAGAATGTTTCACTCAACAACATTCCAGTGCGAAATCTTGCTAATTTGGACAAAAATTGGCATAAAAGTCTTCCCTTGTGAATGAGGCTCTAGTTGACAAAACATCCAATTCTTTTGAATAGCAGCACCTAGACTTACCAAAATGAGTTGGAATGACTCCATCCCTGCTGCATGTCCTCTCAGGTGATGGAGATGTCTGCCAAGGGGGTGAAGCAGGTGACCCTGGAGCTGGGAGGGAAATCTCCCCTCATCATCTTCAAAGACTGTGATCTGGAGAATGCCATAAGGGGGGCGCTCATGGCCAACTTCCTGACCCAGGGCCAGGTGAGACTGATGGGCGTCCCATCCGTATTTGCTCGTGTCACTCAGCCCGTCTGAACTAGAGCGACCTCTGTGAGCTCTTACAAGGTGTGTGTGAAATGTGTAGGTTTGCTGCAATGGAACCAGGGTGTTTGTACAGAGGGAGATCATGCCACAGTTCCTGGAGGAAGTGGTGAAGAGGACCAAGGCCATCTCTGTGGGCGACCCGCTGCTGGACGGCACCCGCATGGGGGCCCTGATCAGCAAGCCCCAGCTGGACAAGGCTCTGGGGTTTGTCACTCAAGCCAAGAAGGAGGTTGGTTCATTATCATTGTTGGATTGAGAGACTTAAAATGAGGCTATGGTCACACAGTGAGTAAATGCAACCCAACTCCAACATAGTCACCCAAAAAGTCCAATCTGTGCCACTTCCATAATATGTTGAACCAAATCAGATTCATAGTCAGAACGGTTATGTTGCATTTTATCAAACTTTTACAACGTTGACATGAGACATGCGCCATAATTCTGCATCAGAAGAAGCCAGATCAAACAAACAATTCTGAAAAGAATCAGAATTATGAAATCTGTCAGTGAAGCACATCCCATCCTGACGCCACCGCTCCTGGTTCTGACCACACATCCAGACAGACTTTTCTAAAGACGTTGCCGTTGATGCTCCACAAAAGGTCATTGCTATTAGTTATGCTTTCTTTCTTTCAGCTTCTTTCATCTTATGATCTTGTGACGATACTGTTGGCTCTCAATGCTGAATAACTTTTATTATTAGTTCCGTAAACAGTGTACTGCTGTGTGATGTCTATGCTTTTCTTCTGAACATGCGGGTAGCTTTGGTGTCTTAAGTCATTGTTGAGAAAATTGTCTTTAACAAAGAGTAAGAAAAAAAACTGTTTCAAAAACCAAAAAAATAATATATATATTCCTAGTATTTATTTGAAGGCTTTACAGCATTCAAACACACTGCTCACTGAACACAGTCAGGATTCAAAGCCTCGAGCCGAACACAGCATTCAGTTTCATAAGAAGGGTTTCATACATTCACATAATTTGACAATCTATTTGGTTACAAAACAAATTGCAAGCATGCATATTTTTTTCATAAGGGAAATTAAACATTCAAGGACGTTATGAGGGTGGATATCAGACTAACTAGAAACAATTCAACAACTATTGCAAAACTGAGTTCAGAGAAACCGCTTCAGAAAACCTTCCAATGAGCATGTGCATTACAGAAGAATCTTGACACTGTTACACATTGATTTACCGTATTTTCTGCACTATAAGGTGCACCTTGAATGAATGGCCTATTTTAAAACTTTTTTCATATATAAGGTGCACATATTCATAGAATAGACGCTACAGTTAGGGTTGCCACCCATCCCTTATTGAACATATACGGGACCCTATTTGTTCCGTACTCCAAATGTGGATGTGATGATAAAGACCAGATCCCCAAGTACTTTATATAGCAGGCTGCCCCAGTCATTGTTTCACTCATGGTGTTGGTGTTGTGATATTGTCCCCAACTGCTTTCTGGGTAACACAGACCAACTGACATGCTGCCCCGCAGTCTCTGTCTCTCTTCCCCCGTCCCCTCCAGCTTTAAATGTATAGGGGCTGGTCCCTTGGTAACCCTAGTCGAAGCACCCCCTGAAGCACCCCGGATGAATGTCTAAAGCCACTTTGTAAACAAAGAATGTCAACACAACAGTCCTACTCCGGTCAGCGAAGAGAGCCTTCCGTGACTGGGCCGGGGCGTGGCCGGACGATGGTCACCCTTCTCCGTTCACGCACAGCATGTTGATGGAGAACGTGGTGCTAAATGACCTGCAGACGACCTGATTACAGATGGTCGGTAGGTAGATAGATCAGTCAAACTTTATTAACAAACCAGCTTTCTGACAACTATCCCAGCATGCACCGCGCGCTTCTTCTTCTACGGACAAAAATGAAGTCGGCGACTGCTTACCGTAGTTGCTAGTTGTGGCTCAATATTAGTCCATATATAAGGCGCACCGGATTATAAGGCGCACTGTCAGCTTTTGAGAAATTTGAAGGTTTTTAGGTGCGCCTTATAGTGCGGAAAATACGGTAGTCATAATCATAATAACCTTCAAAATATTCCATCACACCATTCACACAGAAGTCTGATTGTGGCTGCATTTAATTAGTAGCATGATCGACCCCAAAAAAATAATATTTCAGCAAAAAAATCAGAATAGATCATTCAGACCTGCTGTGTGAACGTAGCCGTAGATCCTGAGTTTCCAGATCTCATTGTTCTCTTTGTTTTTCTGCCAGGGAGCCAAGGCGCTTTGTGGAGGAGACCCTTTTGTCCCCACTGATCCCAAACTGAAGGGGGGTTATTTCATGTCCCCTTGTGTTCTTGGTATGTTTGACCCCCTCACTCATTGTCGTAGCGATTACTGGTTTCTGTCAAATCACAGTTCACACACCTTCTGTTCACAGAAAACTGCAGAGACGACATGACCTGTGTGAAAGAGGAGATCTTTGGTCCGGTCATGTCCGTCCTGTCTTTTGACTCTGAGGACGAGGTGATCCAGAGGGCCAACAACACCACCTATGGACTGGCCTCTGGAGTCTTCACCAGGTGAGCAACAGAGTCAGCAGGATTATCTCTGACCAGCAATGAGTAAAGATCTACCGCTGCTTCCCTTTGAAGAGGAGTTTATTGCTTTCTCTAGGTTGGATTTTATAACTGCCCATTCATGTCGTTCCTTTCACTGCAGTAGGTTAATGAAGTTCAAGTCCAGACGTGAGTGGTTTAATCTTTTACCACATGAAATAAGTTCCTCCCTCCTCCTGCAGGGATATTTCTCGAGCTCATCGTGTGGCAGAGAGGCTGGAGGCGGGGACCTGCTTCATCAACAACTACAATAACAGTCCTGTAGAAATGCCATTTGGAGGATACAAGATGTCAGGTAGCTTGTTGGGAGATTTCTACATTCATAAACAATTCTTTCAATTTAACTTTGAGAGAACGTGAGATTTAGTGTAGGAATGAACACAAACTGTTGAATCTCCGCAGGCTTTGGCAGGGAGAACGGCCAGGTGACCATCGAGTACTACTCCCAGCTGAAGACTGTGGTTGTGGAACTGGGAGACGTTGAGAACCACTTCTAAACCCTGAAAGTTTACATGCAACACTAGAACTGTCACTAAAGATTTTGACTTTCTGCAATTATGTGCCACAGAAAAGTTGTAGAGTATAAACCCACGTTCTTACTTTGTGAAATCTGAAGCAGTAGATCAGCAATGCTTATTTCCTGCACCGACCCGAACTTTCTATCCACAAAATGTGACTCCACCTGAGGATTAAGCTACTATACTAACTGATATGTTCATGTGACCGCATAGGTATCTAATGTCAAAGAAAGAGGCCTAATAAATGTATATCAGTAGTGGGAGGAAAGCTGTGCCAAATGGTGGTTATGATGATGTATGCTTACCTGAAAGTGTTTCTTTTTTCAAAATAAAACATTTCAGTGACAAATATCTCTTATTACTTCAGAAAGTAATTCATTGAAATATTTTACACTTCAGTTATTTACCAACTACTGTAACTTCAGTGATAATCTTTGTGTAAGTAATGTAGAATACCAGTTTTAGTATTTAAAAGATCAGCACAGTGCCACCACATGGTCAACTTGAGGTGTTGCATAAGCTTACTACTTTTAAGGAAAATAAAATGCAATCAATTGTCTTCAATACATCTGAATCAAATGGCTGAAGTGAATCAGGTGTTGTAGCAGAAACCCATCTGAAAGTTACAGCACACCCATAAGTAGACTGTAATTCAATGTACTTATAGTTTTGAAAAACATATCCGATAGTGTAGTATTTGACACTTTAACACTACAAGGAATCCAGCACTACTGTGCTAAAGTAGCAGTGCGCTATATGGTTGAGTACTTTCTCTACGAGCGGACTAAAACTGGGGGAAGTTGGTTTTTCACTTAAAGCATACCTGTAACCTTATCACAAAATAAGATAATCGGAATTATACATCAGACACATATAATAGAAGTGTGATGAACGACTCTTCCAGAAGATGGCAGTAATGCAACAAATGGGATACATATTGCCATAAAATCCCAGAGAAGAAGAACACGGCTTGTTTCATTTCTCCTAATCGGCTAGATTGTTGTTCAACGATGCAGGTAAGTTTGACTCCCATACGCCCCTTGAAGAAATGCACCCTTCATCGGAAGGATAAATGTTTTAGTTTAGCACAACTTATGGTTTATTCTGCTCATATTAACACACATCTAAACACTGTAGTTAGCACAGCTGGCTAAGCTACGTAGCTTATAGCTACATGGCTATGTTGCTAACCGTTCTCTGTATTTGTGTTGCTTGTTTTTCTTTCAGCAACGCGAGGAGAAGCAGCTAGAAGCCTCGGTGGATTCTCTCATCTCTCTGGTGGCTCTCACTAAAAACGCTCTGCAAAGTTTCATCTACAAGCTGGAGAACGAATACGAGCGACTGACATGGTGACTAAATATTTGACTATAAACTTATGTTGCTGCTCAGTTCGATCCTAGAGTTACAGAGTCGGGTTCTTCTGTTTCCTCTTAAATCATTTTGCTGTTGGATATTACTGGGCCAACATTAACTATGGAAGAGTTGATAGTCAGAAAATGTTTATAATGTGCATATATTGTAACTTCTATGAAATCAAACCTTACTTTCTCTTCATAGGATGAAGAACAGCCTTATCTTTCTCCAGCTTAATTGTAGAACATTTTACCACAGCAGCGTGTGTGTTGCTCTCTCTCAGGCCCAATGTTCTGGATAACTTCGGTCTCCTGTCTGGTCAGCTGAACACCATCAATAAGATGCTGAAGAACGAGAAGACGCCGTCATTCCGCAGCCAGGTCATCATCCCTCTGGTGCTGTCCCAGAAGCCAGATGACGACCTAACGGTGAGTGTATTTTCACCGTTGTCCTCCTGTGTTTTTGGATTTCTGCCTCTCATCTTTCTTGTTTTTGCCCCCTCAGGTCCTCACGGAGCAGCGTGTCCCGGTGTTCAGCCATGAAATCGTCCCAGACTACCTGCGGACCAAACCCGACCCGGAGGTGGAGGAGCAGGAGAAGCAGCTGAGCACAGAGGCGGCGCGCATCGGTCCGGATGTAGCGCAGGTTGGTTACGTGTCGTCTTGACTCCTTTATTTTTCATATTTTATATCGAACAGTTGGTGTGTTTTACATTAACTCCCTCGTCGTTGGATCATCGAACAGAAACAGATCCAGGCGCTGAATAAAATGTGTTCCAACCTGCTGGAGAAGCTGAACAACCCACGCGATGACAGAGATGCAGAAAGTGCTGGTAGGTTGCACCGCTCCGTTTGTTTCTTTCTGCGTCATGATTGAAATCAAAACATCAACATGTCTCCCCGTCAGCGTCCCGACTGAACAAACCGTCGTTTAACCCCGGAGACACCAACGCCTTGGTTGCAGCTGTTGCGTTTGGAAAAGGCCTTTCCAAGTGTAGGCCTCCAGGTCCCATGGCTCCTGGACATCCAGGGCAGGGGCCCATGATGAGCGGGGGGCCAACCTTACAGCAGGTCACAATCGGAGGTGGTGGAGGCCAGCAAGCAGGTATGGGGGGACCGGTAGCTCCACAGCAGCAAGGACAGCCGGGTAAGAGGCCTGGTTTGGAGAGCGTTCAGAACTCAGCCCACACACAGCCTGATGCTGTTTTCATCTAACGACCAGATTGTGATCATGTTTACATACGCTCATCATGTTTTAACACGTTTACGTTTAAACTGTTAAACAGTAACAGCTTAAACATGACGTTTAAGATTAGACTATAACGTTTATGAGGGCGTATTGGGGCCATTGTAGATGGAAATAAAACGTGGTAAATATCTGTCCTCTTGACTTGAAGCTCAAGTTTAAAAAAAATTCTTAAAAATTTGAGGGGTTTTTTCATGAAAATATTTGACTTTTCAAATTCAGATTTTGGGCAGAAATTTTTTTCTAATATACCATTGTGTACATCAGACCAGTAAAAAAACTATTTTGAAAACAGAAATGTGAACTTGAAGCAGGTATTAAAGTATGTTTAATACCTGCTTAAAAGTTATTTTCAAAGGTATTTTTAATCTGACAAACAGAATTCAGCAGATTGTATGATCTAATTTATTGAAAATGACTGTAACATGACTGGAGATGGATGCATATATTTGCACCTCTATAGATAAATTATTGGGAAATAACATAAAATTAATTGAAGTTATTTAATAGTCATCCCACACAGATATTGTTTATGTCCTCGTCTCGATGAGTGGATGTAAACCTCTGATTTGTTTGACGGTTTGTGAATGTTTACAGTTTTTTTCTGTTTGTCCTTCAGGGAAAATGCCAAGCAGCATCAAGACAAACATAAAATCTGCATCTGCTTCCATGCATCCCTACAACCGATGAGCCTTCTGCTCTCCTCCTCAACCTTCATTCCCAACAGCTCAGCTCTTCATGGAACCGACTGAGCTGGAGGAAGCTGCTGCTTCACTGGCTGGAAGCTTCCTCAGACCAGGGGCCCGCAGCCTGTGGCTCCGGAGCCACAGTGGCTCCTACTAACTTTGACTTGATGAAGAAACAACTGAGGTTTTAAAAATGCAATAACAAATGCACATTTTTTCATGTTCATTTCCACAACAGTATCATATACTGTTCATTTTTATTTAGAACTTTTTCTCTTAGGCTGGAAACTGAGAAAATGTAGCCATTATTTTTTAGAAAAGCTTTTTTTGTAAGTATATGAAAGCCTGAAAGCAAGAATCCTGAGGTTGTGCTTTACAAATTACAATAGATTTTCTGCTGTAGCTATTTATCAAATATTATAAGATGCCTTTTTATTTATTTTTTATTTTAGGTTTTTTTTCAAAGGATCAGGTAATATTCGTGGCTCTAACCCGTTTTATTTAGCTGCACTGAGGGCAGAAATAACTGGATTGTAACAGTTGCAGATTCCCGATTCAGAACTAGGCGGGTTTGTGAACTAGACCTTCTGTTTGTAGCCACTAGATGGAACTATATCAACATTGAAAGGCCTGAAACAACTTTATCTTTACACAGTTCATGTAATATCTTTATTTTTATTTTTTCCTAAAATAAATAAATACAAAACACCTTGTTGTTCAATGACTAGATTAAAACAGAAATAAACACAGTCCGCATGTATTTTGTGGACAAAACAAAATACTTGCCTTGAATTTCGCTCCGTTTCTTCTCTGTTCATTTTTTTTTTTTTCGCAGCAGCAAAGGTGAGAGTAATAAGTCCGGACGTCGCTCTGTGTGGCCTGATAATGTCAAAGTGTTTAAGGGGGGGAATAAGGAAGTATTGCTGCTGACGTGTGAGGGGGGTCCTCTCTCTCTGTCGACTCCAATCCCCGTCCCGTCCTGCCGGGCAGACCCAGCGCAGCGGCCGCGCTGCTGTCACAGCGGGCCGGCCCGTGGCTGACCTACATACCCCTGTGTGAGCAAACAGGCCGCCGTCCCGCTGCGTCAGGCGCTCTGCTGAGACAGCTCAAAGCTGCACAAGGTCACTGGTTCACCGAGGAAGGGAAGGCTAGGTTGCAAACAAAGACCCCAACACAAAACATCCTGCAGAAACAGCAGCGATCTGCCACAAACTTTTTGTTAAAGTCTGTTTTAGGAACTTTATCACTAAATGAAACAGAGATGGATGTTTTAAAACCTTTATTTCTGCTAATTGGGAAGATTTTTCGTTTATGGGTTATGAAAACAATTGCATGTAAAATTAGAATATTACATAAGATTAAAAAAAATTAAATAGATGTGGGCTTGAGGTTCAATATCTGCTTACGGATTATTTTCAGAGTCAAACGAGGCTCATTGATCCCATATTCTAATTTATTGAATAAAATGTGATTACAACCAGTTTGTCTGTTTTATGTACGGCCACAAAATATGTCGTTTAGAACCTTCTAAAAATTTCTTAGTTATAAAAATGTTATATCACTTAAATGAAGTGATATTCCTAACAAGAAGCTGGATCATAATAATAATTTAGATGGAATAATAATAAATATAACAAGGAGGACTATAAACCAGAATACTAATTTTAGTTCAGTTCAATTCAGTTTTATTAATATAACACCAATTCATAACAAATGACTCGAGACACTTTATTATAAAAAAAAAGCAGTTCAATCATACATACTTTCCTATTGATAATTACCAAACAGTACAATGAAGCTCAATTCATAATCCAAAGTAGTTTAAAAAGGTTTTAACTAAGAGAACCCAGCAGAAGGCATGGAGTTATTGACCTGCAGCTTTCACTCCTCCTCTGGACGCAGCGACAGCAGAAAATCACCTGCTTTGTGTCTCTGACTTTACAACAATCCCTCCTACCAAACATGTTTCATCAAAAACAGGAAAAAACCTAAAAACCAACCATGTCACCATAGTAAAAGAATGAATGTGACAGTTACTCCAGCATTGTGTGTCTTTGTTTTCTACTCATTCATGTTTCACAGCGATAACTTTGTTCCTTCCTCCAATAAGAGCTCGCTCTGGCATGACTGGAGAGAATTCCACTTGTCCTGTAACGGAGAACACGATAAGGTCCGCGTCCCACTTGTTACGGAGGCTTCAGGCCAAAACTCCCACACCCAGCAGTGACTCAGACAGGCTCCAAATTCTCCTCCAAATCCTGTGCACTTCAGGCAGCCTGGGAGGATTTGGTGATGTGGGCCATTTCTGCAAATGTCTTCTTCATTGTTTATTTATTTTATATAAAAGTTGGGATCAGAGGAACATATTGAATGTCTGTGGGTGGTAGGAGCTTCGTGAACGGTGCCAGGGCTGAGCTGTTTCCGCTGGCTGGAACTCACCCACCAGTTCTTACTGCATCCTGTTCCTGATTAATTTGCCTTTGCTGCTTGGACATTTTGTACCACTGATCACCTTTTACCAAAGGACAACTCTCCTGTAACCCTGACCAGGTTGGTGGACACTGAGAAGATCTCTCAGTCCTGGTTCCTCACAGATATTTTCTTCCTTTCAGTTCAGTCAACAGGTTTCCTGTAGGGTCTGAAGACTGAGATGACTAACCCTGGCTCAGTTTTACCAGTAGAGTCCAACAGATTTCTATTTAATATGTTCTGGTAATTTAAAAAATGGTGAAATTAAAGAATTAGAATTACCCAAACTATATATATTTCCTAAATGCCTCAAAACAGAGAAAATATTATTTAGAGATTCTTTTGTAACTTACCTTGAATTCTATAGTTTACATGCATTTGGTCAGAATCAGGGATAACCGTCTCTTAAGCCGTGTTACTTGGTTCGGGCTTCCTTCCAAAATCATCCGACGGGTTAGCACAGACATTTGTCCCTCACTTTTTAAATGGCGGATCGGTTTATAATCTAGTAGCAAATCACAAACAGTTGTTTTTTCACAAGATTCCACACACGTTACATGGGAGAGACACAGTGGATTCACTTTCTAACATCAGCGATTGGACTGACCACGAGCGGAATGGAAGACGATGAGGGATGAGCAACATTCTCCAATACTCCAGTCAACCACATTTAAATATTTGCTCTCTTGTCACTTTTAAGTCCCTACATCCCATGTTTTAAAGGAAGACATGTCCTCTTTGCCTTTTGGACCTAGTTAGAACAGGGTCTTGCTTCTCTAAGGTTTTTGCTAATGGCATTGAGCTTTCTTTGAGTTTTTAATGCACCCATAAATTTAGATTTACATCCAGAACACCCAAAACTTGAAACTTTCATTTTACCAACACTCTGTAGAAAGGAAAATGAATAAAAATCCAGTTCCTGTTAGCGTGTCACCTTGAAGTCATTAAGGGTGCGTTTCTTTTTAAATTCAATAGAAGCCCTCCCTGGAACAGGCCAGTTATTGCAGCTGGCTGGATTTGCATCTTGTTGCCATGTAAAGTGGGTAATGATGGTTAAAGACCTGTGTAGCATTTGTCACGCTGCAGCTTGTTTGTTAAAGCGACGAGGAATGAAAGAGAACATCCAGCGATTGTTCTCTGAAAAGGATTTGCACCTTTTTTCTCGCCGCAGAGACTGAATCAGCCTCACAATGGCTTTTTGCTTAGCAGAACCTCATGAATAAATTAAACACGTCCAGCTCTTCCAGCTCCAAACAGCGGCTAGAAAAAGGTGTGTGATGGAAACTGGGAGGCCCATCCATGTAATTACATGTGATCATGTTTGCATATGTCACTCCCACGGCCTCTGATTCCCAGCGCTCCCGGGAACCTCTTCCTAATCCACAATTTGATTTGATGTTTAAACCTCTTCCACTCTGTGTTTTTTTTTCTTCTCCTCCTTCCAGAGGAGGGATGAATCGGAGGCTCAGAATCAGACATCCTGTCTGGTTTATCTGGAGGACAGAGATAAGTGCGGATGCCGCCTCTCTCGGGGAATGCACATTAGCTGTGCCTCGGAGGGAGTTCATGGTGTGGGGAAAGGTGGTGGAGGGGGAGGGGCGCCTGTCGGCCAGGAGCTGCACAGCTTTCACTCAGTCTGGGAACTGTGAAAATATCCCCCATCACACACACACATAACACAACACACGCGCGTACACAAACATACCCTCCTGGGCAGTTGGGCCGGGCTGCGTCGCTCTGTTCGCGGTGATAAAATGCCTCCGCGTCATGGCGCAGTTGGAAGTCGGATGTGTAAAGTTATCCAGAGGTGTTGGACTGACAGGCCCACAATGTGTTAACTCGTGTCCTACAGTGACTTCTGACCCTGTTACTAAAGTCTGGAGGAGAGGCGTCGCCGAGGCACACAAGTTTGTGGGAGAAAACCCACAATGCAACAGTCGGTAGGTATTTTGCTGCTTGGCGTGTAGCTTACAGGTCTGACTTGGCTTCTCCCGGCGGATTCTGGTTTCAAACCAGAAAACGGACTTTAGCTCCAGTCTGTAACTTTTATAAAAAATTAGTTTGTTAAAACAGTTACTATGTCGTGATAGTATAAGACAGATGATCTGTGAATAAAAAGAGCTTCTCCTCCTCCTCTTCCCTGGGCTACAGAAATACACCGCTCAGCCAGAAACAACCAATCAGAGCCAGTAGGAGGGTCTTAGCGCTGTTAATCAAATTATGCTCATGCTACTCAGACCTGTCCTTGCTCTTTGCTGCACCACATCTTCTCCAGGTCAACCTGTCATGAATGCTAAAACTAGTTAGCATGGCTAAGACAGATAAACAGAGAACAGTTTCTCTCCATAGCCTGCTAATGTTCTGACTGTGGTGACAATGGTTAAATAAAGATTTGACATTAGCAGCGCATACAAGCTTGACAGTGCCAAGACCTTCCCCCTGACTCTGATTGGTTATTTCTGTGACCAATCACCAGAGTTGTATTTCTCCAGAGGGCAGTGGAGGGTAAGAGTGGAGCAGATCGATCATTTCACAGATTATCTATAACATTTTATACTGTCACAAATCACGACATGTTGATAGGTTAGCAAATATGTAGAAATAAAAGTTACATATTTAAGTGACTAATGTCTACACCTGCCATAACTTGTCAGTATAAATGACGACATACTGAAGTTTCTACATGCTAAGCATCCTGACACTTTCTGCTGTACTGGTGAATACAGTAAACATACAGTTGATACCAGAAGCTTAAATACATACATACAAAAAAAAAAGCATACTTTTTTTTCCCCAGTCTGAACGACTTCTATTTTAGGTTAGTTAGAATTATCACAATTATTTCTATTTGCTACATGCCACTATAATGGAAGAAAAAATGTCAGAGATTTATTTGTAAATGTTTTCAAAATCATAAGATTGATTATTTCCTCACATTATGATCACTGTTAACTGTGCAGAATGAATAGAATCCAGTTCTGACATTTTCATCAACATTATGGATGAATTTTACATGGAAATGCTAAAGTCTCCATTATTAGGTTTTAAATAAATGGCTAAACACAGATAATAGTAGTTATGACTGGCAGGGTCTTATCATATTTAGCTTTCTGAATATTCTAACAATTTTAGTTTTGAAACAATAATGTATTTAATAATTAAATACATTGCTATTGATTATTTTAAATAAAAAAACATTTTATTTACATTTTTGGAGTTTGTAATATGGAAAAGCAGAAAATATTTGCAAAACAAATGAATACATTTTCTTCTATGGGATGTTTTTTTTTTTTTTTTTTTTTAAATGATGAAGAACCAATCTAAAACATGTTGCTGGCACTTTTACTACCATTCTGCTGTGGAAATTCACAGAAATTATGCCATAAAATGAGTCTGCTAAAAACAGCATTTATTGCTATAACATCTATAGTTTAAAATATTATTTGGTTTTTCATTATTTTTACCCATGTTTTTCTTGTGAAAGGTCTAAAAAGGCACTTGAGAGAGGTTGACAGAGTGTCTGTCTCTAATTGTATTTTAAAAAAATGTTGCATTAAAAATGATCCGATTGTTTGTTTACAGATACACACTGAACACACATACTGAACTGCTGTTGCCACTGGATACTTCTTGTATTAATTAGTACTGTTTGCTTTTCAGTGATGTTCTAGCATGTGTTTGTTGCTGTGATTTCTTGATTCTCTGTTCTTTTTCTCTCTTCCTGCAGGTGTAGAAGCAGACCTCTGAGGTGTGTTCTTGTCTTCTCTTTCATGTCTCCATTGCAG
>NW_006800004.1:1556794-1649325 GCF_000485575.1 Poecilia formosa
GTGTGTGTGTGTGTGTGTAATGCTCCACTTGTGAAAGTAAATCTGTTGGAGCTTCTACGTGGCAACAAAGCAATCCTGAGTGCCACCCTCCCAGACACGACAAATAAAAAAAATAGGATTAAAGATATAACCCAGCAGTTTTTACAGTGTACCAACCACACATGAAAAACGACAAAACGTCAATGTAAGCAACAACAAAACCCCCCTGATTTATTTGGAGTACGCATTGCCAGTACAAATAAAGAGCAGAAAACCCCCCTCACCTTCCAGCTAATGTTCTTGACAGACAAACAGGTTTGATTTGTGATTAAAAAGACAATATTTCTTCATTTGATACTTGCTTTTTCTATTTTTTTTAACATAATCAGAGATCTTAAAAGTTAAAACCCATCAAGAAAAAGGTTCCACGGTTTCACTCTGAAATCCTCATTTAAAAAAAAAAAAGACGGTATAACATCCAAAACACTGCAGTACGTTATTTTATTGAAGAACAAAAAGACATGCAACAAATAAAACATTTCATGTTTTACAAATTGTTCCTTTTTCCTCCCATGTCTTCTTCTTTTTTTTTTCTTCCTTTCATATCCCAAAACTAAAAAAGCGTCATCACATGAAGCTTCGGTAATATTTGACAGGCAAATGTGAAAAGAAGTGTTGCGCCTTCTTTGGGAAAAAAAAAAAGAAGAAAAAACAGTTCTTGTGTTTTCCTTGCATGGCCGGCGCTGTCAGTTCTGTCCGATGCCTTCTTGTCAGTTCTGTCCGATGCCTTCTGAAGACATGAGTGAGGCAGGTTCTGTCCCCCCCCCCACCCTGCAGGTGAGAGGGGGCAGGGTGGGGGGGTCACAGTCATCCCAATGAGTTGGTTTGGTGTGAAGACTCCACCGCTGGAGCTCTGAAATCCACGATTTCAAACAAGTGTAATAAATACAAACACATCTTTAGAAAATAAGAATAAAAACAAAACATTTTGTGACTTCTGAGGACCAAATTTAAAGATCCGTTGGGTTAAAAAAAAAAGAAAAAAAGAAAAGAAATAAAAAAGATGTCCGTTAAAAAGCAGGTCAGGACAGCAGGCTTCAGTCTGTGGTCTGAGTGCATAACAACAGAACAAAACCATCCATTTCCAAAGATGTGAAAGAGGTGCATATCTACATACTGTACACAGAGCGCTGTTGGGCTGATTGACGTACAGACAGAGCAGACGCAGCTGAGACCAAAACAAACCAAAGAGACGCAGATCTCATCAGGAAGTGCAAGCAGGGGAGCGGCGTGCGTTTGGTTCTGGGTTCTCTGTGTTCACACTGCATCTATTTGGCTTTGAACACAGGACCCTCCCTCACTGGTCCTGCTAAAGCTCATCCGATTGTTTTTGGTATCAAAGTAGTGTTCATGTTTTCATCGGCTAGTCATGTACGGCTCAGATGATAAACGTTACAATAAAAGGTCGCACGTTGGTAAGTGTTGTCTCTTTACGAACAGAGAAGAGGAAAAAAGAAACTTATCTGTGCCAAATATTTCTGATTCTTCCAGCTTTTGATTTTTCACCGGGTTATGTGTAGAAAAAATGATTTTTGCTCAATATTTGGCACAAAATCTGTCCGGTGTTTACTCAAGGTGAAGCTCTGATCATGTGTGGACATGCATCAAAACAGATTTGGTTACCAGCAGTTTTTGGCCTGATTTACTTCCATGTCTAGCGTTATATTCTCTCCCATTTCTATCCTCCAATCAGCAGGCGGCGTTGTGCTTCATGTCATATTGACCTGCTGAAACATCCCTGTAGTTTCTGATTCTTTTTATTTCCTGGATTTATGCATGCGGCTGGACATTTGTCTGAATTTGTGTCATTTCAGTCTGTTAATCGCAGAGACAGAAGTACTTCAATACTTTTTCACTACATGACTCAACAAACCGTCCTTTCCAAAATTATTTATACTTTCTCACATTTTGTCATTTTACAACCACAAACCAACACAAGATCACAACATGGCTCCTCTATTAACACTTTGACAGCATAGAAGGTCCTATAAAAAGCTCAGCAAATACTCAGGTCCACTAATTGCTAATTACTGCTGGCTAGTATGGAGGAGCTGAGTCAGGGAGTTGTGCTTTGTGTACCAGAAGGTCTGTAGCTTGGAAACTGCAGCTCTGAGAAGGAGCTGTGTTTCGAAGGCGGAGGTAGGTCCACCCAGGTGTTTTGAACAGCTCAATGGTTACCATGGAGATTAAATTATTTCTCAAACAAGCATGAAAGAATCAAAGCACCACTCCAGGTGTGTCTTTGATGATAATATAACATGATGTAAATCTAAAAAAACTTTGATTTTACACAACACTGCCCCTTTAAGAAATTTTCTAAAATTTGAAGGTTCTATTAATTTTTTTTAAATTAATTTCCATTTTATGATTTTCAAATAAGTTGTAGTGTTTTTTTTTAATTTAAAAAATAAAATCATAAATAAAGGTATGATAAAAAATGGTAATTTTGTTTTGAAGGGTCGTGTAGCTTCATTGTTCAGTTGTACCGAAGACAAAAATGTCTCTTAATGTAATAAAGGCTGCTGACTCCTGTTCTGCTGAAACATGGGAGGCTGAATAGATTGTAAATTCATGACGCACTTATCAGATTTTTACTTGTTTCTAGAAGTTTTATGTGTAACATATATCCACATTTTTCATCCTCTTTCTTTTCATGCACTTTTTTTTGTTGTTGTCAATCACATAAAATCCAATCAAAACCCGGTGAGGTTTGTGGTTGTAAGCAGAGAGCATGCGGAAAAGCTCAGAGGGATGAATCTCTGCAGGATGTTAGTAAACGAGATTAAAACTGAACCCAAATTCACCTCCAGGGCTGAACTTTGGCAAGACGGAGCTGTAAAAACAATCAGGCTGCAGGAACGATGATGCTAAATGGGAGCAGTTGAATCGCTTGCTGTGTTGGAGCTGAAACCAGAGGTAGCATGAGTGTGTTTCATGTGGCCACTCGGTGGGCTGGGAGCGGACAGTAGGAGTTCATGATAGAAAGTGAAATACAAAGAGGCAACTTGGACATCGAGTGGAAAATATACAAACTGTGAAGCCCAGACGTGAGTTCTCTCTGCAGGCTGGCGAAGCTGCTGAGGAGGTCCAGACAGAAAGAGGAAAAAAAAACTACAAAAATGGTGGAAGCATTGTCCCCAGACCCCGACTGCCTCGAGTCACATCCAGTCCTGCAGGATGGGTGGGGGTGGGGGGGAGGAGAGCGGTGGGTGGGAGTCGGAGAGCGGAGGATCAGTTGGAGGTGTCAGAGTGAACGCTTCCTGGTCCTTCTGTGGGGGAAGTCACTGAGGAGGGGGTGGGAGCGTCGGGCCAGCCTCCGTTAGCCTGACACACAAACACACACAAAGGACAGTCAGTCACTTATGGAAATATTTACAGGTAAAAATCATTCTGCAACTTTAATAACAACAAATGGGGTCAAAATTATGCATACTGTCCCATCGATATATCATTCAGCATCACTTTCCACCTGATTTTCAAAGACTGATATGTATTTTTTTAGCACAATCAGATATGTTACTTTGAGTCATTATGAATTTCTATTAAGTGAAATATGACTTAAAAGAAATCTGACTTTGTAATTTAACACTTTGAAATTAGGCCTCTGTCTCTTTAAGAAACTCCTGCTCTTTCTGAAACTCCGCCTTCAGGAAGGCATCACAACATGGCTCACCTAATAACCCTTAAACATTAAAAAAATAAAATAAAATCACAAAGAAGTAGCTCCTATGAAGAGCTTGGAAACTGCAGCTCTGAGGAGGAGCTGCACCTTGAAGGCGGGGCTATGTCCACCCAGGTGTTTATCACAGCTGAATGGTTGCTGTGGAGATTAAAGGATTTCTCAAACTTCCATGAAAGAATCAAGGCAACAGTCATCAGAATCACTCTGATGAGTGAAAAACATTACGACATGATGTGAAGCTCAAAAAATTCCATTTTACATAACACTGCCCCTTTTATCAACAAACTTCTGCTATAATTCTGACTGGATATCTGAGAGCTCTAGCTGGCAGAAAAGGTGGATGTTGGTTCTCTGTCAGGAGCGAGAAGGTTTCACATCAACGCAGACTGAGAAGGACCAGAAATGTGGTGCCAGTGCTGCTGCTGCACCTCACAGAGTGGATGGAAGGATGAACTTCAACTTCATCTTAAATCAGCAGCTGGACTTTTGAAACTTGGGCACAAGTGGGCGTTCCGACACTATGTTATGTTATGTTATGTTATGTTAGATAAACCTCTAACAGATAACAGGGAATTCTAACTGAAGCTAACATTGTTCCACAGAGAAAAAAATAGTTTAAATGATTAAAACTATCAAATTAAATAGAAAAATTCTAGATGAGTAAAACTGAAACTTGAAGTTTTCTGGCAGATCACTGATCTTTAAAAAAAAAAAAAACCTCACCTGCCGATTCAGAATTTGGCTGATACTGATTTGTTTTGTCTGAATAAACAATAAATATAGCAGCAAAATCACTAGGTTATGGATGCACATGAGATCAGCTTATATATCAGCCAAAATTAAGCAAACCAGGGTCATTTTATGGCTGCACCCCTAGTTATTAATAACTTTTTTAAGAAGACACACAACCTTACTTTAACTGCATCCATAAAAACACCAACTATACTGTCAGGACTGCCAGAACCAGAATCAAATCAAACAGATGTTTTGACAGAAACGGATCAAATCAGAAAATGTGATCCACTAAAATGAATATTTCAAGACTTTTAGACAGTAAGGAAAACATCAGACATCTTTTATTTAAAAATAGGTAAACTATAAGTTTCCTTGAGAACAAGAACCATGCAGTGAAGCTGACTGTTTTATTAATCAGTCCCAATAGGAGTTCCTGATTGTTTATGCAATCAGTTCCTCATTAGACCCTTTCCAACGATGTGGGAAAAACATTTTTATTCCTTAAAGAATTTAAATAGTTTGAGTTTTGTTTCTCTCCATATTGATCACGTGACATTAAATAAGTCTGTGGCAGCAGTGTAGTAAAAGTAAGAAATACTGCCACTTTCAGGTGGGAGTTAGCATTGTTTGAATCCAATGTTTTTGACTACTTTTTTCCAGAATATTTGAAATAAACTCAGTTATGAATTAGTGTGAAAAAATGTGAGGATCTATTGATATTGCATGAAATTGTGAAAAACTGCAGGGACAGAATAACAGGGAGCAAATTATCTAAGGAATACACTCTGGGTTGATTAAGGAACTAAAATACAACAAAACCTGTTTCAAAAACCCAAAGAAAAATTTGCCTTTCATACCAGAATAAAAAAAAAGGGTAAAATGAAGTGTTGTAAAGAAGAAGCATGAGCGCAGCAGACCCCCCTCCTCTAACTTCCAAGCCATGGCTACATAAATCACAGACCAACAGCCTGGCTGACAGATATCCTGCTCCTCCATTATGCATCGCGGGGCTTCTCTACAGGCCGCAGCGCTGCAGAACACGGCGTAGTGTGGCAGTGAGGATGTGGAAGATGTGGTAGAGCAAGCAGGCGTCCAAGGAGAACTGCATGTTAGAGGTCAAAGGACTGGGAGGGAGCGGGCCCTGAATACGTTAGCGGCCTCTCAGGGTTAGCGCAGCCGGCTGCGGCGGCCGCTCCCAGCAGCCGGGGAGCCTATTTGAATACGCAGCCCGTGTTTTTCTATGCGGGAGACATTTCGTCTGATTATCATATGGCCAGTGAGGCAGGACGGCGACAGCGGAGGAGGCGAGGCGAGGCGAGGCGGTGACCGTCCTCGTCCTCTCGGCTCGCTGTCAGGGCCATTAAAGAGACAGGAACATGATCTGAGCAATGCGCTTGGATTGCTGTCCCAGGCCCACACTCTGCTCTCCTTGTGTCTGTCTTATCGATTTTCCCCTTTACGACACGGCTTGTCGCTGTGAATTTTCCTACTCTTTGCTGCCGCCAGCTAACACCCCCCCACCCACCCCCCCCACTTCCACACCCCAAACTCTGCTGCAAAATAAGACAAACAAGACCAGAACACACCCCTGTGGCGAACGAGGAGGCCGCTGCAGCAGCAGAAAGAGCTTTTATTTTTACCGGAAGCTTCAGGCTAACAGCGGGTCAGGTGGAGGGAAGGAGGTGTCACCTGGGCAGGGGTGGGGGGCAGCAGGTGTCTGGACGGGTCTGATGGGACGTGACAGGCTCTGCATATGTGTTTATGTGTGTGTGTGTGTGCGTGTGTGTGTCCGGTGCGATATGCAGCCAATCAAATGGGTTACCGTGGAGCTGAGACAAGTCCCACTAAGTGGCATTGTGAGCCCCGTGGCGTCAGAATAATTGGCATGGAGAGAGAAGAGGGGAAGAGGTTGCTTACGTTGATGCCCTGCGGACTGTACATCTGGTTGGCTGTGAGTCCTTCACTGTATCCGCCTGTCTGACTGATAACATGGCGAAGGGTATCCACCTGAAACATCCCCAAACAGCAGACAGAGCAAGGTCAGCGTCAGCACGAAAAATCACCAGAGATCAGAGCGAGGGACAGCAACTCTACAGGGTTCTGTCCTTGGAGACAACAGACAAACACAGCTCAACGAAGACAAGTACTCACTTTCTGCTAGCAAAAAATGGAAATATTTACATACATGATGAAATATTTACTTGATGAAAACATAATTCTTTGTCTGATTGAGGAATCAGTGAATTGGGAATAGTCCTTTATTGGATAGACCAACACAAAACAGTGCATCTGTTGAGATGTGGAGGAAAAAGGATTCATGATTTTACAAATGAAACTTCTGGAAGTGTTGAGTGCATTTCAATTAAGCCCCTTTACTCTGATACACCTAAATAAAACCCATAAGGAACTGACAGGCAACACAAGGGAGTTGGTAGAGGGGGGCAGGAGGGTATTTCCAAAATCTGGTTTTTATGACAGATTGACAAGAATAAAGTCACTATTGAAAGGAAGCCATAAGAAAGTCGGACAATCTGTCACTAGCTGCGTTTCCATTTGCGTTTCGATTGTGTTTCTTATTTAATGGAAATTGCACCAATTAGAAATACAAAAATAAATTTGCTTGTTTAAAAAACTCACCTTGTTCTGTAAAACATTTTTGAGCTACAAGGAGGTATTTTTTTCGACCATATTGAAGTTAGTGTAGTATCATGTAGTTCACAAAACACAAAACTCAACACTTTTTTCGCATCACACGAATCACGTGATCAACAAATAGGTCACTACTAGAGGAAAAGACAAAGAAGACAACAGGAAGTGATAGGAGGATGATGGAGCTGCATGGTTTTTTTAATGACTAATCGTGAACTAACTTATTCATGTGTGATTTCGATTGTGTTTCTTATTTAATGGAAACACAGTAATTACAAAATTGTGTTCTTTCAACATTAGCGGAATAATGACAAAGTTTTGCTCACATTTGAAATGGAAATGCAGCAACTGTCACTGTTGCTCTGCTATGAGAGAGGACTAACTGGCAGACCCGCTTAACAACAGTCACCCCACTGTTTCCAAGTTAGTGACTTTGTTTCTATGTTTAGTGACATTTCAGTCACAAACACCATTTCAGTCAAAATCAGAATCAGAAGGTCAGGCTTTTTAAAGATTAGTGATCAGCCAGAAAAATGCAATCGGTGCATCCCCACTAAGACGTCACAGGTCATATAGGCACGATATCACAAAGATATCACCATCGCAATACCAGCAGGCACAATATTGAAATTGCAGAGGACTGTTTGGAGTGAAGTGGCTACTATATGTGAAGAGCTATATATGATATGGAACTTTTATTTATACATTTCTGTTGTGAAACAGGCCTTACATTTTATTATATCTCTATATGTGAAGAGCTCTTAGGTTGTAGTTTTCATTCTGATGCAATTTTACATCAGTTGTTCAGAGACTTTCAGCAGCAAACGCTCACACCGGACATGAATAACATTGCCAAAAATGCTAAAGGTCAGACAGAGTAAAGACAGGAAAGTACTAGTATATCGAACCAGATATCGTCATCGTAATATTTACCAACATTATCGCCACGGCAATATTTTCATTAAATCGTGCAGTCCTATAAGGGACAAAGGACACATGTGGAAGAAGGTTCTCTGGGAAAACGAGGTCAAGATTGAAAGTGAACTGGAACAGAGGAAAACTAACATCACACATGATCCTGAAAACACCGTCCACATTGTGAGACATGGTAATGGAAGCATCATGTTGTGGGGATTCCATCAGTAAGACAAAATTGATGGGAGGATAGATGGAGCTAAATGCAAAGCAACGCTGGATACGAAGGCTGCAAAAGACCAGAAACTGGGCTGGAGCGCCACCTAGCAGCAGGACGGAGCATTTACAGCTACACACCAGCAGACTGAGTGAGAGGTGGCTCTACAAGGTTTCAGCTCAGGGGATGATTAACACAAATGCACTTCACACTTTACAGATTTTTATTTGTAGCAATAATTAAACTTATAATCTTTTTACCTTCCAATAAAATACATTGAAGTTTGTGGTGAAATAGAAAATATTTCCAAAAGGTTCAAGTTAATAATGAGAAAATATTCTGAACATCTAGACCCTTTGGAACATGATTTAGTTATTATTTCGGTGGCAGAAAAAACATGACTTCATAGTATTCTGACAATAGTTTTTCCCCGACTACATGTAGTTTTTATTAGCTTTTACTTTATTTCTTAATTTTATATATATATAATTGTATGAATGTTTGTATTTTGTGTTGGAAGGTTTATGGGACCACGGATGGAAGGTAGCTTTCTGCTATACTCGGTACATTTAATGTTGTGGTAATGTTATTTACCACAACATTAAATGTTCATTAATATGCACTGTAACATTGAAATAAAATCAATCAGTCAAATAAAGAATATGTAATAACCAACACAATAACTACAGGTCACTATCAACCCTGATAGTTCTTGGAACATTTTTCAGTACAAAGAACATTTCAAACATGTTTTATTCATCTTGCACCTTAACCCCAAAGCAAACCCTAATAATCTAATCATTTATTCACAGCTTGGAGTGAATATATTTCATAGATTTAGTGAGGACTAACTGCGTTATACGTCATAACTGCAGGCAGAGGACCAGTAAGGTAATGTATGTTCTAATGAAAGCAGTGGAGGAGCCTATTTCCTGTCCAGCACTGGGCCCTACCTGCGACTGCACGTTGGCTCCCACCTGAGCCCCTTGGTACGAGTCCCCATTGAGAGACTGCACGCTCATGAACAAGTCCCCGGAGTTTGACATGTTAAAAGAGCCAGCAGAACCTGGAAGGAGAGAGGGAGCAGTGGAATCACAGAGAGCCAGCAGGAGAAGCAAGACGAGCCGTTCAAGCAGCATGCACAGGTTAGTGAGCAGCAGCAGCAGCAGAAGCAGCAGAAGCTGGCTGACATCAGAGCTGCTGAGCCAGGAGAAATATCCACAGGGACAGTCTAGGCTTTAACGTTAATGTTACACACAGAGGGAGCAGGCTGTTTGTTAGGCAAACAGGAAATAGAACAGGAAAATGCTCTCTTCGGCTGTGATTATCACTGACTCACTGACAGAGTCTTCTATCACCACAAACAAACACTTTTTTTTAACATTTGATCCATAGTATATGAGTGAAAGCAGGCTTCTGTCACTTATATAGAAAAGCTCCCTGTTTATGCTAGGCTGAGCTAGGAAACCACTTTTCACTCGTCATAAAGTCTAACAGTTAAACATCTTCAGAAAAGCTTTAAAAAATTAAGTCCAGTATTTCTTTTTTTCATACCATTTTTAAAATTATCACATTCTGTCATATCTGTCATAAGAACAGATCTAGATAGACATTAGCATTGCTATGTTCCAACTTAGCAACGCTAATGCTAATGCACCAAAGCAAAACCAGGAATCAGTCACTAGAACAGAAATGGAGAATAAACATAAAAACTTCCAACTTCTGAGGAAATAGTATTTGTTGTATGAAGTCATAAAAAACCCTGCCATGCTTTAAATAGCAATTCCGGAGGTTTTAAAATGGCAAGCGTTGTTTGAATTAGGCTTGTTTCCAGATCTGAGCAGGTCTCTGGACAGTGTTCTGAAACTTTGACACCTGTTTTCTCACTGATCTCTTTTGATGAGCGCCAACATTCAAATGGCCACATCTTCTTCATTTTTTTTTCTTTTTTATGTGTTTTAACATCATTACAAAGCTTCTAAACTTTCAGAATCTGTAACTCAAAATGCTCCCACTGAAAATCGTTCCTGGTGTTCCCGTGGCCAGTCACATTTATTTTATCCTGTGTGAACTAAAAGTGGCTTCATGGACATATGAAGAAGGGGACTATCATTTTTCACTTGTGTCTACAAGGAGAGAGGAAGGTGAAACGATATTGATAAGAACCCAATGTGGTGATACTCCATAGGAAACATGGAAGCAGCTCTCAGTCTCAGGCTGGCTCATGGTGGCCATTTTTTATTTTTTATTTCCCTTATCTGCTATATGTTTGAGTACAGTCATATACATTTGTATGGACCCCCAATAAAGACATGTTAAAAATCTGAAAACAAATTCATCTTTTATTGCAGTAGTATAATTCAGCAATGAAAAGTGTTTATGTAATTTAGGCAGATTTAAACAGTGGGGAAAAAAAATCCCATGTTGAGAATTCATTGATTTTTACCAATATTACTGCTGTCATTACTGATACAGTCATTACACTCATACAGTTCCTTTAAAGTAAATGTAACAAAGCCATTCTTAAAATGGAGTTTTTGATGAGGCGATCAGCTTCTCCAACTTCTATTTAGCGATCTGTGGCTTTTTATTCATAGTATGACTAAATCAGTCATTAGCCACTTACATTAGGTTCTTACACGGGGGCTAATGTATGTTCCAAATGGAAAGCAAAGTAAAAAAAAAAAAAAAGCCTCACTGTTAGAAAACTGCATCTTGTTTTCACTAAATCTCCATAGCAATCATTACAATATCGTTTACACACCAACTAGATGTTTGGTATTGATCCAAGAAAAAAATTAAATATTTTCTGTTCTACCATGACAAATATCAACATGTGGTGTTATCTGTGGCCGTGTGTTTTCGCTGAGAGTATGATCTGGATTTAAAGCAACAAACACTCCAAGTTCGTTTGGCTGGAGAAAAGGGATGAAAGTAGCTCACTTCCACTGTGAAGCTCGATGGAGAATCTGTCATGCTGTGGGTTAGTCTCTTTTCAAGGCCCTGGGATCTTTGTTTGAGTGCGTGGCATCATGAACTCTTTGAAATACTCATGAATTTTGACTTTGTTGAAATGCAGCTGTGTGGCACAAAAACTCATGCCAGGGGCCATCATTGAAAATGGCCTTTGGGGCCACACTTTGGACACCCCAGATCTACTGAAGTTATGCAAAGTCATTCAAATGTACCTTATTTTACACTCCAAAATCTTTTAGAACCTAAGACCTCTAACACCTAGAGTTGTCATTTTGATTTTTGTACGAATGTATTAAACAGCCGAGGTTCCAAGAACTGTGGTAAACGTGATTTTATTAAATGAACAGTATTATGTAAAATCAACTTTTTTGAACTTTGCATCATGCTATAATTACATTATACCTGGAGTGCTACCTTGATTCTTTAATGCATGTGTGAGAAATCCTTTAGTCTCCATGGCAACCATTCACCTGCATAAATTGCCTGGTGGAGACGCAGCTCCTCCTCAGAGCTGCAGTTTCCAAAATTCTGCCTCAAAGAGCAGTCCTCCCCCCAAGACTCTCCACTCAGCTCCTTCAGACTAGTCAGCAGCAATTAGCAAACACCTGGTGGAACTACTGAGCTCATTATAGAAGTTACCTCTCAGTGAAACACCAGTAAAACATTGTTAAAGGGTTAGCAGCGATGTTATGATGACTTCTTGAAGGCGGCGCTTCAAAAAGAACAGGAGCTTCTTAAAGAGACAGAAGCCCAATTTTAAGGTGTTAAATTATGAAGTCAGATTTCTTTTAAGTCATATTTAAGCCTCTTTATAACAACTGGAGGTAACATAATTACCTAACACTGTCCTTTTAAAAACAAATATTTCTTATGACTGTACTTCAGTATAAGGTGAGTTTGTGCTACTGCAATAAAAGGTAAAATCATTTTTAAGGGTTGCTAAACATTATTACCAGGGGTGCCGACACATTTGTCCATATATCAGAGTTTTTGGCCATTTGTACTACCAGACGTATCTTTCGAATGCCATTAGAAATCATTTAACACAGTGATGAGGGCACACAGGATTAATTGAGAGCAAGTAGAAATGACAGTAAGGACATGGAGACTGCATGAGGGCTCAGGTTGCTTAAACTCTAACAGCTCTTTTCCACATCGCTCAGAGCCATACTAAGCAGATGTAGGCACTAATAATACTTGCTGAGTATAAGCATTGAGTCTATTTATGGAAATAACAGTGCATAATTATGTGATGGGCATAATTTATGTAGAATAGTGGCCTATTTAGTCCTTTACAAAGGAGCGTTACAGCATCAGCACTAATAAAAGCCTTAAATGTGTTACACTGATGGACAGAGAGGAAGTATATGTCTAACCCCAGCAGAGCCAGGGACTTCCTGTCTCACCTGCAGAGTTTGGAGTGGAGGGTGAATTTGCTTGGCTTCCATGTGAGGATGCATTAGCCGCATTCACGGCAGTTCTTGCAGCATACATGTTGGCTTCTTCTTGGAACTTACCAATGTTTTTCTTGTATCTGATTCTTTTATTCCCAAACCAGTTGGAAACCTGAGCAGACAGGAACGAGAAAAAAAAGAGAAGAAAGTTTACTTCTCCAGACATACAGCCACACAGAGCCTCTTTAAAGAATAGTGTTTAGCTTGAATGGCCTTTAATGGCATGTGGAACACTGCAGAGAGCCACTGTCAGGAGTGCGGGCTGCACAGACTGGTGCTGTGAATCTGCATTAGTGCCAGAATGGAATGATTGCCAATAACAGTCTCATTATGTCACCATGACTGCAGCTATCATCAGAAGTCACGCAAGCACCAATCAGTCAACTTCCGCTAACACCCATTACGGCTAATGGACTCCCAGATGAAGCCAGGGGGGTAATCCCAGCCCTAATGATAAACAACATTAAAATGAAAACCAAATCAATCCTCCAAAGTTTCTAATAGACAGAGTAGGTAAACATTCTCCTTTGTTATAGCCAAGAAACTGAAACTCCACAAATCACCGAGCTACCGAGCAGCTTCCACCGTCGAGCCCAGCTGCATCCTTAGATCATTTGGTAGAAATTAATGAAAGCAACTGAGAAAACAATCCATTCCCACATGATGGATTCACAACACAAACTGCTGTTTACCTTGGCGTTGTCATTGTTTTCCTTATTATCAATTCTCACAGGATTGAAACAAGTGGAGTTGCTGAAGTGTAGAGATGACACAAACAACAACAACAAAAAAACATGAACAGGATTTTTAAATACTTCACAATTGTGTGATGCCACAAACTTTGGCACAATTCAGATGTCTTTAGTCGTGTGATGAGTTCCTATAACAGTTACAGTAGGTCAACATGGGACTGGATTAACATGGGACAAGTATTAAATATTCACTATTTAAGCTCAGGTTTCTGTCTTAGACTTATCAGCTTTAGAAAAGCTAATGCTGCCTTGTGCTAGTGGCTATTTTTGTGGAATTTTAGTTGGAATTGTGCAGTGATGACTGGATGTGAAGGATGGAGCAGCTACTTTAGCTCCCAATTAAAAGACTCGTCCTAAATCCCATGTGATTCTTTCTACCAGACATTGGAGAGTGGACCTGTGCTGTTTCCAGGATGCTGGTTATTTTGTAGCTACTATTGTTATTGCTTTGTTCAAGAAGAAGTCCAGTTACAATGTCTTGTGAAGGTATTAATATCCCTTCTACGTTTTCATGTTAATTCATGTTAACAATAATAATGCGCATTATTTAGGGATGCACAATATATCAACACAAATAAATAGTAGATGATAGTCATTTTTTAAAACGTAATCAAACTGGGGCAATATTAGCAACCAATATTTGTCTCCATCTTGTTGCCGTTTGTTTCAGAAGGGGAACGGGAGAAGTCTGGTCATGTGACAAGGATGGTAATGAAGCAAAGGATTGTGGGAGTTTAACTGAAACAGAGAAGCAGTGGTGAAGTCAGCGCTGAAGACACAATGTAGAAATGTGTCTACATTCAACATTTTTTTCAAGGTGTTGAATGGGTAATGAGATATAATAAATATACAATATCAGTAAATATCAGTAAATACTGGTTATTGGTCATAACATCAATGGATATTGATATAAACACCTGGATAAGACCTGGATAAGAGCAGCTTGGATACAAACATACTGTAAAACTAAGTTCTATAAAACAAGTTTGGTTCCTGTGGTCATAAGTTTCCAAAATTAAATTTAGCATAGTTTAACCTTGCTTTTCTTATCCGTGTAATTTTTTTTACCTCGTCTTCATGAGGCTACAATGTGTTTTTATTTTGTTGTTTTTGTGTTCTTTATTATTTTAAAGTATTGCACAATGAGTGACTTTTAAACATGTTATATTTATATTTATTGCGTGCTTGTGTAAAATTTCCTGTTTGGCAAGAAAGTTGACTTGGTATAAATAAAGTTAATTGATTTAAGTTTGAAAATATGATTTCTTTAATTGTACATCGCAGTTGGGCGAGACAACATGATAAAGTGCAAGGATGTGATACTTCAGCAAGGTGTGATTTTAGCTGTAACTCCATTGTTAGTAAATCTCTCTAGATGAAGGTGGTTCAGATCCCCCATATCTGACTTATACTGCACTGAGCAATTCCTCAGATTTGTGGTGTGGTGTGTTATGTGGTGCGTTTTTGTGATTATTGTGGTTTAAAATGACTGATTTATTGATTATATTTCATTTCAACCATTTCAATACTGATTATATTGAAATGGTTTTAATAAAAAAAAATGTAATGTTTCCTTGATGTTTAGTATCACACATGCTTTCATCTCCCAGGTTCTGCTTTCAAGAGATGACGTGTCATAGGAAGTTAAATTAGAATGGTACGAAGGGGATTGGTCAAAATTCCCGTGAGTTGCAGTGATTGGTCAGAAAAGAAGGAATTTCAGAAAATATTAAGATGATTGGTCAGGATGCAGGAAAGTAGCGATGACCTGTGAAATTGCAAGTTTGCACAAAATTTATGAATGATGAATGAATTTGTATTAATATTTGCCATCTCAACTTCCTGCAGGGACTGACTAAGGATAAAACTTCAATTTAAACTCACGAGGGCATTTTGATGTGCAGTTTGCGTTTCTACTAAAGGAACCTTGTCACACCTCAGAATGAGCTTTTACAGTTTTTTTGAAAACTGTAAAAATGATAAGGCATATTTACACCATATCTGTTTTAATGAATAGAACAGCTAGAAGAACAGAAGAGCCGCCTGTATCCAAAACAGCCTGTGAACCTTGTATTAGGTCAGTGGTCCGGACGTTGACAGCATCTTCAGTTAAAACGGTCCTTGTCCCACAGCGGGGGGTGAGGGGAGCCTCTGATCTGCTCGTACCTGGGCCACTGTGATGGCACACTTCTTAGCCAGCTCCTCTTTGGCCTCCTCGCTGGGGTAGGGGTTGCTGAGGTGTGAGTAGAAATACTCGTTCAGGATCTCCGTTGCCTGCTTGTTGAAGTTTCGTCTTTTCCGCCTGCAAGGAGAACAACAGGTCGGTCTCAGCGCGTTGGACAGCAACAGTGTGAAATCTGACCTGACCCACCAGGTTGCATCCAGTCATTGACTCTGCAGCATTCCCTCACACTGAGCATGCACGTAGTGACAGTGGAGAGGAAAAACTCTCCTTTAACATGTCTGACTGTTAGTCACGTTGTTTGGAAACATTCATTTCTGCACAACTATCTTGATGTCCCACAAAACCATTTCAATCTGTTTGACACTTTGACCTGTGGCACCTTGATTCTGTTGCCATACTGATGGCTTCACATCAGGAACTTAATTCAGTAAGTGAGACAGATTACATAGATTAATTCCACTCGAAATGATGCTTTCAAGACTTCATTTTTGGTAAGTATGTTGATTTTCTGCTTCCAGCTAATTAAAACATGATATTTAAAATTACAATACTACATCAGACCAATAATAAACATTTTTAATACAGAAATGTGTCTACATGTTTAAAGGTTGTTATTTTCAAAAGGAGCCTCGTCATACTTTAGCGGCGAAGCAATCACAGTTTTTTTTTTTAGCCTATTATCATTCTTTCCATATTTTTTGTCTGAAAAGTCACCAAATACAGAAACCAAATGACTAAGTTACCGACAGTGGGATGACTATTGTCAACCACACATATGCAGATGTGACTTGGGGACTGTGGCTGATTTTCAGACCTTTGCAGAGATTAGATCGGTTTCACATGTCTCAGCCAATCACCAATCTCCAAAAATCAATTAGATTGGGGTAGACTTATCGGCTGACCGCTTTATCAATGCACCCCTAGTTTATCATGCAGAAAAGAGGGGATGGGTGATATGGACATAAAATTTTATCAAGACATTTTGTGGTTTATTTTTATGATTTATTGTGTTAGCAAAAAAGTATCAGTAAAAGAAATCTTAATATTCACCACAGTCTTCTTAGTAAAAGTATATCAAACTGTTCTAAAAATAAAACACATGAATCTTGACCCCAGATTTATTAAATAATATACTCATACCTATAAATAAGACATAACAATTGGATTCAATAAAGTATATCTAAGCATAACATTCAAATTGCAACTTGCATGTTTTAACTGCTACTTTTTTCAGGTTAAAATCAAAACTTTCAGAATCAGATCGTCAGATCAGAATTCAGGATTTTGCTACTACATTTTATAGGCTCTTCTTTAAATAAGATTTTTTTTTATGGAATGCTGGTTGTAATTGATAATAATACCTCAGTAAATGAAACCCTACATGAGCTTTGTTGGAAGCGTATTGGAAGCAGGACTCTAGGAAGCCATGCTGTTTGACAGCAGAGACGCAGGCTAGACTGATCCGACATGAACACCAACATATTTATCTGCCAGAACACCTTTAAGCAGACGGAGCAGAGCGGAGCTTTAGAGCTGGCTGACCCCTCCATCTTCTGCACCTATCAGGTCACGTCTGGCGGCGCCACATCCCACCAGGGCTTTACATAAGCTGAAAGGGAACTCTTCAAAACCTCTTTGCATGTGCCGGCTGGCTGAGGAGATTTGCGCTAAAACCTGTGTCCCCCGCTCCAACAGCTCGCAAGAAAAATATGTAAATGTGCACAGCATGGGCTCCAGCAGCCAGTAGATTAATCAGAGGTGCAGAGCATGCTAGTGCCTCTCAACCAGTAAAATCTTTTGCACATTTCCCATCCTATTCCCCTCTTTGCTGCTGCTGCTGCTGCTGCTGTGGCGGCGGCACCGTCATGTTCATTTGCAAGAGAATAGATAGGGAAGCTTTATACGGGCGCACACGCCTCATTTAAATGTTATGCCTCCAACCCAGGCTTTAAGTGGGATTTATCCTTGGAGAAATTTATGCAAATCCAAAACACGCATCAAAGAGAACAAGCGATTACATTAAAACAGGGAAACTGTTAGTGTTGCTGAGCACACGGGGAGCACTTATTGGCCGACTTTGCTGGGTGTTCTACTCTAAACGGCATCCAAACATGCAAACCAGCCCACCTTGTGTGGTACGCAGCAAAGAAAAACTACAGAACACAACACCAAGCTCCGAATGTCAGTTCTTCATAGGCGTATTTGTGCTGTTGTTATGCCGACAGGGTTTCTGCAGGTTTCACCAACTCAAATTTAAGCCTCTTTAAGAGAGATATAATAAAATGTAAGGCCTGTTTCACAACAGAAATGTATAAAGAAAAGTTCCATATCGTATATCGTTGTGGTGCCATGCTTTATTGCACAGAATGAATGTCGCGTTGTACGGGTTAGCAACAGAAGTGATTGAGTGGCAAAGATGAATATCGTCCAGCAGTGATAAATTTACACTTATCCATGACAAACGCAAAAAGCTAGTAGGCTAGAATGGTTAGCAGCTAGTTAGCGGTAGCTTCGACAGTCTTGAGCCACAGAACGCAATGAAGATGTTTGTGTGAGACTCAATCTGCTACCCAACAGAAAAGTCTAAACTACATAGAATATTAGATTATACAGAGCCCCCTAGAGGACATGGGGTGATTTTTTTCTTTTGCGTTACCTCGCAAACATATTGCATTCCCTCACAATAAATTTGCAAATACACTCGGGACTTTATATGTAATCACAGAAAACTGGTCAAAAATCAATTGTGTTTGTTATGTGATATCTTTAGGTGGAGATGGGACTGTTCATGAAAATGACCCTTTATTTCACAAACAGGGTCGTTCATGAAATAAACGACCATTCAGACTAAGACTAACTGTAAGATGGGAATATTACACTGAGAAAAAGAAATAGTTTAAATATTCCAAATAGTTTGGATGTTTTCTTCTTTACTTCTTTCCTCCTTTACTTTCTTCTTTTACATTAAAAATTCTGTCATGTTTATGTTTCAGAGTAGAAATGGAAAGCTCATGTTTGAACTGTTTTGCTCAGGCTTCTTACACACAAGTTTGTGTTTGCTTTATTCAAAAGAAAGATATAAAACTCCAGACAAGTCACAAACGAGATACTAAAACACAAAGAAAAACCTTACAAAAACCTTATTTTGTAGCAGAAAGATATTCAATATTCAAGATGTTGCTTGAACTGCCTACTACACATGACCTGAATTTCTACTGAATTTAAGACATTTTAAGGTCTTAATTTAAGATACATGAATTTAAGGCCTGTGTAGAGCACAGAGCAACACAAATGTGCACACAGATAGAAAAAACACACACACACACACACACACACACCTGGCATCGAGGAAGCGGGAGCGCAGGATCATGACAGCTTCGCACGTGCTCTGCTTGAGCTGCATCTGGATGGAGCTGAACTTGCGGTGGATGATGCTCACCATCCGCTCGATCTCTTTGGGTGAAATGGGCCGCGTGCGAGACTGCTCCCGCAGCAGGTTCATGACGTGGGTGGTGAACTCGTTACAGGCCTGTGGAGAAGGCAGCAGCGGTCAGTCAGAGAGCAGCCAGCCTCCGCCCGCTCACACACAGCTGCAGATGGAGATCCTCCATTTATCAACAAGGCTGTGCCACATCTGTTGCGCAGAGAAGAGTCGCCTGTATGTATGAGGTGCAGTGTTCTCAAAACCCCCGGATGGAAGATAAGGACTTGTATGTTTCATATTTAACAGAAATTGTGATTGAGAGAAACCGGTGACAGCTGCTCGCTCTCAGACAACACACACTAACGGCGCGGCTAACCCTGGGAGTGGCGTTTAGTTGGGTCTCCGGTGTCGCCGGGCGTGAATGTGCTGCAATATTCCGCTCTCACTGTCTCCTCTTCCCTCTTTCTGCTTCTCATCCCCATCCCTCCCTGGATTTAGCTGTGTCAGGGTCTGTCTGTGTCTGTCTATCTGGGCCAAAAGCGACACTGTTGTCGCGGATGCGGCGGATGTAAAGGCAATGAGAGGAATGCACACAGTGACACGATGCGCTACATATGATGGACTAATCTGGGATAGGAGGCATCAGAAGTGAATTCCTCTCTGACAGCTGATGTACTGTACATTAAAGAAAACACAGTGTGTGCGAGGCTTGTCACTTTATTCCACAAAGAATAAATGAATAGAAAAGAGCGATTCAATTCATATCAGCGCTGAACTGATATAGATTCTTTCTGATGTTTAAGGCTTACAACCCAAAAATATCCTGCTGGCTTCATGATGGTTTGGAACCGACCAGATAGATTAGAAAATGGCCTGGAAGAGCCATGAACAGTTTGACCTCCTTTCATATTTTCACATGTACAGATGTAGATGTGTTTTATCGAGATGTAAAATTATTGTAGATTTATAAAGTTAGTAGAAAATGATAGATGGTTTTCAAAATGTTTTACAAATATGGAGCTGAAAAGTGGGGCATGCATCTGTTGTAAAGTCTATTTTACATTGACACAATTCAGAGAATCTGATTATTTTCAGAAGTTTGAACTGAAAGGGAATTTTAAAAATGTGTTTTAAAAACAAAATCTGAAAAGTGTGGCATGCTGTTACATTCAGCTTCACTCTGATTAAATATAACATGACTGTTCTGACTGCAGACACTTTGAAAAACAATTGTATTAAATTTTTCCCACTTGAGGAAGTGCCACAGACCAGAGGTTCTTTTGGCTAAAAAAAGATTAAAAACATTAAAAAATCTAATGTGGTATTTTAATGCTGTGTGAAGGTAGCCTCAGTATGATTCATCCTACCATATCAAACTTCCTCATCTATGTTGCGGAAAAGCATCCCCAAAGCATGATGTGGATGGTGTGAGGAACACAACCACATTTCAGCAGAGATCGTGTCTTCAGGATGATGTGCATTTTTAGTTTTTCACCAAGCAGAGCTTTTTGCATTTGACCCCATAAATTGGAGTTAGGTCCCATCTTCCTATAGAACCTTCCTTAACCTGTTTACTGAATCCTCCACATGGCATTTTGACAAACTTTATATTTTGTTCTTCAATAATAACTTACTTCCTGACATTTTACCAAATCCTCCATGTTGTTTTTATCAATAACGCTGTCAGTTTAGGCCATTCCTCCTCAACTTTCTTTGAGAAAGTCAGCACCACATGGCTCCTCTATTAACCCTTTAGCAACGTTTTTACGAACATTGCACTGAGAAGTAGGTTACATACTGAGCTCAGCTGAGGGGCCGTTCCACCAGATGTTTGCCAATTGCTGATGGCTAGTCTGAAGGGGTTGAGTAGAGAAGTTCTGGGGAAGCAGAGATCTGTGAAGCTTGAAAACTTCGGCTCTAAGTCCAACCATATGTTTTGCACAGCTGAGTGGTTACCACGGGAGATTAAAGGATTTCTCAAACAGGCATGAATTAGAATTAGAATTTATTTTTGTTGTTGTTGTTGATGAGGGAGTAACATTACAACATGATGTAAAGCTCAAAAAAGTTGCTTTTAAACAATACTGCTCCTTTAGCATCAATAACCAGATGTGCAGCTGGTTCTGCTGTCCTCACCTGTTCATACTTCTCCAGCTCTGTGTGGTAGATCTGTCTGATCTGGGACAGCTTGGCCCTGTAGTCCGAGTGCTCGGCTGAGTTGTCGGCCCCCACGCCTCCCGAGGCGGCTGCCGCAGCCGCTGCTGCTGCCGAGCCCCCGCCTTTCTCCGGCCCCGACACGCCCTCCGCCAACAGCATGTTGTCCAGGCGCATGAGCTGGGGGTCCGGAGGCTCCTCCTCCTGGGCACCGCGGATGCTGAGCACTGTGGTGACAAGAGGAGGTCAGAGGTCAGTCTTAAAAGGTCACACCTACAGCTGGGGTGATGGTGATGTACAGTTACAAGCTGTCAGCGACGTAGAACTGCTGCACGCCTGACACACAAGCATGGGTTTAGCAAGCAGAGGGAGGGAAAGGTAATCTCAAGCAGAGGGAGAAGGAAGTAGCTTCAGTATAAACTGAATCCTTCACCATCAGTTAAGTAACAGGCCTGACATGATAACAAATTTTGCTGGATGATAAGTTTTTGCGATCAACGATGTTATTGTTGTTTTGAGACCATTTTTGAATAATATAAAGGGAATAGCATAAGAATACTAGAACACATTCTCAAAGATCAATAAACTTTAAATTCTAATGAACATAAATTCATTAGAATTTATGTTCATTAAAACATAAATTTTAATTAACATAAAAATGTATGTTCATGAAATGACATCTGATTGGCTGCTTCAAACATCAAGTAAAGACAACTTCTGAGTTTGTTAGGATTCTGGGTCAGTATTTTCACTACAAATGCATAAATGACTTTACAAAAACATACATAATATGAAATGTGAAAATTTATTGTAATTTGGCAGTGTTCACTGTTCATATCAGGATTTCTTTGGAATCCTGTATTAAACTTCTGCAGTCTATAAATGTATATGTAAAGACAAAATAAAAACAATCATTTCAGTTTGTGTAAACAACACTTTTGGCTACAAAGATACTGAGAATTAGGCTTTAGAAAAAGTTTTTGTTTTTGTTTACCAAGTGATGAATTGGAAAGATGAGCAGCAGATAAATGGGACAATAACAACATAATCCAGGATGATTTAGTATTTTGGGATCTATTCTCCATCAACATTCCCTTTTAATTTTCTTCTGTGTCATCATGTCAGCCGCTCTGGTAGAAGCTGTTTGTCTAAAGGGATTGGAACGATTCCTGCACATGAGCCGGCCCATTTAGAGTAAAACACGACATGACAGAGGATCGCTAGCACATTTCATATTAACCAGCATGATCTAATGTGATGTAGTGAAGCAAGGTGTGTGTGTGTGTGTGTGTGCGTGTGTTCAGTTTGGCAAGTCAGATGGGTAAAAAAATGGCCATCCACTAGAGGTCTCTCTTGCCATGTAGGACGTTTAAATCCCACCTTCCATTTTCTGGGGTGAAATCAATGCCTGGCTCAGACTCGTCCTCCTCCATCCTGAAGACATCCATTTCAATAAGAGGCTCCTCTAAAGCATTCTGCTCGACAACGGGGCCACAAGTTCCTAACGGATCCCAACATCAACCCAGAGTCGGACTTTGTCATGGGGAGCACTTCATTCATTCAGAGAAAATGGGAGCGCTTGGTGTGATTACCGGGTTGGTTACCCGAGAGGGTTTGGGGGGTGTCGTAAGCATGAGAACAAGGCCTACTGTACAAGGACCCCGCCACCCGCCCCCCATTTTCTGTCAGGGCGAGCAGAAGAGGTCAGCGGTTCAGGCAGTGGGCTCAGCAGGGGGTAGATTGAGAGAAGGAGGGGAGCTGGAGGAGGAGGAAGATGAAGGACGGAGGTGGGGAGCCGGGGGTCTGTTGGGATATCAGTGTAAAAACATACTGTCTCATTATCCAGTCTCCGTCACCTCACCAGTAATCTATCCAGGCTCAGAGGGGGGAAAACTCAGGCACCTTCTAAGCCCCGTTGTGACCCGATCAGACCCGCTCCGTCAGAAACTCTAAACCCGCCTGTCTGCTTTGGTTAACATCCGTCAGGGCCGGCCCCCGCCGCTCCCTCTGCTCCTGACTGCTCACAAGCATAGGGGCCACCGTCTCCTAAAGTTGCTGCCTCATAAACACCCGCGTGAAGAGGCTGTTAAAACCAGGGAATGAAGGAAAATAAGCCGCTGCCAAGCAATCCGTCCAGCAGGAAAACAATGGCGTGGATGTGAAGACCAACAGCTTTTCTACACTGGACACCAGATCCAGTTTAGTAATCCCCAATGCTGGTATATTCATATATTTGTTGAAACATTACAATGCAAACAGGTTTTTCAACAAAGGTAGTCATTTTGAATCCAACAGAAACTAAAGGAACTCCAAGATTATTTCCATTTTTGTCTCCAACAGGATTCCTTTCTATGCTTTCTGGAAATGTCTGGAGAAAAACAGAGCACATGGATTTCTATTTGTTTGATGTGTTTTCATTAGATCAATCGTTTCTTCCTTTTAACACGTTCACCTTTAGTATTTTTAGTTTTGAGTTACTAACCGACTGAATTGAGTTACTAACCGACTGAATGGACCACTACAAAACCGCCTTAAATTTACACTAGGTTGAACCAAACCAGCGGTAAACCAATTAGAGTTTTCAGGCCGATTACTGCTTTTTAAAAAGACTGATGAGTTTAGTCAATACCTATTTTTTTTGCCTGAAAAGTCGCTAAGTCGGCAACAACGGGGTGACTGGTTAACCTGCGCAGAAGTGACCTGGTACGTGATCTGTCAGTTCTCTCTAACGCCATAGCAACATGGGAAAATAGCTGATTTTCAGACCTTTGTAGAGGTTCATAAGATCAGTTTCTCATGTAAGAATCAGTCAATTGCCAATCATCCAAAATCAAGAAAATCAGGGCAGGTAAATCGGGCCACCCCTATTTAATCCTCCCACAGTCTAAAGAGATGGGTCATTTGGAGCCCATGAGCTTTTAACTCTTTGCGTGGTGGAACATTTAGAAAAATGTTTTTGTGTGTGGTTTTGTGAACTGATGGTCTGACAGGACATCCTTCGCCCTGGTGCTGTCTGAGCATCATTTGCCGCACTTCTCCTGAGTGATGTCGCATTAAGACCACAGGGATATAAAAATTACTGCATTCAAGATTTTTAACAGTTCAAAGTTCCCAAACTTTGCTTTGGACAATCTGCATTCAGTCAAAGATACTCCATTATTTATTGAAGCAGTCAAAAAAGTTTCAGCATTATGTGACCTTGTTGTTTGTGGAATCCACAAATCATAAGACTGGACTTCTTTTCAAACAGTTTCAGGCTTTGTAATCAAATGCCTAGAATGCTAAAAAAAAGTGTAAAAATATATTAATCTAGAAAAGTATGGAATGTTACAATAAAATAAGTGTAGAAACCCTGATCAAAGCATACCTACCTAACCATTTCATCTGATTTAAAAAAAAAGAATCTTTTTTTGTTGTTGTTAATATTAGAGCTGATCAATGGAAAATGAACCTGTTTCTGTCTGTGGACAACTAGTAGGTGAATCTTTACTTAGAAAATCATGTAAATACTTGCCCTGGTATTTTAAAGGCAGTAGGTTGGCTAATACAAAGATTATCTTTAAATAAAGACTAACTTCAGGGTATGAAACGCAGGAAGAACATTTTAAAGACTAATATAGTTAAAAATTCAAGGCTTGACTTTTTTTCCAACACACTCATAAACTATTTAGGCTGTGGAATGAAAAGCGAATGTAAAAATCCTCAGTGTCCACAAAAGCAATTCTCTTCATGCCTGCCAAGTTTCCTGCTTAACATTCGGCGAGTGTTTATTTGACTTGGCTTGAAGCTCCTCCAGCATCAGTCTTCTAGGAGCGCCTGTTGCAGAGAAGGTCATTTCTTAGGAGACGTCTTGGAAGGGAGACAGAGAGAAACTATCCGGCACTGTTTTTTTCCTCCTCCCTGGCTAAAAAAGAAAAGGTCATGGAAAAAATGGGAAACAAATGACTGGATCCAGCAGTGCCGCTTACTCCATCTGGTGCATTATGCTCGAATTAAGCACATGAAGAGCTCTTAAATTGACAATGAGCGTAAACTCTGATGCCATCCCCAGACTTGGCTTGTTGACACGTGTATCTTAGCCTTGCTAATCAGCCTCACATCAGACGCAGGCAGGCCCAGATCCCGGCGCCGCTCTCGCTGCTGATCCAGCTGTCTTGGAGAGCATCTGTCAGGAGGGACCCAGGAAGGAACAATGCATTACGCCATGTTGGCTGTGTACTGTCATCCCTCATTGACAGCACATTGTCACACTTACACAGCGTCCTCGGAGCTGGGAACAAGCTAAGTAGCTGCCTGCCTAGAACATCAGCTCTTCCCACCATCTCCCTCTTAGAGAGGGCCGACTTTAGATTTCTGAGTTCATTTCTAATTGAACAGAGAAAAAAAGTGGTTTTGTTTTTTTTTTCTTACAAACCACAGGCTGAACAGTGCTCAGAACTGATGGGAGCAAATGATTTATTTATTCTGTGTGGAAACCAAAGCACGTAATTACAACAATGCAAAGATTGCCTCGAACAAATGAATAGAAGAAGGAGAAAAAAGGGGATAATGTGCCTCCATAAACTTGGCTTTGCTGTGGGTCGTAATTACACGACTCAGTGAGGGCCACTTTATTGGCTAATGGCGGCCTAATTGATTCATCCTAATGTTTCCAAGCCTTGGGTCTGGGCCGGCAAAGACTGCTGCTCAACTTACTTAACCACCCGCAGACAAAACAGCAAAGCTTCTCCAAGGGATAAACAATTATCTCAGTGTGGTGGTTTGAGCCTGAACCCCCCACCTCTCCACCTCCTCCTCCTCGGTCAAACGTTGCCACTTCCTGAATGGCTTGTAGTCAGCCGATCTACTCCATCCTCCTGCTGTTGACAGGTAATCCTCACAGGGACGCCCTGCTTTGCTTTATTTCAGATGTTTATACAAAATGCAAACCGCAGGAGTTCGGCGGTGGTTGTGATCATTGACTTGACCAATAATGTGGCCAAAACGCACAATTGTGGTGGGATGCGGCAAAGGAGGAGGCCGGGTGCTTTCAGTGCTCCGGGTACAGATGAAATGTCAGCGACGGAGAAGGCAGGAAAATGTAAACTGGAATGGGAGAACGTGACATTTGCTTAACCTCGCAACATCTGGCCTTTTCCCCAAATCAAATCGATCTTTAATAAAAGCTTGGGGCAATTGGCTTTTGGAGAGGTGGATGTTTAACCATCTCTCCTGCCATCGTTTATCTGGGAATATTTATTTCATTTCTACACAGCTGAGGGATAGGTGGGTAAGGGTGTGGGAGGGGGGCTTTTGCTCTGCTAGGGTAAGCTTGGAATATCACGCTTGTGGATGATTTACATCCCTATTTGGGTGGAGAGAAGGCTGCTTAAATCCCCCCACCACCACCTTCATTGCTTGTTTTCAGTGAGCACACATGTAGGATTCTTTGCTCCCTATATATTAGTCATTCCAGAAGATTGGCTTGTGGCTTCATATGAAGATGGGTGTGGGTATTAAAATATTAATCCGAGCAAATATACATCAGTTGAAGCAAGGCCGTTTTTGCAGGTTTTACCAACTCAAACTTAAGACATTTTTAAGATCATGAATAGAATCTATATCTCAAAAAAAATTACAAACTTCGTTCAGCCAACTGGCGGTACATTTGCATGAAAAATTCTAGCTAGATAACTAGCTAACAAGGGTATGTTAGAAGTGAGTTATCGTCTCGAGTTACAGAATGCGACACAGATGTTTGTGTGCGACTCAAACTTCTGCCTAACAGAAAAGTTTTTGTCATGTCAAAATGTTGTCATGTCAAGACAAAATTTAGGATCTGCGACTAACATGTTAACAGTCAACTTAGGTTTAGGAATTTAAGACATTTTTAGCCCTTAATTTTAGGTACATGAGTGTTTCAACAGTATAATGGCAATAATTGACTCCAATCATTCCCATTAGAGAGAAAAATACAGCAGACAGGTGGATACAGCCATCCACCTATTTTGGATGGTATCCAAAACAGGTTTAGTGGCCCAGGAAAAATGTGGGAAAAAGAAAACGGAGGAAAAAAACAATCAAATGATCAAGATGATACATTTGTTGGTGACGTGGGCTTGATAAGAGAAGATGGAGCATCTTTTCTGGTGTTAGCAGGTTTATTTTCTCCTGCTAGTTAGGATAACTTGGATAATTGTTATTTAGAGACAATCTAGAATCTGTTCATCATCAACTCAGTTTTAGTACTGAATCAACATTGTGCTGCGATATAAAGGAATGACTGACTCCAGATCAGTTTACTCAGATTATAGCGCAGAGTTTTTATAGCAACTTAAAATCTGTAATTTTGTTTGACGTGCTGATTTACTGTTCTTCGTATGATAGATTTTGTTATCAGTTTAGTTCACCTCAAAGTGTAATTTTAACTGAACCTTTTTTTTGCCTGTTAAATGTAATAGATTGTAGCATTTTTGTGGACCATTGTTGTTGGGGCCCCCAAAAAGCTAGAAACGGCCCTGTTTCAAAGCTCCTTCACTAAGCAGGAATCAGGGCCCCTTGATTTATATTTTTGACAAAAAAAAAAAAAAGAAAAAAAAATCAACTCTTGGAGAAAATTCGATGGCAAAAGAAAAGAGGGGTGTTCTTCAGGAAGGACACAGATCCATTACAGATTGTCACATCATGCCGCCATACACATCAGCAGTTGATAAATATGAAAAAACATTCAAATTGACAGCAAATGGAAGCAAGATCCAGGTCTAAAAATACACTTCTTAGTCAGTGACAACATTTGGGGTTTGTATCAAAAGCTTGACAGGAGGATTAAGATTCCTTCCAGGACACAGCTCGCATCTTCAAAAATGTTTTTTTTTATTATTTTTTTTTATGGCATAACAATATCAGACTGGCACAGTCACGGCCCACCATGCTCCACAGTCCAGACAGCTTCCCCTATCAGATTAACAGAGGCAAATGGCAGCTTGTCAAAAACCATTACTATATGTAATCCCCTTCTAGATTTTCAAGGCATGTTGACAGGGAGCGTTGGCATGGAAGCCTGTCACAACGATGGGCTGATTGGGGGAAAACCTGATGTTTAATTAATGACGTTAGGGCTACTCTGTCACAGTTTGAGAGATGGACTATAATACATAAAGACCTCGGACTCAGAAAGGAGCAGACCCATCAGTTCTGCACCTGCATACTGGGATGTAATAAGTAGGGTTACTTTATGAGTAGCAGGACAGGGACAATCGGACAGTCGGACACTTGAAGACAGTTAGGAGACATCATATTTAGACTGATCAGCAAGTCCTTGACTGCACATTTCTAGAACTCATGGATTACACCACCTCCACTCCCCAAAGACAGCATGTTCGTGTGTGTGTGTGTGTGGGGGGGGGGGGCTTCTGCTCAGGCACGCTACAGATTAAAGGTGCCTAATCAGGACATTAACACCATCGTCAAAAAGGCATTAACATTATTTGGCAATAAAATGCTTGCCAAAAGTTGTTTATTTCCATCAAATCAACATTTAAAAAAAAAAATTGAAATAGCATCTGGCACGTTACCATTTTTAAACCTGATTAAACACCATTAGCTTCTAATAGCATTAGTGTAGGTTTTCTGCAGTTGGCCTTTTATATGGGAAAAAATATTTCAGCAGCATGGCTTTCATCTTCCTCTCATGCAGGATAACTGAGCCTGTGATGTGTTGTCAATAGCGGAATATTTCAGGCTTTTACCTTTAATAGCAGCCTTTACATTGCCTTTTGTATCAGTGAAATTCAGAACTATAAAATTAGGAATCCACCAATGTGTAAACTGATATTGCTGTTTTGGCTGATTACCAATATTTTCTGATATTCTAAACTTTTGACAACATAAAGAAAACATCCTCACTGCTGACATTGATTCTCTGCTCTCTGTTAAACACCCAACAGTTCTGAACTGCATACTATCACCGTCACATGACCAAACAAATACCACATGGCTGACTCCTTCCCTCCTGAAACACCAACAAGATGGAAATAAACACTAAATCCATCCAATAACATCGGCCGATCCCGATGTTAATGCCAATATGTTGTGCATTCCTAAAAAAAAATGAAGCATGATATCAGTGAGGTGTTTGGAGATGAAGGAAGTTATAAGAATACATTTTCCACAGAGGCATGTTGACCTTCATTCAGGCTGCAGCTTGTTAGATGTCAGCAGATAACAGGAAGCTTAAAATATTACAACAGAGTCACTCTGCTTTGTCCTTTTGAACATAAAATATTAGGAAATGTTGGCAGTCTTATTTTAAACCTCATAAACCTAAGGATCTATTGAATCTTCCTGGAATCCACAAGAAGATATAAGAAGCTTCAGAGTTAAAATGTAAACTGTAATATTGTCTTTGGTATGTAATTAAACAGAAATCCAGTTTAAAGGAACAATATTTTGTATTTTTCAACCATACAGTGCCATTTTATAGCATAATCAAGTAACTTGGTAAGTTATCTTTAGTTGTAAAAGTATTTACATATAAAAAATAACTTAGAAGAAATTTGACTTCATAATTTCACACCTTGAAATTGGCGTTTGTCTCTTTAAGACTGGCTGCAGGAGATTCAAGGATTCTTTGAATCCTTGAATGAAAAGAATCAAAGCAACACAGCAGGTACGTTTTTGATGAGGGAATACATAATGTATAAATCAGAAAAGTCCATTTTACATAATACCTCCATTTAACTGCAGAACTATGCAACAACAGCTCTTCTCTCTCACGTACACAGTGTGACATCACCTTTGCTAGCATCACTAAATGACTGATTGAACAACTCAACAGAAATTCGATTTCTTTCTGTACAATATTAATGTGGACACAGTTAGTTATCTTGAAAAAAATAACTGATAAATACTGTGAAACTGAAATATTTAATTATATTTGTATTTATCTGAATTCCAGTGATTGAACTTTCTGAGATATATATGTATATTTCTGTTTTATGTTACAACAAATTTTAATGGAAGAACAGTTCATATTTCAATGTCGGTGTGTGTAGTTCTTAAAGAGAAACTGGAATTGGCTAAAAGGGGAATTGGCAGGTCAGAGCTCAGAAACTGACCACAAATAAGTCCTTAAATTTAACTTATTAATAATAAAAATCAAAGTATGGTCCAACATATTTCAGAATCAAAATGGGAGTAGTCTTTGCCTTAAGTGGTTCATCATTAAAACCACACGCTTGTTTGGCGAGAGCCAAGTGCTTTTGCATAATTAACCCTTTCTGGTCGGGCAGTGGTCGGCCTGTCGGCTTGAATTTACAGTGACAGCGCGGTGACAGCCGCGGCCCTATTTGTTTGCACCGGTGCTTTAGTGGGCACACTTCATTGTGGCTTCAGCGGTTAATAAATCACAGAGGAAGCCCTCTCTCTCTGCGCGGGCCTGTGCTACGGTGGTCCTGTCACGAGGAGAGCACCCGAGCTGAAGCGACAGCTACATGCTAATTCAACATCGGCATAATTCATTATACAGTCGCAAGTGTAGCGGGATGGAAAGAGAACCAACATACACCAGGAGGAAGATGACAGGCATCAAACTATTAAATCCTGCTTTCCTTAAGTCCCCTCTGTTTGTCTTTGTAGAGATTCGACTCTTTCAGCTCCTGTCACCAGCCGGAACATTATATCATACATTCACTTCTTTATAATTAGATATGCACAACTTCTAAAACAAAGGCAGCCATGTGCTGTGTTCTAATGCTAATGAAAAATAGCAGAGGTCAATAGAAGGAGTTTTAGGTACAAAGTGAGCTTCTTCAACATTGTTAAAAAGAAATCTGCCTTTTTATGTAACATCCTGATCTATACAGCCACTTACTGTCAGTCATCCAAAAGTTAATGGAAAATGACATATCAAATGGTAGATGGCAGCTACTGCACTAAAGGGGAAATTAGCAAAAAGATAAGGAGTCAATTAAAGCGATAAGGCTTTGTGCTCTTCAGAAGGTGAAAACCAAGGAGAGGCAGGCTGACAGCCTTCACATTAAGGTGCTCTGTTACTCCCTCATCCTGTGTGACCACTCTGCTTTATCACCAGCACTTCATCAGAGGAAGAGGACCGTCTCATCTCACACACGTACCTAATTCCCTGATACCACCAATGGATGTCATCAGAACTGGGCCCTTTAAAATACTATGCATATTGGCCAGGGAAAAGCAGACTTTCCCCTGGCTTTTCCCTCGCAGGTTTTGGGGTCAGTGATGTTCCCAAAAAACTTTCATATCTTTTTATTCCAAGTACCAGACTCATGTCATCATTAAGACTTTGAAAAATCATAAAACAGCATTATTTCTGTTTGGGTCAATCCAGCGTTAGCCGTTTGGGCGCACATTAGGGATGGGTATCAGTTGAAGAGCATCCAAGCAAGTGTCCTGTGTGTCTCACAGGAGCGTCCAGCAGCGTGCACCAGACTGAGGCCGTCCACTGCCTCAGGCGCTGTGTTGACTGGGCCTGCCATGTCATTAACAGTCGCCTTGTTCTGCTCTACCTTATTAAAGCCATTCCTTCAGGAGGGCAGACGAGCATGTCACAGTGTGAAACCAGGCCAAGGAAGGAAGGTGACCATGCTGCCACCCTGGGTTCTAGCAGGAAGGGCAGGGGGCTGTGTTGTCAGCCTCCTCCTGGAACCCCTTGTGGTCCCCGTGATTCCCTTGTCAGTCTGTGTTAATGGAAGTCACGGTGGTTGTGCGCCTTCGTATTCTTATCTTGTGTAGCAGCGGAGTCGAGCAACCCAGCAGTATCTGATCAGCCTAACCAGCCGCCACCGCTGCGCTGAATGTTGTTGATGTCTCTTGGGTTAGCGAGGAAAACCGCCAAACACGACTGGATCTAGAACTGGAGAGTCTGGACCGAGCTCCACACGATCCACTCAGCATTCAGCCTGGTAGTGGGCAGCTATTAGAGGTTAAACGGCTCTTACTGGTGAGCTCCAGGGAGAGAAACTGCTGGGGAACGGGCCCAGATAAACTGGAAAGCCTGACAGCTTTTAGCTTCGTCCTATTGCGACTAACTCACTGAATGACTGGTGTGTGTGGCATTTTTTTTCCCTCTGAGCACCGCTCTGCTGCTGCCAACCAGTTTATGTAAAAGTGATTAGCAGTAATTAATCCTTAATCACCATGATTAGCCAAGTCGCAGTAAATTAAGCCACATCTGGAGCAGCTGAGGGCTCCTGAGTAGCAGCAGGCGGGCTCACGGTGAGTGGAGCTGCTTATGGAAACTACCTGGAACACCTGAGAGCAGAAGCACTGGCAGCGCCTCGGCTGCCTGGTCAGGGTTTCACCTCCGACACGAGCCAACCAGGAAGCTGTAGCTTCATACCACACCACAGCAGCAGGAGACCTGCTAACTGTGTTTAGCTCAAGCACTGAAAGGTGGAAACGATGGAGGACCAAAAACTGACAGAAACGTACAGATTCCCCAAATAAATCTATCAATACACTTAAAGTGCACCAAATAATTTTAAAAATCAAACTACACATTTTCATTTTTCATTTTGTATAAATAGAATGTAAATTAAGGCAGAAGAAACACTTTTCCAAATACATTCTCTTTCATATAAAGCTTAATAAACATACAATGCAGGTAATGTATATGTATGTTAGATCAGGGTAAAGCACTTCCTGTGACAATGTATAGTACTCTGTATGTTTTTTACCTTCACATCTCAACAGATATAAACGATTAGATGGACAAAGTTGGTGTTCAACAAGAGGTCTCACTTCAACAAACTGTAGCTGTGTGTCTGTCTCAGGTGCATTCTTGGTTTCAATATGTTTATTCTTCATTTACTAAAGCTACCCCCAGTGGCTAGAATATCCAGAAATTTTACTCCTGTAAGAGTAGTGATGCTTCACAGTAATAGTACTCATGTAAAGTAAAAATTGCAGTGTAGTAAAGTTACTCCTAGAATCAATTTTTCCCCAAAAAGTTACTCAAGTAAATATAACTGAGTAAAACTAATTAGTTACTACCCAGCTCTGCATGTAACTGACTTTAAATCTTCCAACACAATTGAATTGACAACATTTTTCTGTATGTAAACTTACTTATTTTTAGAGCGCTGCAAGACCTGAGCTGAATAAAGATACATTCACACAGCAGGAAAATGCAACCAAAATCCTCTTTGTTTTGACCAAACATGATCTATATCTGACTCTTTCACAGCACTCTGAATGGTCTTTTCAACCTTATGTGAACAATGGCTGAAACTTATAAGTACGAAAATTATAAAAGAAGTCTGTTAGTAAAGTGCATCACATCAGAATCCCACCACTCCTGCTTCTGACTACACATCCAAACAGACTTCTCTACAGAAGTTGCTGTTGATGCTCTATAAAAAGCCATTGCTTTGGGAAAAATGGGAATTAAGCATCAAGACCTGCTATGTGAACGTAGCCAAAATGAGCTGAAATGACTTGAACTGAACTATTCTCTCTTTCAACGTTAGTGGATATGAATCGTCCCTTAATCTGGGTTTCATTTGGTACTAACTGCCTACTTCACACTCCCAAGTTTAGAAGTTACCAATGATTGTGAGAATATGAAAAAAAAACACGTTAAACTCCCAATATGAGAAATGAAACATGAATGAATGTCTGCCTGCCCTCCATGATTCTTCTTTCACGGAGACAAACTTTCAGATTTCATCACTGACCAACACTATTCCTCTCAGGATCGCATCTCTCCACTACTTCCCTGGCTGTAGTGAGACCCTGTATGTTGCAACCCCACTGAATTGGCAGAAGATCTCTCAGGGGTTGGTGGTTATAATGGAGCAGCATTGGTGGGGTCTATATGTAGCTTTTCCACTGCAGATAAGTGATGCAAGAAGGCTGGTAGTGTGCTGTGAAACTGCTTCCATCACAGCAGGTGTGCTGTCTCTTAGCCCAATGTTTCTCTTTTTACCTCCCCCCACCTCCCTCCATCCCCAAGTGCCCCAGTCTCTTTCTGTTACACAGCTCTAGATTAATTACACACTTTAATGAGCTGAATTATTAATGGGACTCTCACTTGGCAGTTTAAGGAAATGCACAGGAGAAGATGCAGCCGAGTGTCGGGAATCGGCGCTCTCATTAAAACATCACCCCACACCCCCTTACCCCCTTCATATCCCAGACGCCTTTGGGACCGGTGTTATTTAGCCGCAGAAATAATAGGATTTGGTATTTTACACATCGGGAGCAGCGGAGCCCGCTTGAGCATGAATCCTTCAGCGATAAAGCCGGAAACCTGCAGAGGCTTGTGCTCGACATTATGTCATTACGACCGCAGGCCCCGGGAAAATGAAAGGCCATCTAATGCAGCCACTCAAAAGGGTTCCCTTTCTGATTGTTCAGCACAGATGGGAGCAATAATACCCGAAATGAGACGGACTAAAGCGTAAGCGCAATGAACAAAATTCCAGGGCAATTTCCAGGTGAATGTCTCATTTCCCTCTGCTCCGAAACGGATGGGTTTTTTTTTTTTCTATCTGTGATGTTTAAGGGAGTGAGGGTGTTCATCAACCTCAGAAATGTGGTGGAATTGTCATTATGAAAGCAGGGGAAAAAAGTACAAAAAAAAAAAGCTGTGGGAAAATGAGATTATTCATATAATATCACACCTGCTGATAAAAGAAATGCCGCAGCGAAGAGACAGGAAATGAAACCAGGAAACAAGTTTTAGAGTTGTTCCTGCAGGTTTAGGTTTCTGTGGAGAGAAATTCAATCTCCTCTTTGTTTCTGTATCTGGGATGTCTGTATGTTCAATAAGATTAGGGATGCACCGATCCAGTTTTCTCACTTCAGATACAGATATCGATACAGAAAAACAACTGAATTGACTTCAAATGTTTCTTTTTTTAAACAAAAACCTAAAACACAGACACAAATGTACTGAATTACAAATTTATTTGATAATTCTGCTCCAGGACAGTACACTCAAATACTTGGCTATAAATAAATAAATAAATAAATAAAAAAATAAAAAAATAAATGGCTTCAGAATCTTGGTCAAACATGGAAAAACAACCAAATTTTAATCTATTCAGTCAGTGCTATTAGGAGTAGAACAGCCAATGTAAAAAAAAAAAAACAATAAAGAAACTGAAACTGATAAAAACTATAAGTAGGCTACCATGGTCAAACATGTAAACAATAAACTGCAACAAACCTTCTTTCAAATGCTTCAGAAAGTACAACTAGGAATTTAAATAATAAAGCATGTCTGAGCACAAAGCATAGAATTAGACTGAAAAGATCTGCCCTTAAGGATCAGGTGCATTGTCACAGATACCCGATCCAGAATTTTTTTTCAATACTGGGACCGATACAGATATTAATATCAGGTCATTGCAGCTCTAAATAAGATGACACTGGTTAAAACTCAAATGGATGATGAGATGCAGGGGATTTGTTCTCTTATTAGCAGTATGTTCATGTATCATCAATTGTTAGGTGTGTAATGGGATTTGCTGTTGCTTTGATAGATGCTGCACCTACATGAGCACCTACACTTTCAGACACTTCACTAAGAACAAACTTGTGGATTTACAGTGGGATCTCTGGGGATCTCTCTGTGTTTGAGAACAGAGTTGACTGCTCCTGGTGGCATTACAACTAAACACCGTGGTTCAACATCAAGAGGGATCTGGCTTTATCTCCGTATTTAAGAAGAAGGTTCAGGAAAACTGATGACAATGCCATGATGAATAAGTTGCATTCCCCACTCCGCCTCAGTGATGCTGCACATTAGCACAAGATTAGTAATTACTGTGGAGAGTAATCAGATGACCTAGAATGGCCTGGGTGGCACTGCAGGCAGAGACTTTGTGCTTCCCCACAGCTCCAGACACAAAGCCCAAGGGATTCTACTACCAGAGCGCAGCTCAGCTGAACACCCCCACCACCCCCCCAGCCCTCCCAACCCCCCAGCCAAGATAAACACCACACAAGTTCAGCGCTGATGAGTGAGCCGCTGATTACGTGGGTTCTTTTCGGGTCAGGGAGCAGATGTAAATGTAGGTCAAGAGGGAACCCATCCTGCCAATCAAGTGGTGTAATGGAGGAGGATAGAGTCGGTGTCTCTGTAGACACAGAGAGAACCAGGTCGACCCCACAGAGGAGGGGCAATTCTAGCTTTAGTTGGGAATGTTAGGGTGGATTCACTGCTGTGACATTTGGTCCACCTTAAACGAACCATAGTTTGTTTCCTCCATTGGTCCTCAGGTGCGAATACACTCAAGTAAACCCTATAGCAAACCAAACAACCAGGCCGAGACCAACTTTCTGATGTATTCTCAATCTGCTTCCAAATAAACTCTGTTGTGGTTCAATTCTGGCGTGAATACAGACCAGCCGAGTCAACTACAAGAAATATAAATCTGTTTGGATTTTACGAGCCACTGTTGATGGACATCATGGTAAAAAATTGCCCTTGAAAAATTGCCTAGCAAAAAGTAAAATGTGTAAGCAACCCCCACCCCAAACACAAAAAGTAAAGTCTGCTTTTGTTCCAGACCAAACGAGGGACTTAAGTGTCAATACACATGTAGGGGGTTTTCACACCTGGTAGTCCAGTAGACTTGGTTGGACTGGAAACCAAAACTGCAACATTTGGTACATTTTCAGCTGGTGTGGTTCTCTTTCACACTGCATTGTCAAATTAACTAAATCTTTTGAAAACCCTGTTTACCTCCTCACCCGTAGAGGCGCTGGACCGAGAACCAGTGAAGGAAACAACATAAAAACCTCTGAAGACGACAATGAGCGCAACTTTCTTCTTCATGAAATGTAAGCAAATATGGAGTAGCATCAGATGCAAGTGGTTGTAGGATTTCTCATTTGACTTTAGTAAAACACCATGAGTCATTTCTCTCACTAGTGCTAGACTTCAGCATTTGTTTTGGTTGTATTTACCCAGAATTTCCTGATCTCTAGTTCACTTTCTGCTTTTTGAGCAGTCTGTTCTGCTTGGTTTTCACATATGCATTCAAACTCCACCAGAGTTCACTTCTACCGAACCGAGTCCTAGGTTGTTAGGTTGACCAGAGTTTGCTTTTTGGTCCACATCAGACTTCAACGCATTCATACCTCACCAAACGAACCAGCAAACAAACGACAGCTGGATTAAAGTGAATTAAACACACTCCTCCAGCTTCCCCTCCCATCGTCCTCTGGTCTTTCTAAATTACACTTAGGTGTGAGTGTGTGTGCTTGTGGTTGTGTGTCTTGTGATGGACCTGCGACCTGTCAGAATGTACCCCGCCTCCTTGCCCAATGACCGCTGGAGATAGGCACCAGTGCCCAGAATAGACAATGGATGAATGACCCACATCCTGCATGGTCTGCAGTAGAGGTGGACCAATCAATTGGACAAAGATCAGACTCTGACACTTGTCTAATCATCGATTAGCAGGTCAAATATATTAAAATCTAATTTGTTTTCCTGTTATTTAAATGCATCACAACCTTGAACTCGCACTACTTGTGGTCTATAAAACTATAAACCAGGGTACACTGGAACAGCGAAGCATTTTAAAGTTGCTAGGTTGTGCGTCTTGAGGACTTGAGAACTCTGGCATTGACCAACAATCTGTACTCTGACTGGACGCGGAGGTCACTATGAACTATGTAATGTGTCACAGTTACAAGTCTCCCTGGTCGCGCTAAAACAAGATCCCCAGAAACATTAACTGAGATAACCTCTCAACTACCCTCTCTGAACCAATTCCAATTCCCAAGAAAATCTCAGCACTACGAGTCATGCAGCACTCCATTTCACCTCACACACAGCTTAGCAGCAACAACCTAGGGGTTGACGCTTGTCTGAATAATGTTATGCTAATACTCCAGTCCACCTGTATTTACCCTTAAGTGCAGCAAGCAATCTGTTGATTGCGAGAAAGCAATTTTCCTGAAAGAAGGGGAGAGGCAGGCGGCGAGAAAGACTGAATGAGGGGGTAACAAGAGATCTTCTTTAAGCTGCCGAAGAAGCAATTTACGGCGGACGGCAATTTTCTCTGGCTGTGAAAGGAGTGCGGCTCTAATTGTGCCTACACAGAGAGCCATCATGATGGGGATACAGAAAATAGCAGCGCCAACTCACACTTGGGTGAGGTGGAAGCAGGAAGAAAAGCTGCAGAGACTTCCGTTTATTCCATTTATTTACTTAAAATAAATCTATGTCTATAAAACCATACATTTTGAATGGCTTATAGAAACATTACGTTCTGGTTTTTAATTCAGACAAATTATGATAAGTTTTAATATTATTAACATCCAGCTGACATGGTGACACATACAGAGTGTCTTCAACTCCAAATGCTATAATAACGAACGGTGACGTTGCCCTTTTAATTTGTTTGTTGGGCCTTGTACTGCAACATTGAGAAAAGGAGGGCGGGGGGTGAATCGATCTAAAAATAAAGCAGCAGAACCGCGTGTGTGTGGTGCCAGATTGGACTGGGCTCGGCGCGGCGCTACGCTCGCTCTGCCTCGACTTCTATCTGCCCGTGTGATAAACCTGCTAACAGGCCTTTATCAGGGAGCAAGGGGGAAATATGCTCCTGCCAGATTAGGCCCCAGACTCTGCCAAGGTTATAAACAGCCTGTTATCTGCGTCCCAAACAGAGTAATCCGCGCTCTATCAGCACCCAAACATATGGGCCACACAGAGCAGAGATAGCCTCTGATGGACACTTGGTTTTAATTGCGGTGTGAGCCAACGGAGAAGGGAGAAAAAAGGACATAAAGAAGGTCTGTTGCTGCAGACGTCTCCCAGGCCCCCAGTGGAGCTGGCCAACATTCACAAAGACCAACCTCGACCTTTCTGAGATGCTGCACCTGCTCCCTCCTGAGTCCTGAGGCCATATCATGAATGAGCAGAGCAACGTCAACGCTATGCTCCCACAAATCTATTACAGCTCTCTGTATATTTGTTCCCCTCTTGAATTAATATTTCCCCTTTTCATCCCATGTCATTTGTTGTCTTTGTGCATTTCTTCGCCATGCCAAATTAGATTTTGGCAGCGGCAAGTGTGCATTAATTTGATTAAGCACTGATGGGCTATTTTCAGTCCTCCTCACAACACCAGCTAACGCTTTGCAAAAAAGAAGAGAGAGAAAAAAAACATCAGTTCTCAGACGCACTCTGACTCCCAAATCAATAAGAGTCTGAAACCTCTCCGGACGCAGCCTTAGTAAACAAGAGCCACTCAGATGCTCTGTCTGTTAGCAGAAACACGCGTTCAGACATGCTCAGTGAAATCTGAGAGAAGGAAGCTTACCCAGCCAGAGATGATGGAGTGTGAACAGAGTCCTTCAGCCTACAGCCACACCGTAAATTAAAAACAAATGTTTGATTTGAACACATCAGCAAAACAAGTCAACTGGCTTGTTTTTGCAAGTGGCTGCCACAACAATGACAAGTTTATTCTTTTGAAAGAAAAATAAAAAATAATAATAACTCACATTCCCATGAACCTTTCTTCATTTTGTCTTGTCACAATCAATTTCAATGTTCATCAGAATTTTAGAATTTGCTGCACACAAAGTAGTAAAAGATAATAAAAAAAATAAATAGCATGCTTTTCAATTCAGGCTGCACCGATAAAAATCGCAACCGATTTCCTTAAATTTGGGAGATCAATGGAAGATATTTACTCAAATGCCCCAAAACAGAATACAATACAACAAATCGCCTTCAAAAGTCACCTGATCAGTAGAGTTGACCTGTGAGCAGAGCTGCACAATATATTGAATCACTGTGTTTATTATTGCAATTGCAAATAACTCCTTGGATGCACTATTTGGCAGGGATACACAATATATTGCCACTAACTTCAGTATTGGCTGATAATCAGTTCTTAACATATGGTGTCAGTCTGTTAAATAAAACTGTGCTGATATTAAAAACCGATATTTATTTCCATCTAGTTGTGATCTGTTTCTGGAGGGGCAGAGCAGAAGGTCGGTCATTTGATAGAGATAGTGATGCAGCAAAGGATTTTGGGGGATTTAACTGAAGTAAAGAAGCAGTGGTGAAGTCAGTGTGGTTGCTTTTTATTTAAAGGTATTGAACAGAGAGCAACCTGACAGAAATATTAATAACGGTTATTGATATTGGCCCAAATTTGTATATGGGTGCACCTCTAATATTTGGTAGGATGTTATAGTCCAATTGCAATACTTTCACACTCTATATGGCAAGAATATATTTAGATGTAATTCAGCAATGAAGAGTGATCAAGAATTTCAGTCTGTACATGTAGGGATGTGAGCCAGCAGACAGCCAAAGGCTGGAATCCAAGTCAAAGAGACAAACATCTTTGAATATAATTTTGAAAACCGTATGTCATTTTTAGAGCTGGGACTTTAACGCATTTATGTCCATTAATTAATTACATCGATTTTAACATGTTAAAAATTTTTAATGCAATTATGTTTTACATACAGAACTCCTGAGCTGGAACCGTAGTATTCAAATGATTCTGGTACGATTCTTATGCAAGACACAGTAAATCCATACTAGTAGAAATGGGATAAAGTTTTTTTAATTAAATTAATCTTAAAGCATAACCAAAGAAAAACTAAACGTCATGAAATAATTCATGCAGTGTTAGAAAATGAGCACTAGTTCACACTTCTCCTTTTGAGGAGAGTTATATTAGCAGATCTACGAGCTAGAAGACTGGCTTTTCTATCTTTAATGTGTTGTGGTAGTAGTGATAAACGTCTAAAGTATTGACACCCACATGGCTGTACCTGTCACCTCTGCTATGACTACAAAGAGAAAGAGTGGTGTGCATCCAGTTGCAGAACTAACAGTCTCTGTGTGAGTCATTTGCAATGGAAAAACCTGAGAATAGTGCATTTATCTCCAACCTCTCCAGCACCATCAGCCAGGTATGTGAACACAGTGATTTGGAATATCTCTCCTGGTACGGCTGATGCAATCAACCACAGGGTGTAAGATGGGTGGATGTGCTGCATGCAGCTCAGACATATGCCTTACTTATGGATATGAATGACATAGACGACTGTGGGTTTCTTGAGAGCAAAAGACACAAAAATCAAAATAAATCAGAATGAAAATAGGAAAATGGAACTACTAGAGATGCACCGATTCGATATTAGCATTTGTATTGGTCTCAATATTGAAAAAAATTCTAGATTGGTATCGGTGACCGTAACTGCATTTCTATTAATAATGTGTGCAAAACTTTGTCAATATTCCACTAGAGTTAAAAAAAGAATTTTGCAATTGCAGTGTTTCTATTAAATAAGAATACAATTACGTGAATAAGTTTGCTCCCGCGATAAGTCATTAAAAAACATGCTAAGCCATCATCCTCCAACTACTTCCTGTTGTCTTCTTCCTTTACTACAAACATCTGGTTATTGATCACATGACTCATGTTTCCATTGCAGTTTTTGAAATACACTAATTTTCATACAGCAGAAAAACTACCTCATCCTAGAGCAAAAAGTTTTTATCAAAAAATGTGAGTTTTTCATAATTTACGTATTTTCATTAAGCAAATTTATTTGCGCAATTATACGGTTGATGGAAATGCAGCTACTGCAACCAATTCATGAGGGTCAATCTATGCAGTCTAATTCTGCACTTAGTGCTCTTTCTATGGTTTATTATTTATTTTAAATTATATTTAGAATTTTTAATTTCACTTTCTGAACCATTTGAAAAGGTTTGTTGCAGTTTTTTTTTACATATTTGATCAATTGTTTTATATATTGTTTTTGTCAGTTTCATTTTATTTATTATTTACATTATTATTATTTGTTAAACTCCTAGCTGCACTAACTTAAATTAAAGTTGTGTTGTTTTTACATTTAATCAAGCTTGTGAAGAGAGATGTTTTAGTGGTGCAGATTATCCAATAAATGTGTAATTCGGTTCAAATGTGTTTTTTTTTTTTTTTTTTTTAAAAAAACATCCTAAGTCAATTCAGCTGGTTTTCTGTATCGGCTCGGTACCTGCCGATACTGGACCTCAGATATCGGTATTGGTATCGGCAGCGAAAAAAGTGGATCAGTGCATCCCTACGCAGAGTGTTATAGGGAACCATGTAAAACTGGGAACAGTTGGTAAAACTGCAACACATTTTGTCATGCTGTATTCTCCCCAGTGCTGCTGGTGTAACGGCATCAGAAAGCATCCATACACCGAGGTGTGAGCTGTAATGAGCAGCAGCTCCAGCGTTAATGAGGACTGAGGTAAATCTGGGGGAGATTTTAGACCCTCGACTACTCTGTCTCCTCATATAAGCAGCAGCCTGCTCCTGCTGTCAGCAGAGCTGTGATCTGAATACCTCTTCCTTCATAAAAGATTCAGGCCTTATTGACTCGCTGCTTTGGTTTCCCCGCAGAGCCCATCCTCTCAGCTCCCCTTTAAATTCTGCTCTCGTGGCTGGGGTTGCACACCTGCCTAGTGGAAGGTGCGAGGGGGGTAGTCTCAGGCATAGCGTGGGGTTTTTATAGCTCTATCTGATGCACATCTGATGCAACTAAATATCAAACACAGTGGAGGAAATATACATTTGAGCTGAGTGGGTCGTTAGAAGATGAAGCTGAAAATCGTCTCCATTCGATCAGCTTTGAGCTGGAGTTTTGCTCCCCTGGTCTAATCACTCCGCTGGAGGGTCACTAGAGGATTATTGGCATTATAAAATGCCACATCACATCTGTTATGCTAAATATTGATATATCATGTTCCTTTTATTTCCCGCATCTGCTACCTGCTCTTTACAGCACATCATTACTGACTGAGAGCGACATTAAAACCCTCACAGGCCGGGCTCTGCCTTCTCCGCGGACAATATTTCAAACCCGAGCTGCAAAAGGGCACAAAGTCTAATAAATTCCTCATTTTATATACTGCCCCCAGATTTCTAAGTCCTGTCCAATAAAGTTTTAAATGTCATAAAATTCATGTAATATAGGTTGTATAAAGTCGAGCCAGGAAAAAAAAACCCATATAGCTCTCGTATCTTTTTATCCAGTAAAGTTTGATCTCTTTAAATCAACAATAAAATGGTTTTTAAACAGCCAACAAGGGGGTGACTGGCTGACTTTATTGTTGTTGTGATATGTCCCAACAGGCTCGTTGCTCCTTACTGACAGATAATGAGAGAACAGTGGATACCCTTTTAGGAAGGCAACAGGCTCTAAGTGATACATGTTTCATTTCAGAGGTTTTCTTATAAAAGTTTCAAATAATGTGTGAAAAACTAGCAATGCTTTAACAGCAGAGGTGTTATGAATTTTCCGGGCATGTAGTGCCATTTTACAGCACAATGGAGTTACTGTATTAACCTTCAGTTGTCATGAAAAAACTGCATTTGTCAAAAAAAATTACTCCAAAGATATTTGGCTTTGCATCATCTGACGCCTTGAAATTGATGCAACTTTTTTTTACGTCACGTTACGTAGGGCCCTATAATTTTCAAAATCCTGTTTTATTTTTTTCTCCATGGTCCACTTTGTCTGTTTGTATTTTTCTGACTTTTTCCCACTTAACCAAATGTACTAATACAAAAAGTAGATAAATTATGGTGTTCAAAAAAAGAACAATTCAATAGCTGGAGGTTTGTTTCATAAATGAAACTAACAGCTGTAATTCAACAGAATATTGGTCTTACAATATGTTTATTTGTAGAGTAATCACATGTAAGCTGATTATCATCAGCCTGCACCTTTTTGTTCTATGCTACACTTATTACTACAATGTTATCTGACATTGCTTTGAATTTCTTTTATTTGAAGCTGCAATGTTGATTGACTAACATTGCAGTCAATGTTAGTCAATCATTGATATATAATATATATTAATCATTATATATTAGTATAATAATTAATATAATAATTAATAATATTATTATACTTTTATTAATAATATTATTAGTAGCAATAATATTATTAGTAGTAATAATAATATTATTAATAATATTAGTAGTAATATTAATATTATTGTGTGTGTGTGTGTGTGTGTGTGTGCGCGTGTGTATGTGTGTGCGTGTTGGAGTGTGTATGTATGCGTGTGTGTGTGTGTGTTTTAGATGGAATAGGTTATAAAAAATAAACTAACAAATAAAATAATGCATTAAAAGGCGTGTAAACTTCCGGCCAGGCCTCTGAGCTGCGGCAAACTGGTTGAACAGGCAAAAGCAGAACAGCATCTCTGAGGCACAGCATTTCACACTCGGATAGAGGCAGAGGACAGGCCTTTAATGACACACACACCCTCCCTTCCACCCCCTCCACCCCAGTCACCTAGAATGAACACGCTGCGCTGGAAATAGACCGGAAACTCTGCCTGTGTGCCGGCCAGAAACCTGGTGATACATGCGCTGCCGGCCTGCCAAACAAAACCCACCAACACACACAGAGGCTCTATGACGTCTCAATCACACAGAGCAGGTAACACATTGAAGGTTTCTCATATTGTTGTCTTGATTAGGGAAAGCAGGACTTTAAAGTGTTGTTTAGATGTGTAGGGAAACAGCAGACGAGTTAACAGACGGTTAGTGTTCATATTCTGTATGAAAGTGTGTGTATTGGGTTGAGTCATGTGGTTCACTGGAAAATAGAGGCTTCCAGAGTGTAAACAAGGAGCTGGTGTGTGTAAGTGGAAGCTCGTTGAGCAGCAGGCCTGTTCAGTCTCAGTGCTTCTGTCAGCGGCAGGTTGCTACGGTTTCTGACTGCTCTCTGCTCAACTTCTCACACAGGATTCACCGATAAATCAGCCAAGACTTACTTAATTTTAGGCGGAAAAATAAATGAACAAATTGATAACAGCAGAATCAGATGGTCAGGATTTTTAAAGATCTGTCACTGGTCAGAAAACTTCTACCATAAAGTGGATGACAAGTCTTCAGTCTGGTGCTTGGGGTCTCAACCAGTCATTTTATGAAAGATAATTTAGTTTAGAGAGACTTCATAAATCATTTCATTTGTTTTTTTTTATTTATTTTGGATATTTAAAATGTCTTCCAGTTAAAGGTCCATTAGATTTTAAAATTTAATGATCTTTGACAACAACAATATTATCGTTTATCGCAATAACTTCTGGTACAATTTATCATCCAACAGTAGCTGCAGCTGAACTGCTGTGTGAAGATGTGAACACAGTACAGGCATCAATCTTTAAAAAGATTCTGACTTTTGTGGATACTGATGTATTTTCTCTGAAATGTTGCTAAATTTAGTGACAAAGTTGCTAAGTGGGCAACAGGCGGGGGACTATCATTAGGTGCAAAGGTGACCTAGATGGGTCAGTCTGTCTCCTGGCAGAGCAGAAGGAGACACTGGCAGATTTTCTGACCTTTGTGGATAAAATCGGTTTCACATGTGAGAATCGGCCGAACAGCCATCTCCCAGCATGAAGTAAATGCAGGCCAATTTGTTAGGTCACCCCCAGAAAACAGTCCATGTTCTCCCCATTTTAATGCAAATCAGTGCTTTTAAAGACTTCATTACTGTCAGATTAGCTACATTGATTGAACTAATATGTCAGCATCTTTTTGGACAGACTGGAAGTGAACTACATACTTCTCCGCAGCATTCAATGATCAGTCGTATTTGCACATAGTTAACCTTTGATTAAAAGATCAAACTTTTCTAAATTTTTCATTTAAAGTTAATGCTCCTGTAGCAAAAGCCCAGTCAGTTAATTCACACATCCACACCAGAGGTGGAGGTAATCCTGGAGAGCGCTGCCGTCACTGTGTCCTGCGGTTGCTTAAAAAGCTTCACTGTGTTTGAGTAAAGAGCCAATATAATCTGCAAACTGCACCGTGTTATAAATGGATGGAATTCAGCAAAACAGAAATGGATTTCAGCCTAAATCTGACTGTACTGGATATGGATTTTGTTCAAATGAAACCGGATTAAACCGGATTGTCTTCAACTAGATAAATCCGAATGATGAGTTTTTCCTGGAATAATTTTTTTAATTTCTGCTGAATGGTAATTTGAGCACCTTGTCTAAAATAAATAAATAAAAAAAACAATCTTTTGGTATTAAACACATATTTTTAATACCACATACATTATTTTTATTTTTTAGAAATGCAGATGAGTCCCCACCGACTCAGACATTTCTACACGTTTAACATGACATACACTTCACTTATGTTCTATTAATACTGAGTGCTTTCTTATTGATCGTCCGTCTTTGCTTGTTTGTAGCTTGGATTCAGGCCAGTTCATACATTATAGCTCTCCATGCTGGTTCCCAGCATTTTATCCCACCTCCCAAAATGTCCCCCAGACCTCCCACCCTCCCACCTCCTCCTCCAGCACTGAACACCAGGCTTCCTCCAGTGTGTTATGACAAAGAGGGGTTAGCCTCAACTCTTCTAATGAGCTTCTGTGTTCCAGTATGTTGCATAAAGCCATTACCCTCCCAGCACATTACCTCATCCATTTCTTATATGTGGATGACTTCCGTCTCCCAAGAGCACAGCATTTCTGTGGTACACACACACGCGCACTTTGGTCATCTCACAGTCTAAAATGTTTCTGTTTCACACAGATGCTGATTTGACCCTGAGATATCAGGAAATCACAGAGAGAGAGAGAGGGGCAAAAACAGGAAGGGAAAAAACCCCACAACCTCCACTAGCAGGAGATCAATTGCTGAGAGACGAGACGAAGGAAGAAAAACAGAGAGAGCGATTGAGTGGCGCTATCTCAGTATGTGGCAACTATTGCAGTGTGGGATAAAGACGCAGGTGGTGGCGAGCTCCGGCTCGTTTGTGGAGGCAATCCAGGATGATGGCGTCTGCAGATTCCCCTCGCAATTTCTCTGTTGGTTCAGTGAAGTCAATTGTCAGGAAAACAAAACAAATAAATAACGATATAAATATCCTCTCGTTAGCAAATACAGTCGGTTTACTGTGTCGGGGTTCCAGCACGTTTCACCAACCCAAATTTAAGACTAATGACATTTAAGAGCAGCATCATAACAAAAAAAAGTACAGATTTCTTTAGATTAAGTATAGATATTCTTGTTTCTGTTGAATTAATTAGTTTCTTTCTGTGAGTCATCGTAGCTGCACCTGTGGCTCTGTCTTCGTTTGGTTCCTTTGCTTTTTCTCAGCTGTATTTCCCTCCATTGCAACAAATAAGATTCTTCACTAGGTAAGAGTGGTGCTTGACCAACATGTTTAAAATCCACTAAACCTTCGACTTCAGAGTTTGTGTCGCAGCAAATGCCGTGGCTAGATCAATGCTAGCAGCAGCCGTGGCAACCGTTTTCAGAGGAGCTTCAGCCACGCCAGAGGATCAACACGCTGACATTTCTGGGGTCTGTTTGTGGCTCTTGGGAGCAGCTTTGTGCTTTTCACAAAACCCCCCTTAACCTCCACAGTGACAAGCTTTTTCACACTGACTGAATGTAGCATCATATGGGTTGGCAGCAGAAGCGAGCCAGCGGCAAAGACTGAACCCATGATAAATGCAAAAAGCTAGCTTGCTGCCCAGGCTACCTTACTCTATCTTATTTATTAGCAGAAAGTTACCGGTCAAACTGGACTCAAACTTTTGCCTGACAAAAAAGTCCCACTTATTTAAAGCCAACTTACATTTTATGAATTTGAGCTATTTTAAGGACTTAATTTCAGATAAATACATTTTTGACTTTTTAAAACTTTGAAGGTGCAGCAGGCAACTTTCATAAAGAATATGTTTTTCATGTACAAAACTGTCGCCGTGTTGTGATAGTTTGTTATGAGACAGATAATCTGTGAAAAGATGGATCTCCTCCATGAGCTACTGTTGATATCTTTGACCAAAGACAACCAATCAGAATCAGGAGGAGGGGGTTAGTGCGGTCACTCAACCTCATTTACTCACTGCTAAATGCACTAATGGCGGCGAAACAACTCACTGATACAGAAAAACCATTTCTCTTCCATCATTGCTCTTTAAGTTAACTAGCCCTAGCATTCACAATAGGCTCTGCTGATGGAAAAAAGCAGGTAGTTTTTATTATTGCTTATCACAAGACAATTTATCGTTTAGCAAAATTTGTTATGGTGCCTAGACATGACTTGCTTTCAAACACCAGAGTCGTCATGAGGTATTCAATATCAACTATTGAGTGTTGATTCCCCAAACACTGACACTGAAGCTCCTGAAGGACCACATTATCTGAGAGCGACAGATGTCGGACATGCAATCTTTCTCACAGATGTATTTTTCAGATTCTCTCACACCTCAGCTTGAAATCAGCTCAATGTCACAACTCTTCCCTCTTCTTTTTCTCTGCTGACAGAGCCTGTGACTCTGAATAAAGTAGCCGGTACAGGACAAGGCTTTACAGAGATATCAATATTTAATCAGAGTTAAAGGCAGTTGGAATTCACAGAGACAATAGATGGAGTTTATATAAAGTGCCGTTGCAATCAGCCCGGCTGTACGGGGTGTTGGGGTACTTGCACACAAAAAACATAAGCAATGAGCCAATCGGGGCGTAGGAAGCATCTAAATCTTCCTATATTACATGTGAAGAAGAGCCTGCATGAGACCCTGCCTTGTGTTAGAGTTGATTCATCTCATCTCCAGCACAGAGGACGCCGAGGCGTCTGTTGTTGATGTTATTGTTCGTCAGACTGAGTCAATAAGTAACGTTTCAATCCAGGGCCATTTGGACTTCGTTAGAGCCGCGATTGCAGACCCCGCACTGCATCAATCACAGCCGAGCGCTGCGAGCAAACGGGGTCCCAGCTTCTAATTGGATGCAGACCCGTTTCCTTTCCCGCGGTGACAGCGAGAGAGGCTCTGGNTATGCAGTCTAATTCTACACTTAGTGCTCTTTCTATGGTTTATTATTTATTTTAAATTATATTTAGAATTTTTAATTTCACTTTCTGAACCATTTGAAAAGGTTTGTTGCAGTTTTTTTTTACATATTTGATCAATTGTTTTATATATTGTTTTTGTCAGTTTCATTTTATTTATTATTTACATTATTATTATTTGTTAAACTCCTAGCTGCACTAACTTAAATTAAAGTTGTGTTGTTTTTACATTTAATCAAGCTTGTGAAGAGAGATGTTTTAGTGGTGCAGATTATCCAATAAATGTGTAATTCGGTTCAAATGTGTTTTTTTTTTTTTTTTTTTTAAAAAAACATCCTAAGTCAATTCAGCTGGTTTTCTGTATCGGCTCGGTCCCTGCCGATACTGGACCTCAGATATCGGTATTGGTATCGGCAGCGAAAAAAGTGGATCAGTGCATCCCTACGCAGAGTGTTATAGGGAACCATGTAAAACTGGGAACAGTTGGTAAAACTGCAACACATTTTGTCATGCTGTATTCTCCCCAGTGCTGCTGATGTAACGGCATCAGAAAGCATCCATACACCGAGGTGTGAGCTGTAATGAGCAGCAGCTCCAGCGTTAATGAGGACTGAGGTAAATCTGGGGGAGATTTTAGACCCTCGACTACTCTGTCTCCTCATATAAGCAGCAGCCTGCTCCTGCTGTCAGCAGAGCTGTGATCTGAATACCTCTTCCTTCATAAAAGATTCAGGCCTTATTGACTCGCTGCTTTGGTTTCCCCGCAGAGCCCATCCTCTCAGCTCCCCTTTAAATTCTGCTCTCGTGGCTGGGGTTGCACACCTGCCTAGTGGAGGGTGCGAGGGGGGTAGTCTCAGGCATAGCGTGGGGTTTTTATAGCTCTATCTGATGCACATCTGATGCAACTAAATATCAAACACAGTGGAGGAAATATACATTTGAGCTGAGTGGGTCGTTAGAGGATGAAGCTGAAAATCGTCTCCATTCGATCAGCTTTGAGCTGGAGTTTTGCTCCCCTGGTCTAATCACTCCGCTGGAGGGTCACTAGAGGATTATTGGCATTATAAAATGCCACATCACATCTGTTATGCTAAATATTGATATATCATGTTCCTTTTATTTCCCGCATCTGCTACCTGCTCTTTACAGCACATCATTACTGACTGAGAGCGACATTAAAACCCTCACAGGCCGGGCTCTGCCTTCTCCGCGGACAATATTTCAAACCCGAGCTGCAAAAGGGCACAAAGTCTAATAAATTCCTCATTTTATATACTGCCCCCAGATTTCTAAGTCCTGTCCAATAAAGTTTTAAATGTCATAAAATTCATGTAATATAGGTTGTATAAAGTCGAGCCAGGAAAAAAAAACCCATATAGCTCTCGTATCTTTTTATCCAGTAAAGTTTGATCTCTTTAAATCAACAATAAAATGGTTTTTAAACAGCCAACAAGGGGGTGACTGGCTGACTTTATTGTTGTTGTGATATGTCCCAACAGGCTCGTTGCTCCTTACTGACAGATAATGAGAGAACAGTGGATACCCTTTTAGGAAGGCAACAGGCTCTAAGTGATACATGTTTCATTTCAGAGGTTTTCTTATAAAAGTTTCAAATAATGTGTGAAAAACTAGCAATGCTTTAACAGCAGAGGTGTTATGAATTTTCCGGGCATGTAGTGCCATTTTACAGCACAATGGAGTTACTGTATTAACCTTCAGTTGTCATGAAAAAACTGCATTTGTCAAAAAAAATTACTCCAAAGATATTTGGCTTTGCATCATCTGACGCCTTGAAATTGATGCAACTTTTTTTTACGTCACGTTACGTAGGGCCCTATAATTTTCAAAATCCTGTTTTATTTTTTTCTCCATGGTCCACTTTGTCTGTTTGTATTTTTCTGACTTTTTCCCACTTAACCAAATGTACTAATACAAAAAGTAGATAAATTATGGTGTTCAAAAAAAGAACAATTCAATAGCTGGAGGTTTGTTTCATAAATGAAACTAACAGCTGTAATTCAACAGAATATTGGTCTTACAATATGTTTATTTGTAGAGTAATCACATGTAAGCTGATTATCATCAGCCTGCACCTTTTTGTTCTATGCTACACTTATTACTACAATGTTATCTGACATTGCTTTGAATTTCTTTTATTTGAAGCTGCAATGTTGATTGACTAACATTGCAGTCAATGTTAGTCAATCATTGATATATAATATATATTAATCATTATATATTAGTATAATAATTAATATAATAATTAATAATATTATTATACTTTTATTAATAATATTATTAGTAGCAATAATATTATTAGTAGTAATAATAATATTATTAATAATATTAGTAGTAATATTAATATTATTGTGTGTGTGTGTGTGTGTGTGTGTGCGCGTGTGTATGTGTGTGCGTGTTGGAGTGTGTATGTATGCGTGTGTGTGTGTGTGTTTTAGATGGAATAGGTTATAAAAAATAAACTAACAAATAAAATAATGCATTAAAAGGCGTGTAAACTTCCGGCCAGGCCTCTGAGCTGCGGCAAACTGGTTGAACAGGCAAAAGCAGAACAGCATCTCTGAGGCACAGCATTTCACACTCGGATAGAGGCAGAGGACAGGCCTTTAATGACACACACACCCTCCCTTCCACCCCCTCCACCCCAGTCACCTAGAATGAACACGCTGCGCTGGAAATAGACCGGAAACTCTGCCTGTGTGCCGGCCAGAAACCTGGTGATACATGCGCTGCCGGCCTGCCAAACAAAACCCACCAACACACACAGAGGCTCTATGACGTCTCAATCACACAGAGCAGGTAACACATTGAAGGTTTCTCATATTGTTGTCTTGATTAGGGAAAGCAGGACTTTAAAGTGTTGTTTAGATGTGTAGGGAAACAGCAGACGAGTTAACAGACGGTTAGTGTTCATATTCTGTATGAAAGTGTGTGTATTGGGTTGAGTCATGTGGTTCACTGGAAAATAGAGGCTTCCAGAGTGTAAACAAGGAGCTGGTGTGTGTAAGTGGAAGCTCGTTGAGCAGCAGGCCTGTTCAGTCTCAGTGCTTCTGTCAGCGGCAGGTTGCTACGGTTTCTGACTGCTCTCTGCTCAACTTCTCACACAGGATTCACCGATAAATCAGCCAAGACTTACTTAATTTTAGGCGGAAAAATAAATGAACAAATTGATAACAGCAGAATCAGATGGTCAGGATTTTTAAAGATCTGTCACTGGTCAGAAAACTTCTACCATAAAGTGGATGACAAGTCTTCAGTCTGGTGCTTGGGGTCTCAACCAGTCATTTTATGAAAGATAATTTAGTTTAGAGAGACTTCATAAATCATTTCATTTGTTTTTTTTTATTTATTTTGGATATTTAAAATGTCTTCCAGTTAAAGGTCCATTAGATTTTAAAATTTAATGATCTTTGACAACAACAATATTATCGTTTATCGCAATAACTTCTGGTACAATTTATCATCCAACAGTAGCTGCAGCTGAACTGCTGTGTGAAGATGTGAACACAGTACAGGCATCAATCTTTAAAAAGATTCTGACTTTTGTGGATACTGATGTATTTTCTCTGAAATGTTGCTAAATTTAGTGACAAAGTTGCTAAGTGGGCAACAGGCGGGGGACTATCATTAGGTGCAAAGGTGACCTAGATGGGTCAGTCTGTCTCCTGGCAGAGCAGAAGGAGACACTGGCAGATTTTCTGACCTTTGTGGATAAAATCGGTTTCACATGTGAGAATCGGCCGAACAGCCATCTCCCAGCATGAAGTAAATGCAGGCCAATTTGTTAGGTCACCCCCAGAAAACAGTCCATGTTCTCCCCATTTTAATGCAAATCAGTGCTTTTAAAGACTTCATTACTGTCAGATTAGCTACATTGATTGAACTAATATGTCAGCATCTTTTTGGACAGACTGGAAGTGAACTACATACTTCTCCGCAGCATTCAATGATCAGTCGTATTTGCACATAGTTAACCTTTGATTAAAAGATCAAACTTTTCTAAATTTTTCATTTAAAGTTAATGCTCCTGTAGCAAAAGCCCAGTCAGTTAATTCACACATCCACACCAGAGGTGGAGGTAATCCTGGAGAGCGCTGCCGTCACTGTGTCCTGCGGTTGCTTAAAAAGCTTCACTGTGTTTGAGTAAAGAGCCAATATAATCTGCAAACTGCACCGTGTTATAAATGGATGGAATTCAGCAAAACAGAAATGGATTTCAGCCTAAATCTGACTGTACTGGATATGGATTTTGTTCAAATGAAACCGGATTAAACCGGATTGTCTTCAACTAGATAAATCCGAATGATGAGTTTTTCCTGGAATAATTTTTTTAATTTCTGCTGAATGGTAATTTGAGCACCTTGTCTAAAATAAATAAATAAAAAAAACAATCTTTTGGTATTAAACACATATTTTTAATACCACATACATTATTTTTATTTTTTAGAAATGCAGATGAGTCCCCACCGACTCAGACATTTCTACACGTTTAACATGACATACACTTCACTTATGTTCTATTAATACTGAGTGCTTTCTTATTGATCGTCCGTCTTTGCTTGTTTGTAGCTTGGATTCAGGCCAGTTCATACATTATAGCTCTCCATGCTGGTTCCCAGCATTTTATCCCACCTCCCAAAATGTCCCCCAGACCTCCCACCCTCCCACCTCCTCCTCCAGCACTGAACACCAGGCTTCCTCCAGTGTGTTATGACAAAGAGGGGTTAGCCTCAACTCTTCTAATGAGCTTCTGTGTTCCAGTATGTTGCATAAAGCCATTACCCTCCCAGCACATTACCTCATCCATTTCTTATATGTGGATGACTTCCGTCTCCCAAGAGCACAGCATTTCTGTGGTACACACACACGCGCACTTTGGTCATCTCACAGTCTAAAATGTTTCTGTTTCACACAGATGCTGATTTGACCCTGAGATATCAGGAAATCACAGAGAGAGAGAGAGGGGCAAAAACAGGAAGGGAAAAAACCCCACAACCTCCACTAGCAGGAGATCAATTGCTGAGAGACGAGACGAAGGAAGAAAAACAGAGAGAGCGATTGAGTGGCGCTATCTCAGTATGTGGCAACTATTGCAGTGTGGGATAAAGACGCAGGTGGTGGCGAGCTCCGGCTCGTTTGTGGAGGCAATCCAGGATGATGGTGTCTGCAGATTCCCCTCGCAATTTCTCTGTTGGTTCAGTGAAGTCAATTGTCAGGAAAACAAAACAAATAAATAACGAAATAAATATCCTCTCGTTAGCAAATACAGTCGGTTTACTGTGTCGGGGTTCCAGCAAGTTTCACCAACCCAAATTTAAGACTAATGACATTTAAGAGCAGCATCATAACAAAAAAAAGTACAGATTTCTTTAGATTAACTATAGATATTCTTGTTTCTGTTGAATTAATTAGTTTCTTTCTGTGAGTCATCGTAGCTGCACCTGTGGCTCTGTCTTCGTTTGGTTCCTTTGCTTTTTCTCAGCTGTATTTCCCTCCATTGCAACAAATAAGATTCTTCACTAGGTAAGAGTGGTGCTTGACCAACATGTTTAAAATCCACTAAACCTTCGACTTCAGAGTTTGTGTCGCAGCAAATGCCGTGGCTAGATCAATGCTAGCAGCAGCCGTGGCAACCGTTTTCAGAGGAGCTTCAGCCACGCCAGAGGATCAACACGCTGACATTTCTGGGGTCTGTTTGTGGCTCTTGGGAGCAGCTTTGTGCTTTTCACAAAACCCCCCTTAACCTCCACAGTGACAAGCTTTTTCACACTGACTGAATGTAGCATCATATGGGTTGGCAGCAGAAGCGAGCCAGCGGCAAAGACTGAACCCATGATAAATGCAAAAAGCTAGCTTGCTGCCTAGGCTACCTTACTCTATCTTATTTATTAGCAGAAAGTTACCGGTCAAACTGGACTCAAACTTTTGGCTGACAAAAAAGTCCCACTTATTTAAAGCCAACTTACATTTTATGAATTTGAGCTATTTTAAGGACTTAATTTCAGATAAATACATTTTTGACTTTTTAAAACTTTGAAGGTGCAGCAGGCAACTTTCATAAAGAATATGTTTTTCATGTACAAAACTGTCGCCGTGTTGTGATAGTTTGTTATGAGACAGATAATCTGTGAAAAGATGGATCTCCTCCATGAGCTACTGTTGATATCTTTGACCAAAGACAACCAATCAGAATCAGGAGGAGGGGGTTAGTGCGGTCACTCAACCTCATTTACTCACTGCTAAATGCACTAATGGCGGCGAAACAACTCACTGATACAGAAAAACCATTTCTCTTCCATCATTGCTCTTTAAGTTAACTAGCCCTAGCATTCACAATAGGCTCTGCTGATGGAAAAAAGCAGGTAGTTTTTATTATTGCTTATCACAAGACAATTTATCGTTTAGCAAAATTTGTTATGGTGCCTAGACATGACTTGCTTTCAAACACCAGAGTCGTCATGAGGTATTCAATATCAACTATTGAGTGTTGATTCCCCAAACACTGACACTGAAGCTCCTGAAGGACCACATTATCTGAGAGCGACAGATGTCGGACATGCAATCTTTCTCACAGATGTATTTTTCAGATTCTCTCACACCTCAGCTTGAAATCAGCTCAATGTCACAACTCTTCCCTCTTCTTTTTCTCTGCTGACAGAGCCTGTGACTCTGAATAAAGTAGCCGGTACAGGACAAGGCTTTACAGAGATATCAATATTTAATCAGAGTTAAAGGCAGTTGGAATTCACGGAGACAATAGATGGAGTTTATATAAAGTGCCGTTGCAATCAGCCCGGCTGTACGGGGTGTTGGGGTACTTGCACACAAAAAACATAAGCAATGAGCCAATCGGGGCGTAGGAAGCATCTAAATCTTCCTATATTACATGTGAAGAAGAGCCTGCATGAGACCCTGCCTTGTGTTAGAGTTGATTCATCTCATCTCCAGCACAGAGGACGCCGAGGCGTCTGTTGTTGATGTTATTGTTCGTCAGACTGAGTCAATAAGTAACGTTTCAATCCAGGGCCATTTGGACTTCGTTAGAGCCGCGATTGCAGACCCCGCACTGCATCAATCACAGCCGAGCGCTGCGAGCAAACGGGGTCCCAGCTTCTAATTGGATGCAGACCCGTTTCCTTTCCCGCGGTGACAGCGAGAGAGGCTCTGGAAAAAAAAAAAAAAAAACCTGCAGTGAATCATTCTGTTTGAAGCAAAAATGTCTGCGATACGAGATCCGCATGAATGTTTCAGAACCTCCTCCAAAGTCTCCATTAGGAACAGAGAACCTTCTAATAAACTGCGATTGAAAAGCCGCCGCCATCTTGAAAGGGACTTGAAGTGAAGCCCGTCTTTCTTCTCCTCCTCCGAGTTTAAGCAGGGGAGCGTCAGAACCCGGCTTTAATAATTGAGGCAGAGACTGCAGGGTACTCTGCTCAGGCCTCCTTGATGTGAGGAGTCCTTAAAAGATGCATGGATGCCTCCCCAGAGGGAGATGGAGAGGCTCTGAAGCCAAGGCGCTCTCTACATTTAAAGATTATGTGTGCATCCGCCGGAGCAAGATGACCAGAAAAATGCTCAGAGGACCATTATTCCTCCTCGCCGTGCTGCAGGGCATGGGCACCGGCCTGATAAGATGCTATCAATATTCATGCCTCTAAATCAATTATATCCACATGTATTTCAAATGCAAATCGTTTGGCAGACGTAGGACTCTGGGAGGGATTCTGCAGACTGCAATAATCACACGCAGGGTATAGAAAGCAAGGTAAACAAGCACTTAGACGCAGCAGAGAGCAATAAGGATTCCAGTAAACATAAATGTGTCAGCTGCTTACAGCAAACACATTTAGAGGGGCTTCTACTTAACTCTGACTGCAGCTCAGGCTGAGCCCATTCACATGGATCCCCCCCTACCCCAACAAACACACACACACACACACTACACATCATCAGGAACCGGGGTCTAAATTATTGATCTGCTGGATTCATCAGCATAGCGGTCACGTCTGAGAGCGGGCGGAGGTGGGGATCTAACTGTGGATGTGTCCCTACGCTGCAGCCGCTGACATCATTAGGAGGAGCTCTCATTAAGGCGGCGGATGACAATGGAGAGCTGCCTGAGGGGGGCGCTGTGGGTGTTTAATGTCTTCCCTTGGGCTTCCAGATCGCTCCGATAAGATCAAGAGGTGAAACACATACACTACCGTGTCCGTGGACAAAATAACAAATGTTCCAAATTGTTCCAGAAATTATTGCGATAAACGATGATATTGTCGTTTTGAGACCATTGTTAACCAAAAGCATAAAGATTAGGGATCCACTTTTTTCACTTCCGATACCAATATTGATATTAGTATCACCTCACAGCGATCCAATACAGAAAAACTGCTATACTAACTAAACTTTTTTAAACACTAACCTCAACTTACTGAATTACAGATTTATCTGGTAACTCTGCCCCAGTGCAGCACATTTAAATACACCAACAACTTCACAATCTTTAACAAACGCATAAAAACAACACAACTTTCATTTGTCCAGTTAGCGCAATTATGCGTAGAAAAGATCGGCTGATTATGATGTTTGTTGTATTGTTTTGTTTATTTACAACAAAAACGAAATAATGACTCAACACTCTCCATTCATTTTCTACGGACCTTGCATGCTAATCTTTTGCAGTCGTCCAGGCAAAGGACTGGCAAAATTCATACATGTGATTTCAAGCTTGTACACACGCAGGCTAGCCACACGCAGGCTAGCAACACATGGACTAGCAACGCAATACAAGAAAGTTAAAAATTTTTCAACTTTTGTCACTGTTGTTGCTATTGCGTCCTGTGTGCTGTGTTCACCTCCAATAGAGCCCGTTACTAAGGAAACGAGAAGGAGGGGTGTCGGTCGATGCACCAGAGTGAAGCTTTTTGTCATCCATCTTTGGTAGAAAGAGACAGAAATCATGACGAAACTAAAAACCATGGAACTGAAACTTATCGAGCTCATGTTCATCTTTCATGTGATTAATTGACTTATTTTTTTTATCACGACAGGCATCAGGTTGGAAAACACCTCAGATTAACAACAACTTGATAGGATTTGGGTCAGCAGTGTCAGTGTGTAACCTAGGTTTAATAAATTAGGGAACAACGAGTGATCAAATACGTGAGCACGAAGGAGCGATCTCTGCTCTGCTTGTTTTATTGCTGCTGCCAAGGGAACCCACCGGGCTCCGGTGCCCCCAGGTGGTTCCCCCGCCTCGCTCTCAGTGAATCACACAAAAATCTACATGTGTGCGTGTGTGTGTGTGCTGCACATTCAATGCAAAATGACTCTCAAGAGAAAAGTTGAAAGTATAGAAAAAAAACCTGAATAAACTGACAATGGCAGCATAATGAATATTTGATTTGTTCCTATTTATAGAAGACATTTTAGAAAAGAGCTGCCAGAAATAACAATACTATATATGAGCCAACACTTCACAGGAGAAACAAGATAAAAAAGACATTGGATGTTACTGAGTCCAAGCTAGGTGGCTAAATGTGAGCAGGATGGAGATTTCTTCATTCATTTTTCAAGATCCGAGTGCATTAGGAGGGGAACGGAGTCTTGTCGCGTCTCCCTGAAGGAGGAGACGCTGAGCAGAGCGCACACAGGAAGCTGGAGGATGTGCATGCTACGCTTCCATTTGTGCCAAAATGGCTTTCACAGCCACCAGTGAAGTCCATGAATCTTTTCTGTCACGTCGTGCTCTCGGTGTCGGCTCGCCTCACGCTGCGACTCCGGAGCTTTCCTAAGTGGCTCGGCGCCATGCCACTAGGCCACACCCCTCGTTAGTGGGGAGGGTTCATTATGCAAATTGTCCTGCTGGAGCCGTATCAACGAGGCGCACGCTCCGTTATCATTCCCCGCCGCCGGGGCTCTTCTTCTCCCCGATCGCTCATACGGAATCATGGCCTAATAGCATCCCATTAACATAATTGCCAGCACAACTAGTGTTCCGTGTCTCCGAGCCACTCTGCTGCTCTGCCAGCTGAAAACAGAGGAGAGGATGGGTGATGGGAGGGGAGGAGGGTGATGGGGAGAAGAAAGAAATTTAATTAAGCCAACACGTTGGCCACTCCCTCCAGAAGCGAATGTCTGCTTTGTGTGTGTGTTCTTCAAAAACTGGACTAAAGAACTCCACGAAGCAGAGAAACAGCTGAGCTGCTCGGTCCGTCCCGATGAGCCGCCTGCCGTTCTCAATAGCATCCTCATTATTTTTTTAATTGATCTTTAATTGAAATACATCACAGCACGGATTCCACAAATCTCCCCTAAAGTGGAGATGCGGCCTTTTCAGGCCTATTAACGCGTCTTTAATTAAGGCGCGCCTTCCTCCAGACTAACAAGCCATGTACTTCCAGTGCGGATCCCACAGGATTCATCTGAAGGATTCCTTTGTGATCTTGGGGGGATGATAGGTGTGCAGTTCCTCACTCCTCTAAGCGTTCTGCAGCAGCAGCTCTAGTTGCAAACAAGGAGCCATAAGTGCACTGCACTCCTCCATGCTGCCTTTAACCACCCGCCTTCCCTTCCCCCTACAGAAGCCACCCGCGCTGCTCTGATGAATTGATTGACAATCTTCCATCCAGCAGTGCCGTTACTGAAGCAGAGGGAGCCACACAGGAGGACCAGTGTCTCTGACTATGTTCTGGTCACTTCTATTGGGAAAGCTAAGCTGCGCTATAGAACAGTGGCGGCCTCACTTATAGCTAAAGTACATGCCACATGTTTGGACTGTGTCATCAAACCCAAGCTGTTACGCACTACCTGAGAAACAATGTTCGTTTGAGATTAGCTCATATTGTTCAAATGGGGCCTAGATTTTAATGCATTAATTGTGATCAGTTAATTACGTAGGTTTTAACACATTAAAGTTTTAATGCAATTATATATATTTTTTTATACGTTACATTCAGAAGTTCCGCCCGGAACCTTTGTATTCACAAGTTTCTGGTACGGCCATAAATCTGCAAGTGACATCAGCAAACAGCAGAAGCTGCCTCTCTTGCCTCACTATGGGTTAAGAAATTTATCTGATCGAACACTGGAAAAAACTATTGTTGTGTTCAAGTTGTGCTAAAAGGAGTTAGCCTATCAGGAAAGCTATACAAGGCTAAAATAGCATCTGAATGCTAACCTTGTGGCAGCCTCATTTCTGAAGGAGTCCCATGAATGATCAGGAGTTCATGAAACTCAGGAAGATGAATGGGTAGAATAGAGATTTGCACCAATCTGATGGTTGAATAACCTGAATAACAGATTAAAAACAATATAAATTTGCTGCTGAGCTCACATCAATAATTTAGCAGCAAACAGGGTTTTTGAATTGAATATGTTGCTTATTTAGTCAATACAAGGCGATTAACTCAATAAAATGCATTTTTTGGAGTTCTACAACTAGATTTTACCTTTCATCTGATTCTCATAAATCGGAAAACAACATGAATCAAAGCACATGTGGTTGGTGGATGCATCAATAGGCTGAAAATAGACCAATTTTTGAAGTTTGATACATTTAATGAAGGATTTAACCTGCTGATTGTTGATAAGAGCAAATCAAGGGACAAACTGACTGATTCCTGTTGCATCTCCAGCCTCCTGATTGGTGCATCTCTGATTTACAGTGTGTGAGGTGAAAAGGCTCATCAGAATGCCAGATGAAAGCAGGGTGAACGTAGGGAGAGCTTTTTCCCCCTCCGTAGTTCCACGGCTCCGTAACACGTCGGGGCTCGTTACACTGCTCACCATGACAGCTAAATAAAGTGCAATTAGCAGCCAACCAGGCATGCTCACAGCTGACTTCATCCCCCAAATTATCCTGGAGAGCCAAAAATGCCAGCAGCAACAACTTATGAACGGCAAGCAATCCCATCGATCTCGACACACACACACACAAAAAAAAAAGAAAAACAAAGGTGAAAGGGAGCGTGTCCACCGGCTTGTCTCTTAATTGGATGATTAAAAGTTGGTTTGCCCTCAGTGATCAGGAAATCAGCGCCTCAGCGGTTGGTGGGAAGAGCTTAAAACAAACAGGCGCTCGCCCAGACCGGTTCCTGGCACTTTTCTCAGCCGGTTTTAATTTGACACCTTGAGCTGGGGGTAACTGGGAGGGGAGCGCGGGAGCCGCAGAGGAATTCATTAGACGCGGCGCTGCAGGGTCCTGGCTCGGAGCGTTAATGACATTGGAGGATAGGGAAACGAGACAGCCCAGACGCAAAATGAAATAAACATGAGGAGCGTCAGCATTGACAGTGGTGGGGAGAGGGACACACTCGCTCAGGCCAGAGACCTTCAGCTCCATTCCACCCAACCTCCCCCCCCACTGACAGACAAAAAGATCAGAACAGAAACAATATCGCAATCGCCCTCGGATTCCCGCTGACAGACGCAACGTGGTGGCGCGCCGGGGCGTTGATCTCCGTATCATTAAAAATATCCATCACTTGGAGCTCCTGCAGCATTCGGATCGGCGGCTGCAATTAAATTATTAATGTCACAGCAGCCAGCAACCTCTTCACCCCCCCTCAAACCCCACTCCTCTCCCAGCCACCATACAAACTGCACACTTAATGCGGCTGCTGAAAGACATTAAAAATACAGCAATCTCTGTCTGCCTTCACCCCGCATCAATTTTGATGACTGCAAAAACAACACAGAGGGAGAAAACTGAAGCAGTACAAGATCACAGCCATGACACGTGCCTTCCAGGGCCTGAGCTGAATTAAAATCTACCTGCTATGAATGAATATTCCACAGAAAGAAAAACAACTTCTAGTAGATTCTTCCTCTTCTTTACCTGTCTGCTCTTAGAAAAACATCCAGAAAGTCAGTTTTGACAGATTGTGTTCTGTGTGCAGCCGTGTGTGTGAGCTCTGCTCGTACAGACCAGAGGAACGGTCCCAAACATGAACGCCTGCTTTGTTGCTCCTGCTGGAAACTTGCTGTTGCGCCTTTCTACCTTGGAGAGAACTATTCAGCACTCCAGTGGCACAAATGGATCCAGCAGTTATCCGGTGTAACACATGTTCTGATCTGGTGGTTCTAGTTCTCTGAAAATAACAATTTATTTCCAAAGGATAGTAGTGGAATGCAGGAGTAAGAAATCTTAATTGCATTTTTAATCTGTTTTTAAAAAGTGCATGCTTTTGGTTTATGCATTAAAAGACCAAAAGTGGATGTAGCTCTTAGCTTTGATCTATTTAAATAACAACTAAATATTTGCCGAGCATTAAACCGTCTGTCTGAAAGCCCTGGGAGTCTAAATAAAACCTTCTAATTGCTACAAATTGCCACAAAGATATTGATTCACATTTTCCAGACACTTTCAGTTCTTTACCATTATATAAAGTCCTTTCGACTTTCCATGGATTTTAGCATATCAGTCAAATGAAATACACATCAGGGCGGTTAAAGTCCATCCAGCTAGCCAAATATACTACAGATATGGCAAAGCGAGAATGAACGACACTTGAAATATAAAATCCAACCCAATGTTGTGTCCAATCAGCCCTCAACCAATGCAGTTTTGTAGAAATTGACCATATGGAGCTCCTTTAGCAACATGTGTTTTTTTTTTTGTTTTTGTTTTTTTCCACAAGAGAAAGTAAATAAAAAAACTGTGTTCTAAAGAACATTTAATAGCTATAAATTAATCTAGTCTAGCCATTATGCTCTCATTCAATCTAGTATTTGGTGATTTTTTATACTCCTCTCATTCCAGTGGAGTTTTAATACTAAACAAGTTTTTGTGCTTTCACAAAGAGATTGTGTCATGTTTCATAAATCTTGATTTGTGTTTGTAGGTACAGTGAAAAACTGTATAGTTATTTCAATTCTAGATTTCATCAAATGCAGTCCAGACACTGAAAGACTGAGTTAGCCATTTAGTTTAACTCCGATGTATTTGTTATGTAACTCGGATGTATTTGTTAGCAACAAACAGTTAGCAACCTGCAGACTCAAGGTGCCTGACAAATCGAATCTATGAATTATCTAGACGGCTGCCAGATGAAACCTTTAAAAGTGTTGGCAGCCTCTGCGGTGCTTATAGAAGTGAGAGTTATCTGGTAGGCTAGCAAAAATTTGATTGTCAAAACAACGCGGCAACTCAAGAACTACTTCCTCTTTTATTTCAGAATAAGAGTCCCAAACAGCAATGGAAAGGTTAGGGTAGTTAGGGAGTCTACAGGAAACTAGCTGCATTTCCATTGACCATACAATTGCGTAAATTGGAATAGATTCTCTGAAATTCGGTTAACATTCGGTAAAATGTTTCCGTGCTAGGGTGAGGTGCTTTTTGGCATTTGACAAAACTGGATGGATGGAATTACTTTTTGCATCACACTAGTCATGAGAAAAAAAACCATACGCTGACACAGGAAAAAAAAACAAAGATGACAGGAAGTGAGTGGTAGGAGGATGATGGTAAGGCATGTGTTTTTAATAATTTATCACATGAACAAATTTATTTATGAGTGATTTTAATTGTGTTTCTTTTTTAATAAAGACACAGCAATTGCAAAATAATGTTTTGTTTTTATTAGTGGAATATGAACAAAGTTTTGCACATGATAGTGAGAGAGAGTGTCACAACAGAAAAAATACTAAACTCAATAATTACCTTTTCTTTTATTTCAAAATAAGAGTCTCAAACAGCGACAGAACAGTGCTTTGTCAGGTAATTTAACTTTCAGAGGAAATATTGTGGAGCTGTGATAGTGGAAGTATCCCAGTGCAACAAGCTATTCTGGTGCCAATATAGTAGTTTGAATAATAGGTGATTCTTCATCTAATTCTTACTGCCAAAGTCTTGCAGGTGCTCCTTTGAAAACCCACACCTCTGCTTACCCCGTCTTCCATATCTTTCAAAAAAGAAATCCTGTTAACTCCACAAACAGAGAACTTCTTCATAAGCTCCTTTGTAGAAGAAGCACATTGTTAGCTGAAGCAGAGCCTCTGTGCAAAGCAGGAACAATTCAAACAAAGGAACCAGTGATATTCTCTGAGGATGGATGAGTGCGGTCTGTTTGGAAGGCGTTTTCATGAATCTCTTTCATTTGTATTTCTCAAAGAACATAATAAATCTGTCAGTCATTGTGTCAGCCAGTCAGGACGCTGCCCCGCTCTGCAATGCATTGAGATCTAACCATGCGCTACACCAGTTCTGCTTTTGTAAGGTGACAGACAACCAATCACAAGGTCGGAATATACCAGAAGGAGGACCAAACTATCACTGGAGGAGACATGTTCAGAGACACACTGAGTCTACCGGACCTGGTGGTCCGGTAGACTCGGTTCAATTGGGGACCAAAATTTGTTACATTTTCAGCTGCTGTGGTTCTCTTTCACACTGCACTGTGTCAAACGATAAAAAACCCTTTGAAAAACTTGATTACACCTGTGGTGGCACTACACCAAGAACCATTGAAGGAAACGGCATGAAAACCTCAGAAGAAACTGAGCACAACTTTCTTCTTCATAAAATGTAAGCAAAAATGAAGTGGTGTGAGATTTAAGCAGTTGTAGTACTTCAGTTTTATCATTGGTAAAAGACCAACAAGTCAATTTCTCCCGCTAGTGACTCAATCGTTTGTTTGGTTGTATTTACCCAGAATGCTTTGCGCTATTGTCCGCTACCTACTTTTGGAGCCGTCTCCAGTCCATTTGGCAATTGTATATTCATTTGAACCAAACCACAGTTCACTTCAAACAAACCAAGACCTAGGTTTGTAGGCGGACCAGACTTGTCTCTTTTGGTGTACATCAGAGTTTGATCATGCATTCACACCTCCCCAAATGAACTGGAATTTCTATGCAAACAAACTATAGCTGGATTAAAGTGGACTAAACAGTGTTGGTATGAATGCATCCATAGTGATGTGGCACCAAGCTGGTTCTCTGGCACTACAGGACTGGATCTTGCTTTTGGAGGAAAAGCCTTCCTGGATGTTCATGCTTCCATCTCTCCGAGCTGCTGGGCTTCAAACCGGTTGCTCCTGTGCGGCGGGATGAGCGTGCAGGCGGAATGGGAGGCAGCACACGTTGACACCTGTCTCTCCCAGGACGGGACGGCCTTTATGACGTGGAACCAGCCGGAGACAGATCTGACAGGGTTGCTGACAAGGACCGGGCTGCACGCTGAGAGCAACACCGCGGGCCAACACAAACAAGACTTCCTCTCCTCTCTGGGCGTGCAGCAATAGCTACAGCTTGCAGCTGAGAAGTCTCAGTGAGTGTACACTTCGCAAACACGCAAAATCAAAAGCAGCTTCAACTGTGGTTCTCTGAGACTTCAAACTCAGCACACAAAGGATCTCTCTCTTTCTCTTTCTCTCTTCTAGAGCTGTTCATTAAGTCTGCCTCGCTCAGCACGCTTCCATTTTCTGAGACCCGGTCCAAAGCAGACGCCTCCTAATTGTTATCGAGTCGGCACGGAGAAAGTCTGAGCAGCAACAAGCTCAAAGAATAAAGCTCCCTCTGAGGCAACAGGAATTGGGCGAGGAGCAGCAGAACCAGACGAGTTGCAGAGGTGAGGCTCAGGGTTATGATACTTTTGGATTTGTCTATGTACTTGATTTTGTTGTAACTTTTTGTCTAATTCAGTTTGCTTTAATTCGTTTTTAGAGTGTGTTTTCTAGTTTATGTTAGTTATTATTAGCTAAATATTGTTTAGTTTTATTCATACTTTGGTTAATTTTCAGGTGGAGTATTATATTGTGATTTTGTATACATTGATTGGATAATGAACACCCAACAGAAGACACCATTTTCAAAAGATTTACTCAATTATTGTTTAACAACCAACTGACTGGTGTTTTCTCCCAACTTTTGTTGTTACTATTTTGCGAACTAGCATTAGCGCCGCCAGGATAATTACAGAAAGCTGTAATATGCCGACAGCTGATGTAAACTACTTATGTGGGGGGGGACTCATTTCCTATCAGCTCGAAAGGCCAATAAATAGATTCATAAACACAAAATCCTAGAATATTTGATCTATAATCTGAGTATTTCTTAGTTAGTTTTATAAACAAACAAAGTAGTCCCAGTTAATTATAGTTTTTCCCCATTTCAGTTTTTGTTACTCCGTTAGTTTTAGTTAACTGTAGTAACCTTGGTGCGGCTCCAGCAGTGTCGGCCCCGGAGTTTGCCCTGCTCTCTGACCGCAGTCACAACAATATGACAAACTGGCTTTATTTTGCTTTTAATTAATCATGCCGTGCTGACAACTACCTGAGCCACACATCGTCATCAGTCAGAAGGAGAGGAAGCCCCAGCCACACGTAATAAGAGAGGAGGATGCACCTCATTACCTGACTTCCCACGCGGCAGAGAGAAGAGACGGAGACATTTTCCTTCTGATTTCCCTCAGAGTCCCAGGAGTTAGCAGCAAACTAAGACAGTGTATATAGACCCCATTAGACGCTACACTTTTGTCCTGCAGTCTAGAAGCCGTTTCTCAGCTTTCTCTAGCTGTTCTGTTGCACGGCAGATTTCATTTGTGAAACAGTATATTAAGGTGCCGAGGGCAACACTGCAAATAATGAGCTGGACTCCTCTGTGGCAATGAGACGAAATGCTTTCAGAGTCCTTCAATTCAAACTTGGAGGATTTGTTTTCTGTTATAGTGTCCTCTGATTATTTTTCACAATCTCAATTACAACACTGACAACATTTTTTTTAGCTTGTTCCAAAAGTTAGCTTAGAAAATTACATTTACAGTGGGGAACATAAATATTTTATACTCACGCCGTGCTGACAACTACCTGAGCCATACATCGTCATCAGTATCCTTAAAGAGGATACCTTAAAGGTATCCTTTAAGGATACCTGCTCAGGTATCCTTAAAGATACCCGAACAGAATAAAGCTCCCTCTAAGACTTCAAACTCAGAGGGAGCTGAGTTTGAAGTCAGCTCCCTCTAGTCAATCTAGTCTGCCTCCACTGTCCAGGTTCTGTATATGCAGGTGACATGAATACTTTTAAGGAGCGTTTATCTGACTTGGTGATAAATTATGCACATTTGAATGACTTTTCACTAAATAACTACAAACACTGTCAAGTGGCTAAAACTTCTATATGGAAATTGAAACATTTTCATCCATGAAGGAGGCTGTCTGTAGAAAGGTGTGGCTCTCTCTCTGCGACCATTTCAAAAAAACAAAATGGAGGCTACAGGGAGGGAGTGATTCCATCTAAACATGGATTAATGTTTAAAACTTAATGAATATGAAAAAGACTCCATTTGTCATTCTGCCTTGCACAACAGACTGGGGTAGAAGATCCTTTCTACACCTATGTATTGTAGGGATTTACGATCCACTTTTTAAAATTCCGATATCGATGTCAATATTTAAGGTTTAGCATTGGCTAATACCGATCCGATACAGATAGTGACATCAGATCGGTGCATCTGTAATAAATTGAAGGAGAAACCATTACGAATAATCATTTTCAATGAAAAATTAGCTTTGAATCAAATCATGGCCCCAAAAATCTGAATTTAATGCCGTCTTCAGTCTTCTGTATCTCTTCATTAATTCTGGCCAATCAGCTCCTGCAGCTCCTTGATTGGCTGATTTGGAAAAGCTAGCCAATAGCATGTTAAGCAGCACTAGGCCTTGCTATTTCCTTCCAAACTGACAGGGTGTTTTTAATTAAAAGCCTGTGTCCACAGGACGCTGCGTGACAACAGAAAGTCATTGTTCCAGTCCTTCACAGAGGAGCCATGCTGCCTCTCAGGATTCAGCCAGCCTGCAGATGATTGACAGCTCCATCTTTACAGAGGCCATCCACGAAAAAAAAAAAAAAAAAAAAGGACCAGGAACACAGGGGCCATCCCCGCCCACCCAGCCAAACGTGAGAATGCAGGTGATAAAGAAAAAGAAACCAAGCAGCTCTCTACTACGTCAGATTTATTATTCATATCTGCCTGCCTTACCTTCCAACTCACAAACACACCACTACAAGGTTTATATGGCAATGAGTGCCTTGCTATAATAAAATCTTGCATCCGGAGATCATGTAGCATTGGTAGGCACAAATTGTCACTTTCATTTGGGAGGCAAATATGGTTGGAGTGAAACAGAGCTTGATAGATATCATCTACAGCATGGAGGTGGGGCTGGGGGTGTGTGGGGGTGTTAGGGTAATAGTCTCCCTGAACTCACACAAATAAATGTTTCACAGTCTGTGCTGACATAGTTAAAAATGAAGAGGAATGTAGCGATGTAAAACTCTCTACAAGCTGTTAATATTTCATGACTAGCCGCTCTGACACTGTCAGTGTCTGCCTAATTTGTATGGCGCACAAGGAGGGAAGCTGGAGAGTGTTGGGTGTAGAAGGAGACGTAAGATAAAGGTGAAAAAAAAAATGCCGCCAAAAAAGACTTGAGTTTGTGCCGAGCTGACAGGTTTTTTTTCCCCCCTGCCTTTTTAGGGGGTAAAGTCAGCGTGCTACAAAGAACATTTGAAATGGGCCATTTAACAGCACTGTACTGCGCTCCCGGCCCAGGGCGCCATTTGCATACCTCCGATCGGATGAAGATGGATGGAGAAAATCAGTGTCAGTGAGATGAGCGTTTTATCAAGGTTACGCTATCCTCCAAACTCTTAAAACCTCTTTATCTCATCTCTGTTGTCAGAATATTAACTTATCAACACCAGCCTTTTGTTGAAGCGAAAGGACGGAGCAGCGGGGTTTATCTGCCGAAGGAGAGGCGACACGCCGGCCAGTCGGCTTCCAGAGGAGCAACGACATTTATTTCAAGATGATTTCATCATAAAATGTAAGAGAAGGGCTAATGATGTCCATCAGAATTTTCTCAAACTGATGTTCATTTTTCATTGTTTTATCATAGTAAGAGTGTCAACATAGACAGAGGAATTCAACATAAAGTTATATTAGCTGTTTTCTGATTAGTCTGAAGGTTCTGTCACTAAACAACAAGCCAAAATCACTACCTGTTCATCAAACAGGGTGCTGTTCATTATGGCCAAACTACGGTGGCCCCAACAGGCAAACTGTTTCAGCAAATCAAATTTAAAAACACAACATATTCTAAAACCAAGCACAACTACAAATTACAAAACACAATAACATCAACAAAACAGAAGCGATAGGAAATCTGAGGCGTCGCTGATTGGACAACACTTTAGACTTTAGAAGAAGTTATTATGTCATTTGTACAGGCAGGCAGTCATGTATTGCCCAAACTGTGAAAAAGAACGAAGTCGAACAAAGTTTCGTAGAACGTCCCGACTGAAAAGATCCTTGGACTGCGGTAGATATGTTTCCATCACCAGTAGCATTCATACTTTCACCCAATTACCTGAAGCCAAAAGATCTTCTGGTTCTTAAGTCAAAAGTGCTGTCATCCAATCAGAAATGTCTTAGGCTTCCCACTAAGACCTACCTCTTCTGTTTTGTTAATGTTGTGTTTTTAAATTTGTAGTTGTGTTTAGTGATTTGTACTTCAGGGCCACCGTACCAAACATTCCTCTACTCACCCTCTCTCATCCTACACATGGAACGCTGTTCCAGAAGACACGTGATTCTTTCAGATGCAATTTTTCAACTTGAGATCAAACTGCACCTGCATGCATGCTGAATCAGATGCAATATCTACTCCTGGTAAGGAGGACACCTTCTTCTGATTAAACGTCGTTTGATGGACTTTAAATTGTTCAGAACCTGTAATCGTTCCCAGATTGATGAGCAGCAACAGGCGCTTCTCTATAATCTCTGTTGATGTCTTCCCCACTTGGCATTGTGTTACCAATACTCCTGTTCCTTTTCCAAGGATGCAAAACTCCAGCTTTTCTAGCTGCTATTTTCCCCTTTAGAGCTCTCCACACAGTTTTTGTATTCTGACTTTACTTTTGTATAAACAGTGGAGTGAATTCTTGTGTGTCTTTTTTTATTTTTACCCTTGATGTTAAATAATTTCTTTTGATTCCAGAAAACCCTAGACATGGTTCAGTTTGTCCCAAAACGTTGTGTTTAGTGATTTGTACTTCAGGGACACCATACCAAACATCCCTCTACTCACCCTCTCTCATCCTACACATGTATGAGAGATGTGTAGGTTGAGACATCTCATTAAAATTTAAATAGGGTGTGCATACTTTTAGCACTTCTTGAGCTGTTTGATTGTTTTATTGGGTTTTTCTGGGTTACTCAAAAAGAAAAAAGCATTTTTCTGGTCACATAATCCAGGAGAGCATCTCCAGCTTCTCATTGCACAGGCAGCTACAAAATATCCTTTCATCTATATGCTTTTAAAAATTAAATCAATACTTTTTATTTGCAGCACATGTAATAAAACAATCAAGTAATACATATTATATAAATTATTTGTGTATTTATTTCCAAATGTATTTAACAAATGTATTAATAAAACATTTAAATTACTATTCATGTTTTCTATTTATTGTAATTTGTCCCTTTTCTCTTCCCATATTTGGCCTGAAACCTGTTTAGAGAAAAGTTATCAAGGCCCCAGTAGATGCTTTGTGAAACATCTTACGCCTCTTCCTGTCCTCCTGCAGGAGCCTTCCGTTTCTCTGTTCTTCATCACTAAAGACTTTAAACATTTTGCGCTTTAACTTCACTTTCAACAACTGGTCCCATAAATGTTCCTGGAAGCTAATGAACACACAGGTCGCTAACAGCTAAACGCTACCACACATGCTCACCATTTCCAACCTCCGGACATCTGAACGGAGCTCCAACCAAGCGCACATCCTCCTTTTATGACAGACGTTTATAAAACAGGAAGAGGAGCTCAAAACAGTAAGCATTAGCTATTTCTGGGAGAGGATGTCTGCAGATAACAAAGATCTGTCAGAATCTAACAGGTCCGTAGTATAACTGAGTCCACATAAAAGGCGTTATCCACTCAGAGAAAACGTGTTGTGACCCCCTGCTGATGCTGCAAACTACCCCGCTCCCTGCTATAGGTTCCTGACCACATTGTTGGTGACGGGGCTGGGAAGCAGTCCAAAGCCACAAGACATTTCTGCTGTGGAACATTTGTTTCCTTTCAGGAAGGGTAGGGAGGGCACGGGGGCCCCAACACACTCCTATTACATCTCTCTGTCCTGCCACGCTGCATGACAGTTTATTTTAGGAAGCGCACGTTGGCACCTGAGACACAGAGCTGACAAAGCACTGTGTGTCACTTCAATGAGGCCAGTTGGTGCCGTGACAACGCCTCTGGCCATGAAGTGGGACAAGATGGACAACACGGTGCTAAACATCTCTACAAAGCAGGAAGAGAGGCTTCAGCTGCTCAAGCACTGTTCAGCTTCAGAGGGGAGTGAGGCAACAGGACGGCGGTGCCGGGGAGGATGTTGAATAAATCTGAACTGCAGCGAGAAGCGGCTGGCCTGGAGTCTGCTTCTGTGGCGGTCACACAGTACTGACAAAATAATCAATCTCAAAAACATGTAATATAAATTTTTCCATGATAATTTGTTGACTCTACATCTAAAAATGCATTTTGCACCAACGACTGGTCAATGGTTTGATGAACGCTGTAGTTGAATGAATAACCAGAATCAAATTCAGTTTAGTTAAAATTTATTCTAATTAAATAAATCATGTAAACATGTAAAACTGTCTGACTATCACAAACCAATGGACAGCTTTTCACAAGTCACACCAGTTTGCATACAGCATATATTTTGTCAACGGCCTGATTGGACAATGCACACCTGGTTCCACCAGAGGTCTGAAACAATAAAAATAATAATAATTTGAGTCAATTCAGCTCTTTTTCTCCATCGGATCAGTATTGACCAATACTAAATCTAATGTCATTATTGGTATCAGAAGTGAAAAAAGTGGATTGGTGCATCTGTAAGGAAGATAAAAAGAAGATAAAAAGTAAAAACTGTAATATAAATATATATCTATATATAAGTGGTTGTTTGACGTTAACAGGAATTTAACACTCAGTTTACCTCCCACCTCTGCTTCCTACTACTTTTTCTCAACAACAAAGCCTCCTGCGTTATGAGCCTTCATGGGGTTCTTATGGTAGCTGTGTAATGCGTGCGGGGAGCTGGATCAGTGGATGCCACCGCTGCCAGTCAGAGAAATTTATCACCCACAATCATGTTGTGCTTTTCCAGAAAGCTCTCCGGTAACTCAGGAAACACTCGTGTGGAGGCCTCAGTGTTATTGCGGGATCTTGAACCTTGGCTTCCTGCTAGTGGGGAAATCTGAAATAATACCTGCCTGGAGAACCAAGCGCGGTATAAATACACTGCCAGCTCCCGCATGCAGTTAATGCATCTCCTGTTCCTCATAATGCAGTGTAAACCGAGTGTAGATACAGTTACAAACACAGATACTAAAACAAAAAAGGCTCAGGGTGTAAGGTGACAGAGCAACTGCTCTACTGCGTTAAATATAAGATGCAAATGAAAAGAGAAAATCTATCATGACTGTAATGTGGCCTGATAGGGGGTGCGGGGGGAGGCTCTCCTCTGAGGAGCTGAGCGTTGTGAGGAGGATGATGTATGGAGGAGTTGGATGAGAGGTAAAGAGCGTGGCGAGACGGGCCGCGGAAGGGCTGGATGGCTAGGTGGGAAGGGGGCTAACAGGGTGGGCGGGGGCGGGGGTTTGACTCCAGAGAGCCCAGGGGCAAAAGTGGAATAAATGTTGATTAGTGTTGATTTTGTCCAACGAGCACCCGGCAACTGACAGAGGGACTAAGCTGGAGCGAAAGGGAACCATTAATCTTGGTCTGGTTTAAGCGGCATATATTAATTTGTGTCATTTCCACTACGAGGAGAGAAACCTCGCCTTCTCTCTCTCTCTCTCTCTGCCTCCCAGTGTTTGAGAGCTGCCTCAGTGGGGCGCGGGTGGGGGCGGGGGGTGGATTACAGCGTAAGCCTGGAGGTGGCGTCTGCAGCTAGAAGCAGCAGGGGGGGTAAGGGGTAGGGGGGAAGGAGAGGAGAGGAGGAAATGAGATTCCAAACACTGCATTATAGAAAATGAACTCCTGGGGGGGTTGGTATGGCAACCACCTTCCCCATGTGCCATTGCATGTTCAATTTAACGTGCATAACAAATTTGCAGACTTGATTAAATTCGTAACATATTAAGCAGGGCGGCGTGTGATGCTAGCGGAGGAAAGCCGCAGGGAGCGAGGCTGCACAGCCGTCAGTGGACAGCAGGGGGCAATGTTGGAACCTGCGCTCTTTTACCAGTCTAAGTGGATGCTATCTTCACTGAGTGATCCACAGCAGAAGTTCTTCTCGCACACTTGTACTCCAGCGGTCGTCGGGAGAGGAGAAGGAATCCTGCAGGCCAGGAAGTAGAACGTTTACTTCCTTTTTAGTCAGACGAGAAGAAGAAGAAAAAAAAAACACATACCTTTTCCTTGATGTCAATGTTAATTACCAACTCATATTCCTCTAATTAAGCTCTTTAATATGATTAACACGCATCAATTAGGGGACTGACAATTTGCATAATGTATAATGTAAGCACATTGTTCCGTACTGTAATGGTGTTAGTTCAGCATTTATGGCGCCGGCTCTGACTCTGGTGGTTCTGACTCTGAAGGAAAGCTAAACTCTGTCAATTTCCTAAAACACTTTCCCAACTCATGTCCATCCAGGCAGAGGTCCTCACTCTGCCTGGATGGAAGATTGAGTACAACCCCTCAGTCGTACTCACTCTGGGGGGTCATACTCATTTTAGCTCCAGTTCCATCGTTGAGACTTATTCACTGAATCCTTTTATGAAACACTTGGCTTTCAAGTGAGAACATCATCAATTTAACAATAAAGAACACAACATTTCTGAGAGAAAAAAAAGAATCTCCAATAAGTGGATGTCTCTTCTTTTTGCTACTTCTCTTGATTTTTAATATGCAACATGATAGCGGGATTATTTGTTTGTAAACTCAGTCAGTGCGCATGTGACTTGGACTGCAGAAGGAGCCGACCAGGCTTCAAACTAACTGGTTGCCATGGTTACCCATAATTTATTTTTCTTTGCTGTTTTAACATCAGTAAGAAGCACACTACAATTTGCTGTCAGTGTACTACATCTGTTGATCATAGCATCATAAAATAAGTTATGCTGCCAAACTGACATTTGTGACCCATTAATGATCCATATGCTTTACATCCAGGTTAGTAGATAAAATGGCCCAAACTTCAGTGGCTAGCAATACCAAATATTGAAGGTTCAATATTTTTTTTGTTGAGCATACATAATATAGTCAAAAGAAAATGTAGCTTGGGAAGCTGAAATATCAAAGCGCAATGCTACATGACACGCCATTGGCTAGCGTTTGCAAGGCAGCCAATCCAGGAGTGCCATTTACTTTACTTGGCGCTGATTGGCGCCAAGTAAGAGTACCGATAAGAGCAGAGATAATTAAGACTGAAGGTGTTAGCTTCAGCAGTAATACGGAAACAGTTCCCACTGTGTGCATTAATGCATATAAAAGTATATTTTGTGTGTGAACTATAAAAATAGGCAGTTATAACTGTTTTGAGAGGAAGTCTCAGGTATTCAAGGATTTGTGCTGTTCGCATCTGCGAAAAATGTAAGATTTTTCAAGAAGCTTTCTTAAGTTGTTGAAAATGAGAGTTTGCTCTCAATCAACTTACCTGGTTAAATAAGGGTTAAATAAATAAAACATAAGACCTTTTTAATGCCACCTTAAATTGAATTTCAGAGCAAGAAGATATAAATATAGTGGATGTTTGGGGCATCTTGCTGTACTACAATCAAGCATGGCAAAAAAAACCCTGCAATTTTTCTGGGGTCTGTTTGAGGCAGTTGGCAGCAGTTTTGTGCTTCTCTGCAATAGGCTGTAGAGCACCACAATCCCCATGGTAACCAGCTGAAACTTTTCTTTGGCAATAGAAGTGAGTCAGAGGTGAAAACAGACATTGTTCAGCCAGCTGGCTCTAAAGTCATACTTAACCCAAGATAGACCCAAAATAGACAAGCGAGCAAGGGTATATCAACAGCTAGTTAGCTGTAGCCTCAACCGCCTCCAATACCAGAACGCAATGAAGATGTCTGTGTGGCCCAAACTTTTGCCTGACAGAAAAGTCCCATGAAAAAAACAAAACTACATGAGATTAAATAGTCCTGCCATGACAAAATTTAAGACCATTCATAAATGTATTTTAGGCCAACTTGCATTTTTTTAAATGAATTTAAGATATTTTAAGGTTTTAATTTTAAATACATGAAGTTCAAATTTAAAAAATACTTTACTGATCTCAAAGTGAAATTAAATGATGTTGCAACTAAAATTAATTCACATTCAGAGTTACTGTAGATAGTGATGGTTAAGACTTTTTAAGACTTTTTAGAGATGCATTAACACCTTGAATTTTTTCAGGTTAAAGATCTTGAATATGAACCAATAGGTTCTAATCTGTGTAGTTTTAGTTAAAATAAATCATTGGAAAACAAACAATAAATCAATGCTGTAGTCATTGATTCATTGTTTGAATCAATGGCTACAGCAATGATTCAAACAAAAACCACAATTTCAACCATGTACTAAAGCTTTTTACTTAAATGACTCCTTCCCTAATGCTGCTAACAACAACTCCTTCTCCATCAATCACGCTGCTAATAAAGTCACCAGCCTGATGTAGCTTCACATCCGATGGCCGTGTGGGCAACTCGTTACTGTCCTGAGATCAGCGGCTGTAACACAAGCAGACAGATTCCAGCCATGCCTGGCGAGACTTTAGCGGTCCAGGGCTTCCACCCCCCTTCCACAATCAGACCTCTGGCTCCTTTAATCCTGTCAAACATTATCCCCTACCACCTTGTAAAACACCCCATTTTCACCCTTCCAAAAAATAACATTACATCACTCGGCCGGTCGCTCTCCTAACTGGAGGATCCCCTAGGCTTGAAACCGTGCGCTACACAAACACGCACGGCACGAGGGAAAGGCGGCCTTTTGTTGAGGTTGAGAGGAAAGAAACTAAACAGAGAGTCAAAGCAGAGTGAGCTCGGTCAAGGAGTGGGTTTGTTTGACACAGCTCAAGATTTATGATGTTGACGAAGTGTTTACAGAGGTCAAAGCGGCTCATTTTCCAAATCAGTTTGTCAGCCGTTTGCTTATCTAAAGGGCCCTTTTCATCAATCATGAAAAAGGTGGTGGGGCGGAAGGGGGGGAGGACCGAGACAAAACATAACTTGAAAATATGTGATGGAGGGATTGTTTGATTCCTTCATGGCTGTCAGCTTGGCAGAGCAGTGAGGAAGAGGTTTAATGTTGTTGCAAGGTGTCTGATAGAATCAGAGCAGAGGGATTTTCTATTATAAACTGCTGGGTTCAGCTTCACGTTTTGATTCTGAAGCTGCATGGTGAAAGCAAAACGACATCCATGAAGCTGTTGGAGACGAACCGTAACCGCTGTCTGCCGAAAAGAAACACACACTCACACGGGATGGCCGTGGTTTAAATAAAGTGTTCCTTCCTTCGCCTTTCCTCCCCTATTGTGCTTGTTTGCACTGCCCCGCGGTTCTGTCGGCTGTTCCTCGCTTCATCCCAGCAAAAAAAAAAAAACAACAAAAAAAAAACATACACAGCATAGGTCAGAAGTTCAGGCTCAATATCAGCACTAGCACTGTGTGATGCTGGGATGGAAGATCCACCCGGGCAGAGAGCGGGGTGAGCGTTCCCGAAAAGGGCGAGCCACTGCCGCCGCTCCGTTTACACGGCACGTCTGCAGAGCGCTGGGCTGGTCTGAGGTCACATGACCTTTAGTAAAAACACTATGCTTCACAACATTGTAATTCAAATAGGAATGCACCGATTGGGTGATCACCGATTACCGATGTTTAAAATGCTTGATTCCAATTTTGGCCGATACCAATTTTTTTTTCTGAAAAAAGCAATAAAGTTGCCGAGTTGACAACAAGTTGGGCTACTATTGTTAACTGCAAACATGCAGACATGACCTGATGAGCCGGTTTGTCAGTCAAACCTCTCTCATGGCAGAGCAAAAGATGACAGTGTCTGATTTTTAGACATTTGTTGAGTTAGATAAGTGGGGGGATAAGATCAGCTTCACATGTTAAGTATCAGCTGATCACTGATCTCCCAAAATTAAGGAAACTGACACCAATTAATCAGCTGGCCAAGAAATTGGTCATCCCGGCATTCAAATTAAAAATGTTGTCATAACTTAGATCATCCCAGGTATATTCAGTCAAGCAGTCACTTCTGAAGAGACCTCTGTCCGTTGCTATGTGTCTCATATGACATGACATGCTAACAGCTCAGTATCCGGGGAGCAGAGATAATATTCCTCAGTAGCATGCAGGTTTCCCCCACAAATCCAGATAAGCCTGGTGATAGGGGCGCTACAGTCCACCAGCTGCCCCACCGTGTTTTTGTGTTAAGAAATGTTATAAATAGGTAGGAGCTTTGGAAATTAAAAACATCTACAAAGAAAATACAGCCGAGGATTAAATAAAACCTGTTTTTCTTTAAGTTGCGTATGACCTAGTGCCATTATTATTCTAAAGAGATAATTGTCTGCTAAGGATTAATGATAAGATGACGAAGACGAACACCTGACAGGAATTTACTGATGATTTTTGAGCATTTGAATCGATTCTGGGTGCCAAGGACTACGAACTGTGATTCTCTATAGAATCATGTTTTTTCTCTGCACCTCTAGTTAGAAACTCAGGCAGATCACAGTATTTATTATAGGTGGTCAATTGTTGTATCGTTTATCTTGAAAAAATTATCATCATGGTAAGAATTTTGATTTATCGTTGTCATGCGTTGTCATGATAAATTTCAGTTATTTACAGTAAATAAAAAAACAAAACTGACAGTATGATCGGAAATGTTGTTTTTACTATTTTCTCCACTACAAGAGCAGCAATAAATATCAGTAAATTGAAAAACATGATTAAATGCAGTTACTTAGTGCAGCTCAGGGAAATAAATCACATTTTTAAGTAAGTGGTGTTCTGATGAAGACTGTTTCAAATGGGAATGTTTATTAAGAACAATCAATATGTTTGTGGTGATATGAATGATGTGCCATCCACTCACAGCCATACAGTTACCTAAAAGAAAAGAAGCAATAAATTGTTGGGTTTTTTTTTTTTTATCATAGTCTTTTTCATTATCATAACAGTTCCACAAAATATTCCTATAAAATTCCAAGTCTGCATCACCCACCAAAAATATCAAATAACAATGTCATGGAATATGGAATTTGTTTTTCTTGTAAGTAAAGCCATCTTTCAGTCAGCTGACAGGCAGAGCACAGCAATAGGTGGGAGACGGGGAGACTATTCAGTCCCTTTGGCACTGGACGTCTAAGCATTAACACCAACGTTCAAAAGTGCATCAATGTTATCGTTTGAATTGATAGCAAAGCGGCACACCGATCTGATTAAATGAGCAACAGCTTCACTTATCTACTGCTAATAACTCTATGGCAGGAAATAACAGAAGCAGCAATAACACACATGTTAAATTATATTAATAAATACACTAAAAATATTCATGCGAATAAATTAGAAAATTAACCAAACTAGTAGCAACAAGTCACCTGCATCCATAAAAATGTATTTTAAATACCTCACACATGTAAGAAATGATAATATGCATTTTTATTTTCATCATTTAGTCATGAAAATAGAAGAAAACAAATTATTTTGTTGACTTATTTTCCAAGCTTTTCTAAATTTGTCTTTAAAAGAAGCATTTGCTGGGGTTTTTAACACAGAAAATTATAATCAACAAATTGACTTTAAATCTAAAGTACTGAGACCATTTCCCTCTTTTTTACCCTACTGAATCACACCAACAAAAAAGAAAAAAGATATTATTGAGAAGACAGACGAGGAGATCCAGAAACAGACAGCGTCAACCTGACTTGAGGAACCGGCGTAAAACTGCAGGAACGTTTTCTACTTCCACCTAGAAGTCAGCTCCAACGTGACGACAAGCAAGGCCCGGATCTCCAATTAGCCGCACCTTGTGTTAATAGGTTACCAGCTGACGGGAAGGCAGGAAGCTGTCCAGGTTACTTTGCACTCAGCCGAACTTTGGGTGAACCCCGGCGAGCTGCAGGGAGTGAAACATCACGCATATCTGTGTCACTCCCCCCTCCAGAAAACATACCAAGACAACAGAAAGAAGAGAGAAGCAGCGGACTTCAAAAGACAAACACACACACACACACGCACGCGCACCCACACGCACCCACACACACACACACAGTTGGATGCTCAGACTCAGACACAATGTTTGAATTTCAGCGAGGTGTGGGGAGAAACAGATGTCACAGACACACACACACGCGCGCGCGCACACACACACACACACACACACACACACACACACACACACACACACACACACCTCCTCCCCCTGTTGCTCTCTCTCTCTCATGAGGCTGCGGCCAAGTCAAGATAAACTGCCAGGCTAGGTGGGAAGAGGAAGGGGAGGGGAGTTTAGTTAGGCAGTAAAATAAGCTCTGATGAAAACATCCGTGACAGCACCAGGTGACGGAAGATCACCAACATAAACAGCCACCAACGTCCCCAAAAGGTCAAGTATGTGCAACTTTCCAGACAATGGGACCCTCCCTCTCGGCCTCCACCCATTCGGTTAGATTTCATGCGCCGATGAGTGTGAAACACACCGAGAGCAAGCCGGCACACTTAAGCAACTTCCATCTCGTCGGTGGAAGTTTCTACCGCCGTTGCAGACGGAGGAGTAAAAGACACGATCACACTAAAGTGCAACAATTTCACCGGAAAAAAATAAAAAATATATCACGGGGTGAGGAGAAGGTGGAAACGGCTCTGGGAACATGACTTTACGTCTTGTATGTTATTTCTCTCAAAGCAATTATTCTGCTGACATGCTGCTTCACAACTGCTTTAATAGAGAGACACAAAACATAATAGAGACAGACGTATTCAGCAGACTTGACAGTTAACTCACAAGGGGGAGACAGCAGCGTGCGTGTCACAATCCAGCTCGCTGCTTTCCGCTGTTATGCCGTAGAAACTTCCTCCATGTTATGGCGCGGGATTTATTAAGGTTTCTAGTGCTGAACAGCTGCAGGAGGGAACGCACACCGCGTAGCTGTACCTGCTGCACGGCTCTTGGCCGTGCAAAGTGTGATGTGGCGACGTGGGAGCTGATCGGACCTACCTGTTTTTTCTTTGATTTCGCACAGAACGTTGAAAAGGGCCGGCTTCATTCTGTGACAGTTGAGAGCGTGTTTCCTGAAACAGAGAGGTGGCTTGGTGAGCAAAAACTGAGGGCAGGAAAAATGTAAAGAGACAGACCTCAAGTCTGGGGAATGGAGAAGAGCTCAGAGTGCATTCTGATTCACAAAGTGCTACAGTGCAAATTGTGTTTAAAAAATATATATTATGATCTAGGAGCACAACAAGTGTTCCACTAATACAATAAACTTAAGTGCCAGGCTTCATTTCAGATCTTGCTTGAAGAAAATTTGCAAACAGTTCCAACTTCTAATCCGTGAGATACACAGAAGAGTTTCAACAACCTGAAAATGCTGTTTTTTTTCTCTGCGCTACTCATTTTAATGATGTTGATCATAATGTTTTAGCTGCTGATGCTGTAATACCTTAAAAAAAAAAAAGCACGTTTGACAAATGGAAATATCCTAAATTACATGTTAGCTAAGTTCTATTAAAATTGTAACTCACTGAAAAACTGTACAAAGATTTGAGTGGACAATAATCTTCTTTTTTTTCCCAACTGAACCCATGACTTCTTAATATAAAAAATATGCAAGAATAAAAAGAGATTATTAGTTGTGTAAGTGAGTATGTATAGAATTGGCTGGAAAATGCGTGAAAACTGTTTCAGTGATAAATTTGAGAGTTTTGGTTTAATATATAAAACAAGTCTAAACACTAGAAACTTATTACGTGTTGGAAGCAATGTAAGTAAAATTATTAATTAAACAGTTAAATGGAAGATGAACAGGTGGGTGAACATACAAGCTTGAACAATGAAGCTATGTAGTATTTTATTATATTGGTCTGACGTAAATTAACTAGCAATGGCTACAGCCAGCTCTCAGGGTGTTGCAATCTAACTCTGCTTCTAGAATAAATTGCCTCACTCAAAAGTGGCAAATTTTAAACATATTTAGGTTGTAAGATAAATATACATATTTTCTTGCCTTTCTTAATTTATTTCCTTCTCCTACTTAACAAAATACAAATACTGTTAGGTTGTGTACCTGTTATCCATTCGTTTGTGTGTTTTTATGAAACTGCGCAACAACTTAAAAGTGATTCCTCAAGCTTCACTCACTTTTATAAGGGACAAACAACATGGATGACATTTTTAAAACTCAATCTTGTGTCATCTATAGCAAAGTATATTGCCGGTTAGGGTACATTGTTTCTCGTTGGATATGTTTCATGACTAAAAAGTGAGAAATGCAGCTTTTTCGGTCTGCATTTTCGAAAAAAAAAAGAGTCCTTTTTTAAAGTTGGCGACACGTCGCCAATAAACGCCATTCTTTAAAAAATATTTTTAATTGTGGGTTTGAGCTCGACCTTTAGCTTTAATATTATAGTTTAAAGTTATATTTGAAATTTAATTAGTTGAAAGTTGTGCTTTCTTTATAAATATAGCACAGATATGATAAATGTACTATTGTTGCTTTCTTTAAAAATAAGCTCCAGTTTCCCGCCGCCTCCCTCTGACACCAAACCGAGAATCTCTTACCTGGCCTGGGCTTCGTCCAGACTTTGGTCCGTGATGGTCATAATTTGCTGTAAAATGTCTCCAATGTCCTGCTTCCTCCCGTCGCCGTCGGCTCCTCCGGTGCCTTCCAAGTGCTGCGGCAGGCCGGGGTGCCCCGCCATGCCTACCCCCGTGTGAGAGTGCATCAACCTCGGCTGCTCGTCCATGTCTTCGGCCACCCTTTATTTCTTTTATCTAATTCTATTTGTCGCCAACGCTGATAATTTCCTGTAAAAATAAATACAGTAAAAAAAAAAATAAAAAAAGAAGAAGAAGAAGAAGAGGAGGAGAAGAAGGGAGGACGGAGGAGAGGGTAAATAAATCCTGGTATTTCTTCCTATGAGCGTTTTAGAGACACTCCGCCAACAGGGGAGGAAAAAAAAAAGAAAAAAGGTGGCGTTAGAGAGGGAGAGCGCGGAGCAACGAGCCTCTCTGGTTGCTTCCCTCAGCTGAGCTGGTCGAAGCTGAATGTGAAATCTGATCTGAACTGCTGTAGGCTGCGAGTCTAAACCAGACAGACAGCTGCTCTCAACTACTAGTGCTTTTCCTGTATCCAAACCCCGCTCCGTCTTCTAAAAACAAGAAAGGAAAAGTGGCTGTGAGGAATAAAACAGCAGGGATTTACTTCACTCGCTCCATCCTCTCGCTTTTTGTCATGTTCAGCACAGGCTGGGCAGGCGGCGACATAACGAAGAGAGCACGAGAGTCAGGCTCCGCCCACGCGACGTGATTGGAAAGGCGCTGGATTTAGCCCCACCTCGAAGAGCATCGAGATCATCGGAATGTTGGATGCAGAGGAGACGCTCCGGTGAGGAAAAAAGGCTTGTTGATGGATAGAGCGTGAACTCGGTGTAAATAACAGCGACCGGGACCCTTCTTATGACCTCAGCAGAACCCGCACTCCCTCCACACGAGGCCATTTAATTTCCACACTGTGCCAAGATGAGGTGCACCAATCAGAGCTGTTGGCCACCCTCCAAATTTGTTATGAATATTAGCTAGATGAAGATTTATGGCTTAGAAAATAATTCGACTAATGAGACACATAACAGATGAAAAACACATTTTTGATATCAGTAATGTAAACACTGCAGACAAATCCTACAGTCAGCTTGCTTTGTTGGAGTTTTGTCCATTCATTTCCAGGTATGTCGCAGGGCTCCGCTTGGCTGACTTTGGCAGGGTCCTCCTAATGTAAGGCGGTGACCCATGTTGCGCAGCCAAGCAGCAAGACCCGAGTGTGTCTGGCCAGGCTGAAAAGTGCCCTTCAGGCCCAGCGCTGCCTCACAACCGCTGCGCTCTCAAGAGCCATTCAAAGGGAAAAGAGAAGTGAAGGAGGAGGGTTGGATGGAAAAAGGAGCTCCAGTGTAGAACTAAAGTCTGAACAGTGTTCTGTAAATCACTGGACTGGATGACAGGCAACAGTGCTTTTCATGTGTGCAGGACTAAAAGTAGGGGTTTTACAAATTATTTTTTATCAATTAATTTTACAAATGATTTCAAACAGAGCAAACGTATATTGTTAAAAAAAAGGGTTGCCCAATGAAACATTTCCTCAATCTCCACCGGGGTCCACTCCCTGACTCCAGGGAGCAGGGCCAGTCCAAGGCACAAGCAAACAAATCAGCTGCTTAGGGGACCCAGGCCAGCAGAGGGCCCCCAAGAGCACTTGACCTCTCAAACCAAATGTGGATCTCAAAATATTAAGTTTGTTGCTGCATTTAAACACACACATAAAAAAAATTGTCAACATTTAAATGTATTTAAGATTAAAATGCTTATACAATTTGATAGCTGTGTGAACAGTCATAATTAGCTGCTGGTTAAATCATACTGCTGCTTGAGTCCCATTTCATGGACAATGCAAATACAAACTTATTGCTAAATAAATGAAATTTTTTTCCTGATTGACTTTTGCACTGAAGCTCAACTGCATTAATGAATGAGTCAGCCAGAAAAATAACATTGCCTCCTCAATATACTCATTTATTTTTATTTATTAAATGATCTGACATAGATTGGCACCTCAAATCATCTGCGTAGCTCCAATCTCAGATGACCTTCTAAAGCAAGGTAGACGTTGACTTAACCACAGGAGCCCAAAGGACCACCTGCAGGCCATTTCTAGGCTTTTGACCAATTTTGCACATTCTGCTTTACAATTCAAGAACAATATGAATTTGGTCGTTCACCTATTTTAGCCCTTGTGGAAAAAAAAATTTGTATTTTAATAACCTTATTATATGATTAAGAAAACCGCTTATTTTTTTTTAAACTACTTCCTGTTTATCTGCAGTGTATATTTAATTCATCATATAGTACTTGCAAGCCAAACCTGGGCTAAATTGTTCAGGAAATTCTGGTTTGCATGCATTGTTTTCTTCTTATATAATTATTTGAAAACTGAAGTTTAGATTTAGTCAAATTATCTTCAAAAAATTATTTGTTTTATGAACCGAAAATTGTATGACAAAAGCAGCAGAAATCTAAAATGGGGGTGAACACTTTTTCACGGCAATCGTGACACATTGCTACATATTGGAGCTCACAAATGTTTTTTGTCCTGTTGCTATCCCAACAATCCTATCACAGCTATATGTTGGCACTATATTATGTCTCCATGTTTTCGTCACAATCTGCAGCATTTCTCCATATTTATGAAAAATTTCTGCAGGAAGAAAGACCATCACTATTTTTATCATCTTATCAGCATGATGAGAGGATGTAGGTGAAGCGGTTTGCCCTGAGTGTTGTGCACCGCTGAGCGTTCCATCATGCGCAATAATTTAACCCAGTATAGCGTTATGTGAGGATACTTTGGCAGGTGCAGTCAGAAAGAATCATTCACACCAAATCCAAATCCTATGTATTTTACACAGAACAGAGCCAGCCATTCAAACAGCGTCTAAAGCCTGAAATTATTATTTGAGCAATTATTAAAACATATAAATGATAAACTCTATAAGCTGTTGACCATTCTTCTTAATTATCTTTCTCCTTACTTACACAACACTGGGAGGTTCTATTTTGCATTTAAACTAAAGTCTGGACAGTCTTCTGTTTCCCAGCAATCAGCACAGTCTGTGTGCAATTTGGAGTAGTGTGCGTCTCCCCCCTCCTGCAGGAAAGCCCTGACTCAGCCAATCAGGTATCAGTTGATGTAAGGGGGCTTTGCATGTAATTTATTGAAGAATTTGTTGAGTCTATTTCTAACCTCCAAATAGTACATGTTTCTAACTTTAGCTGTTACTCCCCTCTTTGGAAAAGCACTGCCAAACAGAGTAAATTTACTATGTGACTGTCTACAAGGGTCCAAACAGTTAAAGGACGGATCCTTTAAGATCACAACAGATAGAAATGAGCAGTGATGAAACATAATCATGTTTAGCTTGAACTCTGCTTCATGCTGCTTATTTAGAACATCTGATTTAGATGGTGCTGATAACACATTGGGAAACTAAAGTATATTAAATCACTGCATTCCAACTTAGACAATCAGTCTAATGTTGGGGTGATCATAAGTCAGACAAGCGGTACTGTAAGCTCAAATTACCAATTACTGTTTGTTCCTTTGTTTTAAATCTGACAGAACAATTTTCCAAGTCATAGTGTTGGTTAATACAGACTGTGAAACCAAAAGTCACAGTCAATATCCTGGATGAATCTCTGACCACCCCTCCCATCATCAAAAGGGAGAGCTCATTAAAATTCGTTTGATTTGGGTTTTAGGCCAATTACAGACATTGTTAGTTGGGTTGGTGTGTGGGCCATGCAAGAGTTATCAATTCCAAAATCAGTTGTGGGTCATGTCTGGGGTCTGTCCTCTCAGAAACACCCAATTGAGGCCAAGTTTCAACCCTCTGAGCTATACTGCCTCCCTCAGATTAGAAAAAAAAAATCATCATGACAAAAAGAATACTGCATGGCAGCTGCATCATGCTGAGGGCCTGTTTCACAGCCAGAGGAATTATTAAGACAGAAGACATCCTCCAAGTTCTGCAGCGTCCCCTCAAATCATCAACCACCCCCAGTTCTCAAGAACTTGTTTTAGATGTTCCCCTTAAACCTCTGCAAATGATGTACTGAGGAGGTAATGCCACCATTAATTTATTGTGGTTGGACCAGGAACACACCTAAAACATGCAGGACACTGAGTTTGGAGGACTGGAGTTGGTCACCCGTGAGCTAAGTGGTTGAAAAACACATTTAATGGATAGAGATAATTGCTTTAACAAAAAAAATATCCCCAAACAAACTTCTTAAACTTGATTTTAGAATATAATAACTTTAAGTTTCTGGAATGAGAAACTGAAATTCATTGAGCAAAATCTGGACCTCTACAGGGAAACCTGCCAGTTTAAATAGACGCTACCTGTGGTATTAAGAGGAGTTATCAAACATGCAGACAGAATTATACAAGGAGCCTGATTATGTTTACAAAAAGTGTGTGGTTTCTTTATAACCTGTTAATAGATAGAGATTTAAATGGTAATGGTTAAAGCAGATGAGGTGGATTAGCAGTGCTAGCCAACAATGGATGGTGTCATCCAGGACATGTTAGTGTGGAATATCATAGCTGCTGATGGAGTCACTGAAATGAAAGGATTTTTTTATGAAATATGTCCATAGGACAGTAACATGGGCCTGTCATGCAGCAACAGTCTTGAGTCAGAGGCCTCTTCAGATTCATCGCAAAACTGACTGGTACGAGATATCCTGCATTCACCACAACTTTTTTTTAAAGGTTTTGTTGGTCTAGTGGCCTTTCTTTTAAAGTAATTTGACAGGAAAGAGGGTAATGAGAGAGGGGGAAGATGTGCGGCAAATATCACCAGGCTGGGAATTGAACCTGCAACCACTGCCATGAAAAATCACAGTCATTATCCTGGACTAAGTCCTCAGTAGATGGGTTGTGCTTTGCCCCTGCGCCACCCTAGCACCCATCACCACAACTCTTTGATGATACTTGGATGATATAAATTACTATGACATGTAATTTCCCTTTAGGATAAATAAAGTTCTTTGGAATTGGATTGAATGGAATTATCACAATGATGATTGTATATAAACTTTTTATGTTTATCTATTTTGTTTTTTAAATAGGGAAACTTTCTAATTGCAAAGCTGAATAATAAGTACGTAACAGTAATAAGGAAGTGTCTTAAGACATTGCCTTTTGTGTAAACATAGATCACAGTATTGTGATGAAACAAATCATGAATTAAAAATAAAAAATAAAAAAAATAAAAAGCTGCTGATTTTCCTCCAAAACATACAGCTGGAATGCACCCATTGGAATTCCTCTGTACATCCATTAGCATATTTGAGTTTGAGGTGCAGCGGCAGTGACATCTCAGACTGTCTCCCCAGGCCTCAGGTGGAGCCGCAGTGCTATCTTGGAGCTAGTGACTCTCCCTCCAGGAGCTCCTGCAAAGCTCCAGCTATGTAAATTGGGTGCAGAATATGTATGATGGATAATAGTGAGTGTGGTAAGTTTCCCTGCCATCTGCTCAGCAGTAGAATAATGAGAATACCTGAGGGGGTCTCTGTTACAGCAACATCCATATGACTGCCCAACATCTGCTAAGTTATGTTAGCGGGGCGTTTAGAAATCTAAATATACGCCGGTATTTCAGGGCTACGCAGGAAGCCAAACAAATCACAGGACCGGCGGTGATCTTCATCAGCTCGCTGCCGGCTTGATGTATGATCAGCCACTCACCGGCGATAAAACAGGAAATTCTAATCGATTTCCTATAAACCTGTAATTTGTCTTGGAAATATAAGCGATATGATGCGGGGGGCAGAGCTGAATACATGAATTTTCCATAGCATGATGCCACCTACCCAAGTGGGATTCTGTGAAACAGTCACAACTAATAAAAGTAACTACAGCGAGCTGTAACCGTGGTGACAAATATAACACCCAGGTGTGGGACACAGCAGCAGGGATGACTTTAACCTCTCTGCCCTGTGGAAGGACACGAGCTGCAGATAAAACCCACCATGAACATAACAAAACCATTTGAAAGCATTCTGTGACCTTAATGAACTAATAAAAGATAATAACATGTTTGACAGGATCTTATGGTACAAGTCTCACCTCTTCAGTGACTTTTTAAAGCTACAGGTTGAATCAGGTGTGTTAGACATGTTTTAAACTGGCTCAATTAGTGCTTCATATATTTCTTAAGGTTTTTACATTACATACAAAACATAAAATACACAATGACAACAAAGGAAAAGAAAACAAAAACACCCAACATCCCAGTAAATACAAAAAATACAGTACATAACAAAAAAATTAATACTGACGCATTTAAAAGAAAGTCTGAATATTTTCCACCTGAAAAATAAGTGAAAATTCTTTACAACAAAAGTCAAACATATCGAGCTGAAATTACACTATAATTTGTGACGATTTACTATCCTGGTAAAATCCAGCTGCTTGTTCGCTTCATCCGGAGGGTCTGGACCCTCGGCTGCTGAGAAACGATTGTCTGCTTGCAACTTAGATGAAACCATTTTCAGTCATGTTAAACCATGACCGGTGCTGGTTGTTGGACAACTAAGTTCTCTTCAGTGCGGATGCCGTTACTGAGCGAACAAGTCTTACAAGCTAGCTATTTGTAGTTTCTGTGATGTTAATGAAAACGAAAACGAAGAAAGAAAAACGTAAGAAACTGTGAAAGCTCAACTTTATTTTCCACGGTGTGCAGGCCTCTGGCAGAGAAACAGGCCCATATCGTCACAGGTCAAAGGTCATTCGCTGTTTCATGTTTTCTTGTGCGTAATGGCTTTTAAATGCTTTTCAGACTGACTTTGTTCCTACGCTGTTCTTACATTTCTTCATTGCTGCATAATGTGTTCCTTGATGACCTTTGCCAGCTTCAGTTTACATCCTGATTGGTCAGACAGTGATCAGGCCGAGTTGTGGCTTGGGAAATAATCCAAAAATTTTATTTATATTATTATTACTATTATTATTATTATTATTACTGTTGTTGTTAATTGCTTTTTGTACTTATTTGTTTGATGAACTGCATCATTTTATTGTGAAATTAAAAAAAAGACAAAGCACTTCTTTCCCTGTCACTGTACCTTGTCATTTTCTTGATGTATTTAAAGAACAATCAAAGCAGACATGAACAAATTCTCATTTATAATATAATAAAATGTGCAAGACAGGAATGAACCCAGACATTGAACAGAACTGATAAGCCTCCTCTGGAACAGAGCAGAGGACGAGTGGAGGACAAAGGGACAAGCAGAGACAGAGGTGGGCTGGTTTCCATGGTACCTGAGAGAGAGAGGGACCTTTCTGCTCCAGGCCCTGGGTCACATCATGTGATGAGTGTGTGCAGATAAATCCCCCCTTTCATCCTGAGCGCCTTTTATCCTGTCTGGAGGAAAGCCTAATGGAACAAATTCATACAGTGCCTTTGATTGTAATAAATTAGGACTTAAAGCCAGTTCATGAGAGCTCCTCTGTTTTCACACATTCAACATGACACTCAGAGGTCCATAAATGAAGCATTCAGTTTTGGCTTTTTAATGGTGCATTTGAACAAGGTTTGATTTCAGGTGTAGAAAACACTGAGAACTGGGTGAAACTTGAATTTATTATACATATTATAGGTTCCTAGCATAATTCTGGCTGTATATCTGAGCACTGTTATCAGAAATGATGAAGCTCATTTAAACTGGTTGGCCTCCTGACATGGATCGATCCAAGTACAGTTACAGATTCTTAGTGGCATTGATATATATACATATTAAAATGTCTCTGGAAAAAAAAAATTAAAAGACCGCATAGATTTATCAGTTTCTCTGATTTTACTTGGAGCTTGGAGCTAATGTCTTCTTCAGAGGTTTTTGTGTTGATTCCTTCAGTGGTTCTTGGTGCAGTGGCGCCTTCAGGTGAGGGGGGCAAAGGGTTTGGATAGTTTGACACAGTGCAGTGGGAAAGTGAACCAACCACTGCAGCTGAAAGTGGAAAAAATGTTGCAGGTTTGATCCCCAATCGAATCGAGTTTAACGGACTACCAGGTGTTACTTCGCTGTAACCCCTCTGAGCTCTACAGGCTGCTTCCTTTGATCCTGAGAGGGGACAGTTTTGGTCAGATGGGTGAAGCTTGGACAGAAGAATGTGTTCTAACAACATACTGACCTCACAGAAAAATCAAACCTGCAGGTAGAATGAATGAAGCAGGGTGAAGTAAAGCTGTTGGAAAGCCTTGGCCACAATTATTTGTAAAATATGCTTAAAAGGAAACCAACTAATACGAATGAACCCAAAATCTAGTAAAAATCCAGCCAGATTCAAGCCACAAACCTATTAAAGGCAACAAAAAGCATGTGGTTTCTTTTCAGCTTGTAAAGTGATGTTTCTTATTTCCCCAAGTATTATTTTGAGGAAAAGGTTAGTGGAGAATGAACATATTTGGGCTGACGTGTGTAGTTCTGGGCATGTGTGCCAAGATATTAAATTTTTTATCTGCAACGCTGAACATTTCACTCTTTAAAGCACGGCTAATGAGTCGGCATTGCTTAAAGTGAAAGGATGCTGGCATTACCAAGCAGAACTCTACGGATGCCTGGAGGCTCTGAGAGCAGCAGCCTCCTGACAGACCTTCACTCCTACAAGCACATCATGTATTCTCATGGAAGACATTGAGGAGCCAGTAGTTTAATCTTCCTGCAGTATCAAAAGGTACGGATGAAAAAGTTGTGTGGATTTCCTCTAGAACGATTCACTCACAAAGCTGTTGTTGCTCAAGAAGAAGAAGAACACGGAGAGAAGTTTAAAGTCTGCGGTCGCGGTCCTGTTTTTTTTTCTTCCTGTATCTGGCTGCCACATGAGAGCGAGCATTAGAGGAAGATCCATGGCACAAGCTTAGCTGAGCAGAGCGAGTGCCAGCGGAGTGCATTCGGGAGGAGGTCTGAATGGATCGATACATCACAGAACAAAGGGGGGACTGTGCTTCGGCAGGGGCCCCAGAACAAGACAGGCCCATTGCTCAACTTCTGTCACAGCAGAGTATCACAGGCATCTCACATGCACCTTTTTAGAGTCGGTGCCCGCCGTTACAGAGCAGGGATAGAGACAGATGTGAGGACGGGAGGATAAACTGGGGAAATTTGGGAAACAACTAGCAGATAGACACATAATCCACTGCAGACACAGAGAGCCACCGCCAAAGCTTTCCTTTCTTCTGCTGACGAGTTTACTAAAGTCTTAAAACTAAAAGACAGAATCTTTTAGTTTTACAGTTGGCTGTGCATCTTGACATCTTGAAGGTGTTAAATGATGTCTTTTAAAAAGACTTACTAGCTGGGTAACCACAAACTTTACTTAGATTTCATGCTTTTTAAAATGTTCTCCTCCCCAAATTTCAAAACGTTTGGCATATGTTTATATTCAACTCCTTTTCTCTAAATAAAACCCAGTCTAATGAATTAATATGAGAAGTTAACTAATTATTAAACATGCTGTGTGTCATATAGTCTCATGTGAATCCAGTGTGAATCCAGATGTTATGGAAAAGTGGAGAGAAGGAATATTATAAAAAGTCCTACTTAAAGTTCAACTTAAAGTTCAATCTAAGGAAACGTGAATAAAGTTAAAACTGAAATTTCTGGGCTGCTTTGTGTTTGTCACAAGACTAATACGCTATATCACCTACTGTCTAAAAAAAGTTTTCATCCCCTTGGATGTTTTACCCTTTTTAATGTTTTTATGAATTAGTCATGACCAACCAAAATGTTGATTTTTTGTCAAATAAATTAACCACAATTTTTTTTTTTAACTCAAAGTAAAACCTGATTTCTATAAAATAATCCAACTTCACTTTGATATTGAAGGGGTATTTTTGTAATTTGTAAAAAAAAAAAAAAAGAAAAAGAAAAAGTGACATTTTGATGATCAGGGTTGATTTATAGAACAAATAAAAGGGTAAAAAATCCAGGGGGGTGAATACTTTTTACAGACAGCATGAAGCATTGTGAAGGTGGAGGCACCTGCTGTGGGGAAGCTGATCAGAGTGGAAAAGAACATAATCCAGTAATGAGACAATACTTTGACTAGGCCATAGTAACATATGACTATGCTTTCATACACTGTTCTATTGTAACATTGACTGTAAGTTCAGGATTGTTGCCATGAAAGATGACAACAGATCTGTGTCTATCAAGTTTCATCTTCATATAAACTTTTTTTTTTTTTTTTTTACTAAATTTTGCATGTAGTCCAAAAGTTCAGTTTTGGTCTCATTAGACTAGAGCATCTTTCACAAATGTTTGCATTGTGTCAAACTTTAAATAAAACCTTTTATGATTTTCTTTTTACATGAACTGTATTCTTTCCAATCTACCAAAATATAAATATTTTCTTTATTTATTCACTTCATTTATTTATTGTATTTTTTTCTCCAATCTTCCTTAACAGAACTAAACACAGAATGACATGAACAATAAAAGGAGTGGAGGTGTTCAGATATCACATGTAAAACTAGTAAAGGTCACTTTACCACTATGATTTCCCCCCCATTTAATTAGGATATTTTCATATTTTGCAAATCTACAAATAGGTATAATTTGAAATATATGTGGCTAAAAATAAACAGATTTAAACTTTTAAGTTAGTGCAAAGTGCAAACAGTACATATGGTGTGTGTGTGTGT
>NW_006800004.1:1649358-1665173 GCF_000485575.1 Poecilia formosa
TATATATAGGCTCAGATTTAGTTAAATCTCCTCAGTGTGTCCCAGTTCCTCCTCTGTATCTCCAGTGTGTGACTTTCTAAGCTCAGTGCAATTAATCACACAAATTGGGTGTGCGCACTGTGTGGCTTTGCTGAAACAATTCCTGACGCATTTGATTGTAAGCAGGGGGAGAAATTAGCAGCAACAGAGAAATTTATTGTTCAGTCTACTGTCTTTGGACACTTTCAGTAACAAATGAATTCAAATCATTAAACTGTCCCAAATAAATGAATCCCTACTGACTCTGAAGAATCAACATGAAATATCTAAGGTTATAGGAATTTAGCGCTCTGCCCTCCTCTTTTCCGCCTGATTACTCCTCTCTATAGAAAGGTTACTGACCAACTTGTTCCTCTTCACACACCAGCAGCTGCATCCCCTTTAACTTTTCACTTTAAAGGGATTGCTGTCCTCATATCAGTCCCATTTCTAGAGCAGCTAACAGCACAGAGTCACCAGTCCAAAAAAAAAAAAACAACTGCCTAGTTAAATCCGAGGCTCTCCGGTTCAGTTTGCATCCGGCTTGTTTAGCGTCTGCTCTAGTGGGCTGCAGGCAACACAAATGAAGCTTTAATGAAGGCCAGGATGAATTAAGAGGCAAATGTTGACTCAGCATTTTCCCCACCAGGAGATCCATTGACCCCGAGGGCCGGTAACGGGAAAAATTGAGAAATGCTCGTTTTAATGCTTATCCAATATATACAGCTTCTACCTCGAGATGGGGCTGGGCAATCAACCACTAATCCATTAGACACAGACGTTTTCTTTCTTTCTTTTTTTTCTTTTAGTTAGAGACTGACGCGTCATTGTGCTGCTGTCTGCGCTGGCTCACGTTCAAGGTTAACCTTTTAGGGACGCCTGATTGTTGCTAGAAGGTTAAACAACACATTAACATGCATTAAAATATTAAATTATGGCTCCATTTACTATATGAGAGAAAAACAACAACATAAAAAAGGCTTTTAAAATTATGAAGGCAGTTGATGAAGTGGGTGGCTGGAGGGGGTTTGGGGGGAAGGGGGGGAGTCCGTCCGGGGGGAGAGGGCCCGGATGGAGGAGTCTGATGGCTTTCAGATAACTGGGTGCGGCAACTTTTAGCACCGTGTTAATGAACTGATGGCGAGGTCAAATAGCGAGGCGTTTAAAATCATCTGGCCACTACACTGGATAATGATGTCCTATTCCAAGTATCATGATCAAGAGATTTTTAGTATCAGGAGTCCCTGATAGGGTCACTATGTTGTTACTGTTCTGTCTGTGATTTTATGTCAGACGAGCCATTCAATTTGTGCTGCCATTAAAAAAATGAAAAGAAAGAAAACAAAACGAAAACACGCCTTTCAGAACAGGCTGAGTGCATTTTTTAGTTAATCAGCTGAACCTGGGCTTTTCCTTAGCGTGTGCTTTTCCACCCTTCAGAAAGACATTCTCTTCCTGTCTGTGTGTCATGTGACTTGCTGTCCTCAGACGTCCCCAAGCAGCTCCTGCAGCAAAGAGGAACGCACCGAGAGCAGCTCAAAACGCTAGCCCTTAAATATTACAATGCTGACAGGTCTGAGTTTTTCCCCCTAGAAGTCGAAGTTTTGTCAGTAATGTAATATTATTACTAAAAAATCAAATATTATTAGAATCAAGAGTGTTGTGGCTATAAGACGTCTCACGCAAAACTGCCAGAAAACCAAACTGATAAAAGCAGTGGACATAACTCCAAGTTATTCATAATATTTGCCTATTTGCAGGTATTTTTGTAGAGCATATTTAAAATATTATGAAAGAAAATCTACATGCTACCTGACACTCTATTGGCTGATATTTGCAAAGGAGGGGGGCGGCCAATGCCTGTCGGGCCATTTATTTTCTTTCGCTGAAAATAAATTGTCTGAACCCAAAGTGTAGAGACAAGGAAGACTGTAGATGATAGCTTCTATGATAGCGCTAAGATGGTTTCCACTGTAATGCATATTAAGGTGTATTTAGTATTTTCACCATCAAAATAAGCACCTTTAAGGGTCTATTTGTGGATATTAGCTTTAACAAGACAGAACCACTGCAGTCCAAACATCTCCATCAATCTGATGAAGAAGGACAAGTTGCTGCTACACAACATCTACATCAGATTTATTGAACTTTCAAGCATTAATTTAACACATTTTACAACTGGGACTCCGCAAATATTCTTTACTGGACCGATTCGATACTGGGGACATCCAGACAAGGTCTTGGTGATATGGATTTAGAATTTGATCACAATATTTTTAGTGCTGTTGTGACAATGCTAAATATTATGACACAAAACATTTATTACTAGTTTTTTAGGAAACTGGCTGTGACTGCATGGCGCTTCATTCATGTCGTCACAAACATAAATACTTTTCTAAATAAACAGGGTTCTTCAGGACGCCACTTACTTCACAATGTGTGATTTGTATCACTACATAAATAAATCACATTTTGTAATTTGCTGATATTTATAGGTTCTTTCGTAGAGGAAATAATGAAAACATCAATTCAGATAATTTATTTACCATCAATAACCGATATTCATCGTAACAATCAATCAAGACTCTTATCACGATAAAACATTTTTCACAATAAATGATAAATAATAAATAATAAATGATACAATAAATTCCTGCCCCTCATCCAGTCACTGGAGATCTTATAAATATTCATGAATTTTAAGCATCTTTCTCTTTGCTTGGTGTGATTTAGCAGCGTGGGTTTCCCCGTGGAGACTCTTATAAATAGCTACAGCGTGTGCTGGCCGTCCAGAGTCTTCATCTGTCTTCCAGGAAGCATGAAGCCACAGGGCTGCAGGCCAGAGACGAGCCCTCCAGGGTTACAGCGTATCGACGACGAGACGACTTAGAATAAGTGATGCCTCCTGTCTGCCTGAGTGAAATACAGCCTCCACCTTGTTCCCGAGGATAACCAATTAACTAATCTGAGCATTACAGTAAAGCTACAGTGGCAGCACACGCTCCCACCCCATCTCGTCCATTTAAGTAATTGAAGGATCGGCAAGCCTGTCCTGACTTTAAACGTTATAAGGAGGCAATCCCATCATGCTCGTCTTCACCCTCTGGTCCCCTATCTTGAGCTGTCTCCCCCGTCAAATGTCTCTGACTGACATGCTCTCCCCTTCCACTCCCCTCCCTTTTTTTAAGGGTCTCCAGCCCACCAGCCTCAATTTACTCTGCTGCTGCGCCAATAACGGCCAGGGTTAGGAGGCGCATGCCTGGAGCGGGGACGAGGTTCAGGGGAGAGAGAGACGAGAGCGGAGAGGGGCATGGAGGTCTGGCACAAGAGGAAAGCAGAGAGTGATGAAGAAGACGAAGATATGGCGGTGGTGATGGTGGGAGGGGATCTGAGCAGAAAGAAGAGAGAGAGAAAGAGAGGACCCTGTCACTTTGAATCACCATTACAGAGCAGGTGAAGAGAGATAAATGTCAAAGGACTCTCGGCGAAACAAAACAACAACTCGCCTGCACTCATGAAGGCAAACACAAGTCAGCCACAGGTCGGCAGTCCTCTGGCCTCTGGTCCAAGATACGGAGAGAAAATAAGGAGGTTTAACTACAGTTAAAGCTGTGGTACGTAACTTTTTCATACAAAAAAAAATGCATGCTTTTTTTTTTTTTTTTACATATTTGTTAAAACTGTCTATGTCCTATGTCCATAGGACATCTGCCTATGGACATAGGCAGATGTCTATATGGACATAGGACATCTCCATGTTTTTGAGGAACTCAAAACATGGAGTTCTTCCACCTCCTCCCTGAGAAATGCAACCAATCAGAGATAGGAGGAGGGTCTTAGTGTTGTCAGTCATCCTTGTGAACACGCTGCTAAATGTGCTAATGTTACATAAAAAGTTAATCTGCCATCATCGGTGGCCATGCTAGGCAGCCTTAGCATTCAGGACAGACCCTGCAGGGAGAAGTCGTAGCATAGCAGAAAGCAGAGGGGCCGGGGGACTGAGCAGTCCACACACGGGCACTATTGACAACGCTAAGACTCCTGACTCTCATTGGTTGTTTCTAGTTAGCACTGAGAAACGGCACAGGAGCTCACCGTTTTCACAGAATATCTGTCTCATACAATACTGTCACAACACAGTGACAGTTATAACAAATATTTCTTTACATATTTGTTGAAAAACTTACATATTGCATTTTTAGCAACAATGAATAGTTGAAGGCAGCAATTCCTCAAGTTCAAAATGCAACCCAGTCCACTTCGTCATTTAAGAAATGCTGAACTAAGACTGCTGGATTTTTGAATCACAGAGCAGGAGAAATCTTTCTACAACTTTTGCCCACATGACGTTAGCTGAGAAAACGCATCATCACTGAATAATATCACACCCAAGAGGTGGAAAGGTAGCACTAGCCAAACAACCTAACACAGTGGTGCTCAAAGTGGGTCCTTGAGGACCGGCATCCTGCAGGTTTCAGTTTTCTCCTTGGTGATAGTAACAACCTATCACCAAGGTTGATAGGTTGGTGATATCAAGAACATGTCAATGTTCTTCTTAGGGCTTCTAATGAGACATCATTGGATCCAGGTGCGTTAAACCAGGGGGAGAACTAAAACATGCAGGATGCCGGCCCTCTTAACGCCTTCTCCTCAGCGACTTATCCTCAACAAGACATCTGTGGAAAAATATCCCTCAAATAACATTTGTTCTGCTGCTATATGTTTAGCATTGAGATGCAAATATTAGCTAGTTAGCCTATTTAATGATAGGTTAACTAGTTTTAGCACAATCTGAACACAACAGTCTTTTCCAGCTGTTTTTTGAGGCAACATTTAACCCCCAATGGGTCCAGAAAAGTGTCTTCGTCGTCCTTTGTTGCTGTTTGTGGATGTTGGTTGTGCGTCAGAAACTTGCAAATACAAAGGTTCCAGCCCGGATCTGTCAAGCTAAATGTTTCACATAGAGGCAGGAAAAGCGCGCCTCTGAAGAAAGTGAGTTATTGTATTGTAAATGAATAAAGAAAAGCTAACTGACAACATTTTGTGAACAAATAAAATAAATATTGTAAGACTTTGAGCTTCCTAACATACATCATTATGTATTCTAATGGTCTACAATCTGTAGCCATTACATCAGTAATTTGATGCTATTTTGTAATTTTGATTTTATTCATTTTGTAAATCAATCAAAATAAATCGAAATTTCTTCCTTTGGCCGAAACGATTTACTCATCACTTGATTTTTCTGGACCTTTGACCTTTCCTTTTCCCAAAAATTAAATTCTGAGCATTAAGTGTGGTTAAGAAAGTGCCGCTGCATGTCTGGTTTCCATAAGGAGGAAGCCATTGTTATGATGTGAGTGCAGATACATGGAAAGGCCTCAGGATGCTGCAGGAAAGGGAGGAAAATGTGGTGTAGGTCCCATGTGTGGAGAGCGTCACAGCTGCGGTGTGACAGGTCCTCGTGCAGGCCTGGCTCTCACAAACACACCGAGCCTGCTTTTAATAACACCCCACCTCCTCCTCCAAACAGGGAAAAAATATATATTTTTAAAAAAAAAGACAGAGAGAGAGGAAGAGAGACGAGAAAGAAACACAGAGAATGGAGCCAGGACTCTGGAGCCAAGTAGCTGTTACTGGAATTTTTCTGGCCTAATTTGCATTAATAAAGAGGCTGTTCCTTGTCGGAATGTGTTTTATCCAGCTCAAAAAATCCCTGGGCGATCCCTCTCCGCAGAGCACTGGGAGAATCCGACTGTCAGAGCCGACAAGACAAATGAATCCTGGTGTCAGCGTAGAGTGGCTCCGCGTTGACAGATTGAGAAGAACTGTCCCTCTGTCGACAGGCATGCTTCATTTTCAAATTAATAAATCTGAATAAAATATTTTACCCTTCATTATGAGAGCTGCTGCTGTGACAGCTTTGCTGAACAGGGCTGGGACGAAGGGGGGTGGGTGCGGGGGGGGAGGGGGGCGCTGCCAGTGAAAACAGCTTGCACCAACTCCACCTGGGTTTGAGCTGTGTATTTATAATGTTTGCATGTGTGTGTGGATTTGTGATGTGTGCTTCTGTTCTGCACTCTTTTATTTCTTGTATATGCCCCCCCTCCCCCTTGCAGCCCCCACCCCCCACCCCACACTGATCCTCTACATGAGCGTTTTCTGCTCGACGGGCTCCCTGAGCCCCCGATGTTCTAACAAAGAGGACGGGACAAACAAAATTAGCTGGAGCCGGTGCGGTGCAGCAGTGATAGATTCCTCACACACTCTCCCCTCACACCTGTACAGCCATATGGAGACGCATCAGAGAGGCAAAAAATAACTTTTCAATGGGACTGCTGGGCGTGACGCACACACCGGTGTGTTTCTTAATATTTTTGCTTGTTGCGAGTCAAAAGCTGCCAAACTGGTTTTAGTCGTTAACTCTCCACACTTGTTTTATTGTCCTTGTCAACCGCAGCATCTAAACTCACAGTATCTAATTCTCCAGCTGATTAGTGAGAATGGCTCAGTCAAAGTTTGGATCTATGTCAGTGGCAGAATTTGGGGAAAAAAAAACGGATCTAGTATAATAAAAAATTCAAAATTTTGTAAAAAATATATCCCAAAAGAAATTTAGATGTTTCCATACTTGCTCCCAGCTGTAAAAATAATACTTTATTTATATGGTTACACATCATAGCAACTGTCTGAAAGAAATAACATAAGAGAAAAAATCTTAGAGGCACAATGTCCAAAACCAGAGGGAGCAATTATCCAAAAATGCAACTTCTCAATCAAAAAGTTACAGGCAAAAGTCTAGAAAAAGAGCAAATCAGAGATAATATAACAGAGTTGCTCCAACATGCTGCCTCCATTAGCAGAGCAATTCTAGAAATTATGAACTGAGCTTCCTACAAAAAACTGTCTGCACACAAATCTATTCATGAACAATGTTCGGTACAATTACATGTTACTTTTGTGTTGGACTAATCACAAAAGTGATAAAAAAAAAGCACATTGTGATGTGACAAAATCTGGAAATAAATATACATGTAAAAGGAACTGTAGGTATTAAGTGACAGATTGATGGGGATAAAGACCTAATTACTCAGGATAAAAAGGAAGAGAAACAAGACCGATATGTAAAAATAACACACAGGACTCATAATTCCTGTAATATTACCCCTCCAGGGTAGGTGTGGAAAGCACAAAGAAACATGGTGGGCTGTTTCCACTCACTCATTTTAGCATGTGAAATTAATATGCAGCAGCAAACACTAATATGGCCTTTGAGGAGGCCTGGCATATTGTGTGAAACTGGAAGCGCGTGAAGCTGCCTGAGGCTAAGTTCCTGTGAATAACGGAAAGCACAATATTATGCTCTGCAAATTGTGTGTTTTTTTTATGCTGCTACGCATCATGTCAGCAGCATTTAATCCCGTCTCGATGCCAATATCTGCAACGGTTACTGCAAATTTCACAAATTGATGGTATAATGTAACACCTCCAGTGATCATGATGTGCTAAATGATTGTGTTAAACGCGCACTACGATGGGCTTCCTACTGTGTAAAATTCTGTGACCCTTAAAGCTTTAATGGAGTGACATTAACACACCAGATCACCATGCATAACAATGCAGCACACACACACACGCATGCACACGCACACACACATAGAAGAGGAGCAACCACTGCATTCTGGGAAAAAAAAGCAGCACAAGAGTCTTGTTTTTATTATTTTTTTAAAGGATTCCTGCTTCTCTTTAATCAGCGAGCAGAAAGAAAGTGCTATCCAGCCAGTTAATTTGCACCAGATGACGTGTGTAATAGTGACAGGCAGCACAAAGGTTCCCCCTGTTCCTCCGTGTGTAGGCCTTCAATATTTAAAGAAGAGTGCACGTTTTTTGGCAAGGCTACGGCGACGCGTGTCAGTTAAACTTCTTAGGCGTCAGCCTTGCCTGTGAACATCACATCATCAAAGATGACATTTCATCAACTCACTCAATAAATAATTGAGCGCCATGTCTGCCATTTGAACCTGTAGTGACAGCATCTGAGGAAACAGTCACAGTGTAATTTGTTTTCTTATGTCTGCTGCCATCTTTGATTAGAGTTATCACCTGTATTTCAACAGTCCTACTGGAAGGAACTGCATTATGCACAGGCCTTTTCATCCAGGTATATGAGTGAGAGTGTGATGGAAAAGCGTTTTCCCCTCGCAGACCTCGTCTGATTTGTCAACTGTTTCGAGAGTAAATTCAAAAAGCAGGCTATGGGTGATTTCATCTATCAAAGGAGAAAAGACTCTTACACAAAGTTACATTAACTGTAAGTCACCCACTTTTCAGATCATACATGAGATCTAAAAATCACTTTAACAAACCACTTGAATTGTAGCATCTGAACTGCTCTCTTCCAGGACCTGGAATAAATTTGCTGACTTCTTTACAGAGGAAATTAAAAAAGAACTCAAGGGTTAATCTGCACATCAAATGTCAAATGCAGTCCAAGTGCAAAGTCCAATCACAACAAATGTCGACTAAGTGACCAAGTTTCACCACTTCAACCTTAAAAACAAAGAAATTATACATTAATTAAGCTCCTGCTGCCTTGTTATCATACCCACAACTTTCCTTCAGAAAGTTCTGCCTGTCGCTGCACCTGATCCCATTCAAACAGTAAACTCATCCCTCTCATCAGTTATAGAACCACTGATAAAAAAGGAACAATCTGGACAAATCACTGCTGCAGGCTTACAGGGTGATCTCCAACCTCCCATTCATCAGCAGAATTATTTAAAAAACTGTTTCAGCAGTTAAATGGCTTTCTAATGATGACCAAACCACCTTCAGTCCGGTTCCCATGGTTACCACAGACTGCCCTCGTCAACAACATCCACATAAATACAGACTGTGGAGGAACCACGGTGCTGGTTCTGTTGGACCTCAGCACAGGAATGACACTGTTGACCCTGACATCTTGCTGGAACGACTGGAGAGCTGGGTTGGACTCTTACTTAGATAAAGACTGAATCTTACATAAAGAACTTAAAGTCTCTGAGTCAACAGCTAACTTCACATTAGCGTGGAGAAAAAAAAACCCCATCATATTTGGTGTACCGCAAGGTTCCATCTTGGGGTCCCTCTCATTTAATATCTGCCTGCTCCTGCTAGCTCAGATTACAACATGTGATTAGATTGGTTTCCATAAATATGCATTATGATGTCACCAGGTGACCACAAACTCATCCAAGCACTGAACAAACATCTACAATAAAACAATGAAACACTGTAACATAGCTTTCTCCAGCTGAACAGAAACACTGAGTTCACTTGAACCCCGTTGTCTTTGTGGAGCATCATTAGTTTTAATCTGGATTGTAACTTTGCACCACTTCACCACTGTAACGTAATGTTTTGTGTTTTGCTTATGTTTTCATCATGTCATTTTTACAGCACATGAAGTAATAATTCTGTGTGTTTACTCAGGTTCTCTTTCTCTGATATCAACATTTGATGATATCAGAGACATTTAGGTGTGACAAAAAAAAAAGGAAAACAGAAGAAATCTGCGAGGGGGGCACATACTTTTTTTCACTGCGCTGTAATTAGATCAGAGCAGCTCAGATCAGAGAGGAAACAAATATACTAAAAACTGTAGCGATATCTGAAAGACATCAACACAGGCTGAGCTGATTGTAAATTCTTGCTTTGACCATAGATGGATAGAAATCCAGTAAGCAGAGCGGACAGGGAGTGACAGCGCTGTGTTTGTGATCTTTTTTCAGCACATGGGGGCTGCTGGGATGGGGAGCAGCAGAAACGCACCGGCCCTAATGCCTCATGGCAAGGCGGACCTCACTGATAGCACAATATTTCATGTGAGGTCAGGGCCAATAAAGAGGCTTTTCAACACCACAGAGATGAACGGGGCCTGACTGACATGATCAAAACATAAACCACACACACGCACATGCGAACATGCACACACACACCAGAGACATGCACACATACAAAAACCTCTGGGAAACAACAGGAGCCGTGTTGTTTAATTCTAATGTTAAACAGATGCTTTAATACAGAAAAGAAAAAAAGAAAGTACACCCTCTCTCCATTCTAGCTGATGATGAAAATTTTATCTTGAGTCTCCAGAAACATGAGTGACAGCGCTGCATCACAAAGAAAGCCAAACTGAAAGAGGTGTGTGTGGAAAACCAAAGCACAGACATGTCTGCTCCGAGATCGCTTCAGCTGAGCAGAAGCATTTGATCAGTAGATTCCAGGTGGATGGGACCAGCTCTGCTACATATTCATGTACCAGAGTGGTTGGTACTCATGCCACCCTGGGCAGTTGCCCATGTTGTCATTTATTATGATGAGATACGAGCAACAACTGAAGCAAATCAGTTACAGAGTTTATAAAAAGGGTCACAAGACCCACCATTCACTTTGGTAGTCCACTTCCGGCTATCGGCAAGTAAATTTGCATATTAGCTACACATTTAGCTTGAGGCTAAAATTTAATTTAATTTAAATCTAATTCCATTTTGGGATCAATAAAGTAATTTTGAACTTGAATTTGAATTGACCTTTGAATTTGAGGCTAAACATTTTTTAGCTTGCTTATTAAATATTTAGCTTCAAAGTGAATATTTAGCTTCATGCGAAATATTTAATTTGAATCTGTGTCATTTATAAATTAATGTGACTTTCTTTGGTCTGGCTAAATAACCCAAATAGTTGGTGTTATATTTTTTGACTGTGCTACCTTTAAAATATTGTCCCATAGTATAAGAAGGCTAATTTTTATAAACAGATATTTACAATTGTGATAATTTTCCTCAATGCTCCCTCACAGCCTGGATTACCCAACACCAGTTTACCGACCTGCACTGGTTTCAGTGGACTGGGATCTGTTAAAAAAACTTTAGCATCCACACGCTGTAATCTGTGTACCTCACACTGATATTTGACTGGTCAAAATGATCCATTTATTATTTAGAATAAATGTTATTTTTACCTACTAACGGCACATGAACAGCTGCTGCTAATATTGGACATAAATAAAAGTTGAGGAGACATAAGATTACTGTAGTTGGTGATGCTAGCACCAGTAAACAGCTCACTGCAGTAAAGAGTTGTGCTTTGCTGCATGTCAGTATGTATTATAGTTATTATAACAACTGTGTGGCCTAACAATGAGCTAACCAAGAGGCCGAGAAAGGGTTAAACCAGTAAAGAGATATCCATGCCTCAGCGTTGACCCCCTGCTCTCCAAGGTATCTCCCCTGCACAGGATTCTTATTCAACTTCAAACTGACAGTGTTTTTAATCTTTTCTTTGCTTCTCTCCTGGAGATTGGGGAAACAAAAATCAATACGCTGTGGCAGGTGATCTAGAAGCCGGTGAATTACAAGGACTCGACCCAACTATCCGGGCTGCTTGGCAGTCTTGAGCAGGGAACCATGGGAGTATCATCAGAGACCAAGGGGAGGTCAAAGGTTCAGGTCAGGAGCGCTGACAAAAAGGTATTTACTGTCTGGACAAGAAAATGAGAAATAAGCTCCGCCCCCAATGCTGGGTTTAAATCTGTCTTTTAGGCTTGTTTTTTTTGTTTTTCTTCCAAAGAATAGTTTTGTTCTCTGCTGATCTCCTCCACCACCACCGTTCTCTGCTTCCCCCCTCTTTGGATGATATACTGAGCCAGAGTCCGTGATAATGCCCACACTACAAATCTGAGCGCGGAACATATCGACACATGGGTCTGTCATTATCGGTTAATCATGCTGCTGACGTATGTTTCAATCCAGGATTCTTGGCAGTTCTCCAAGCCGGTGAAATGACCTCAGATAAATCCACAGCACTGCAGAGCACTTCCATCTGAGGCTCATGATCCAGGCAGAGATGACCAGAGATACTGGAGACGCAGGCACAAACTGGAGTGTGACACTTATTTCCACACTTTACTCCATCACTTCAGCACAGCGCGAAGAAGCCGGGTTGCTACCGGAGATGCTGATTTAAGGGACAGTATTATGTGTTTTCCAGCCACATGCTGCTATTATGTAGCACAATCAAGAGACTATGTTATCTTCAGATGTTTTAAAATGTTTTACATATAAAATATGGCTTAAAAAAATTTTGACTATGTGATTTACAGTCTTAAAATTGGGTCTCTGTCTCCTGCCTCCTGCTCTTTCTGAAACTCCGCCTTCAGGAAGACATCACAACATGGCTCCTCTATTAACCCTTTAACCAGTGTTTTACTGAGAAGTAGCTCCTATAATGAGCTCAGCAGATAAGCAGTTTAACCAGGTGTTTGCCTGTTACTGCTGGCTTGTCTGAAGGAGTCAGGTCCACCTGGGTGATTTTGACTGCTGAATGGTTTCATTGCTGCTGTGTTTCCTCTGGTATTGTGTTAACACTCATATCCATGGTTTGGACTAGCAAGCTGGTAGGTTTGTAGCTTTTGCAGATCTGGCCACACCTTGTTGATGATCAGGCTCTGGTGCTATAACACAAACTCTTTTGTCCTTCAAACTCCACAAAACACAAACAATTCAACAGTTTGAAAAGTTCTCTGCAGCAACAAGAACTGCTAGACTAATTTCTGCCTGGGATCCCAACCTTATGCACTTTGATCAATACATGTGCAGCTACTTGCCAATACTGGACTCTCTGAGTAATTAGCCAATGTAGTTGGCGGACCTAACGGGGGTAATGGAGTCACGCAGGCCAAGCGCTGCCAGGAAGAAAATCGGCCTTGTCCAAATGAAGACGCTTTCTCTCCAAAAAGCTCTGGATGCATGCACAAATAAATTAAAACGCCATACATTGCCTCAGATGAGCCTCAGCCTCAAAACAACACAAATCATCTCGGTGCCCGCAAATGTTGACAGAAGTAGTGAGCCCATTCATTTGCTCAAAGATGAATCCCATCCAAGAATTAGTGCTATAAATATCTGTGACCGCCTGATTGCTCCGGGAGGATCAAACGGTGACAAACAATGTTCTTTCAAAACAGTTTGTTCCGAGAGGATTCTGACAGAAATAAGTGACAGCTCTTGATGAACAGGAACATCCAAAGATCAGACAAGTTTTTATTGGATCAGAAATTAATTCTAAAAATGATACATCACTCAACGGGTGTATTAAAAGCGTTCGGCTGCCGCTGGAGGAAATTTTTGATTTCCCTGACAACAGAGTCTAATTAGACCAAACGCGTCTCTGTTTGTCTGACTGAAATAACTCAATTATAGAAACTCCAAACATCTGGCTGCGCACTTGCGGGATTGATTAAACTTTTTTTTTTTTTTGAATTGATTAAATGAGACAATCATTCTTTTAGAGCCAGATCTCAGTTTTTAGAAGTGAGTTGAAACAAACAACATTGAATGTGATCTAATAACTCCTGTATCTACACTGCTCCACCTGCATTAAACCAAGATTATTCATTTATGAGTCCCTCTGAAACTGTTGTGCTTTTACTTCCAGTTGTGATAAATAACAAAAGTCTACAGTCCCCCTGCAAACTTATTCCCACCCGTAGTAGTTGGAAGCACAGGCGGCAAAGGAGGTTTTGACCTCTGTAATTAAGGCTTGGAAACACCCGGAAAGAGATAAAAATAATATGTAGGGGGGTATAAAACATTTATATGTTCCATGATTCATCCGTTTACATTAGATATATTCAACATAAGTGTGGAGGAACAACATCAACCACCCCCCACCCTCAGTTGACTGTAACTGCCATCACATTAACCTCCCACCGCTGTAAGGAAAATGTGTTGAAAAATGAACCCAGTCATTAAATTAGTTCAGTTTTCTCATCAGACTTTGTGTCTGAGGGTAAATACTTTCTTTTAAAACATTTTACAGTCACAGTTTAGCCAAATAACATTAGCAAGCTGTAGCTGAACAATTTGTTACTCCTGATTGAGCAGCTGTAGTGTTTCTTTAACTGAGCTCCCAGGCTTTGATTCAAACACTAACTTCATTGTGTTTTCTACCTAAAAAAGCTGTGAGTTCATTCTAGGAAGGGATTCTAGACTTTTTCAGATTCAAAGTGTAACCCCCTTTTGGTCTGACACCCCACAATAAAAGCTAGTGCAGCCAGTTACCTTCAGAAAACACCTCTTCTGTAAATCAAACCCGTGTGTGCCTGACTTAATCCAGTATCCTGGTGCCGTGTGAAGGCATCGGTGGTTTATTTAAGAATATTAGTAAATAGCATCATGAAGATCAAGATGTAGAAAGTTTTGAATCCAGTTAGATTATTAAACAATATCAAAACCTTCTCATAGAGTTCTGTTCAATCCACCATCTGGAAATGGACAGATTAATGGCAAAACTGAAGACTAAATACATGCACACAGGTTTTGTTCTGAAACATGCTGTAGGTTTCGAAAACATGACACCATTTCCAGAAACATTTTCAGTCACATGGAAACACAGAGAACGCCTCAAAAATCTGTAAGTGGCGCTAAGCAAGGAGAAGGGGATGTGCATAAAGCCTCAAAAACGACATGAAAACAAGAATGGTGAACAACAAAGGACAAAAAGAGTCTTTTGTGTGGAATGATGATGAAGTTAAACTTCTTCTCTGCACATTGGATTATAAAACTAAAGCATTTGAGGTCATAGGTTACATGTTAAAGTTTGGGCAAATACCTCAGCTGTCCAGATGTCTATGCGAGGGCCAATATTTCATTCTGGAACCTATTAAAAACATTTTTTTATGTTACAGGTCTTCTAAAATGTTGTTTCTGTGTGCCAGAGCCACGTTAGATCAAAACATATTCATTCATTTGAATGGCCCAGTCAAAGTTCTGACCTAAACAAAATTGAGAATTTGCTTCAAGACCTAAACATTGGTATTCACAGACTCTCTCTGTCCATCAAGGTGAATTGGGGATGTTTTGTAGAGAAAATTGGCAAAAATTTCAGTCTCTAATTGACTGAAATACAGACTAAATGATATTTTTCTGATTTTCATATAATCCTTCTATTGCCCAATCCGGCAGCTTGTTGGTCTATTACATAAAATCCCAACAGAACACATTGCTGTTTGCCTGTGTAGGATGTGTAAGCCCTGAGTGCTGAGGACAGTTTTGGACCCTGCAGCGTTAAAAGGCTGCAGCCTCGGGGCTTGTTACTTCATCCTGTTCCTGCTCTGCCACGCGGCCTATTACCCGCAAAATAACAGAGCAGAGCAGGACAGAGCACAGCCCGCTGTGGCCTTTAATTTCAGCCGGAGCGAGAAGAAAAAAAAAAAAAAACTAATTGAAACTTTCTCTCAGTGATTGGCCACTTGATTTGACATGGACTTTTCCATTGTCACAAAATCAATAGCAGCTGGACAGGCAGGGCCTAACTGGAAAAGGCTTTTGGCTTTTTAAGCCGAGTGAAGGCGGGTACGAGCGTCAGGGTTAAGTGATGTGTTTCTGACGCTGAGTGGGTCTGGGACACCCCGTTTGCTCTGCAGCCCCGCAGAATTTGTGGCCATAATAGCAGGGAAATCAACATGGGGGCAGGGGGATAAGTCTGTGATGTGTGTGTGCTTCTCTAGTGTGTGTTTGTGTGATGGGAACAGATCCTCTAGGGCAAAAGACTGTTTGTAGAACCAGGCAACACAGAGACTTCACTTCTCTGGCATTTGACTATTTGATAAAATAGTCAAATGCCAAATGAGCGAAGTCTCCGTGTTGCCTGGTTCTACAAACAGTCTTTTGCCCTAGAGGATCTGTTCCCATCACACAAACACACACTAGAGAAGCACACACACATCACAGAGTTATCCCCCTGCCCCCATGTTG
>NW_006800004.1:1665183-1681628 GCF_000485575.1 Poecilia formosa
GCTCAGATTTAGTTAAATCTCCTCAGTGTGTCCCAGTTCCTCCTCTGTATCTCCAGTGTGTGACTTTCTAAGCTCAGTGCAATTAATCACACAAATTGGGTGTGCGCACTGTGTGGCTTTGCTGAAACAATTCCTGACGCATTTGATTGTAAGCAGGGGGAGAAATTAGCAGCAACAGAGAAATTTATTGTTCAGTCTACTGTCTTTGGACACTTTCAGTAACAAATGAATTCAAATCATTAAACTGTCCCAAATAAATGAATCCCTACTGACTCTGAAGAATCAACATGAAATATCTAAGGTTATAGGAATTTAGCGCTCTGCCCTCCTCTTTTCCGCCTGATTACTCCTCTCTATAGAAAGGTTACTGACCAACTTGTTCCTCTTCACACACCAGCAGCTGCATCCCCTTTAACTTTTCACTTTAAAGGGATTGCTGTCCTCATATCAGTCCCATTTCTAGAGCAGCTAACAGCACAGAGTCACCAGTCCAAAAAAAAAAAAACAACTGCCTAGTTAAATCCGAGGCTCTCCGGTTCAGTTTGCATCCGGCTTGTTTAGCGTCTGCTCTAGTGGGCTGCAGGCAACACAAATGAAGCTTTAATGAAGGCCAGGATGAATTAAGAGGCAAATGTTGACTCAGCATTTTCCCCACCAGGAGATCCATTGACCCCGAGGGCCGGTAACGGGAAAAATTGAGAAATGCTCGTTTTAATGCTTATCCAATATATACAGCTTCTACCTCGAGATGGGGCTGGGCAATCAACCACTAATCCATTAGACACAGACGTTTTCTTTCTTTCTTTTTTTTCTTTTAGTTAGAGACTGACGCGTCATTGTGCTGCTGTCTGTGCTGGCTCACGTTCAAGCTTAACCTTTTAGGGACGCCTGATTGTTGCTAGAAGGTTAAACAACACATTAACATGCATTAAAATATTAAATTATGGCTCCATTTACTATATGAGAGAAAAACAACAACATAAAAAAGGCTTTTAAAATTATGAAGGCAGTTGATGAAGTGGGTGGCTGGAGGGGGTTTGGGGGGAAGAGGGGGAGTCCGTCCGGGGGGAGAGGGCCCGGATGGAGGAGTCTGATGGCTTTCAGATAACTGGGTGCGGCAACTTTTAGCACCGTGTTAATGAACTGATGGCGAGGTCAAATAGCGAGGCGTTTAAAATCATCTGGCCACTACACTGGATAATGATGTCCTATTCCAAGTATCATGATCAAGAGATTTTTAGTATCAGGAGTCCCTGATAGGGTCACTATGTTGTTACTGTTCTGTCTGTGATTTTATGTCAGACGAGCCATTCAATTTGTGCTGCCATTAAAAAAATGAAAAGAAAGAAAACAAAACGAAAACACGCCTTTCAGAACAGGCTGAGTGCATTTTTTAGTTAATCAGCTGAACCTGGGCTTTTCCTTAGCGTGTGCTTTTCCACCCTTCAGAAAGACATTCTCTTCCTGTCTGTGTGTCATGTGACTTGCTGTCCTCAGACGTCCCCAAGCAGCTCCTGCAGCAAAGAGGAACGCACCGAGAGCAGCTCAAAACGCTAGCCCTTAAATATTACAATGCTGACAGGTCTGAGTTTTTCCCCCTAGAAGTCGAAGTTTTGTCAGTAATGTAATATTATTACTAAAAAATCAAATATTATTAGAATCAAGAGTGTTGTGGCTATAAGACGTCTCACGCAAAACTGCCAGAAAACCAAACTGATAAAAGCAGTGGACATAACTCCAAGTTATTCATAATATTTGCCTATTTGCAGGTATTTTTGTAGAGCATATTTAAAATATTATGAAAGAAAATCTACATGCTACCTGACACTCTATTGGCTGATATTTGCAAAGGAGGGGGGCGGCCAATGCCTGTCGGGCCATTTATTTTCTTTCGCTGAAAATAAATTGTCTGAACCCAAAGTGTAGAGACAAGGAAGACTGTAGATGATAGCTTCTATGATAGCGCTAAGATGGTTTCCACTGTAATGCATATTAAGGTGTATTTAGTATTTTCACCATCAAAATAAGCACCTTTAAGGGTCTATTTGTGGATATTAGCTTTAACAAGACAGAACCACTGCAGTCCAAACATCTCCATCAATCTGATGAAGAAGGACAAGTTGCTGCTACACAACATCTACATCAGATTTATTGAACTTTCAAGCATTAATTTAACACATTTTACAACTGGGACTCCGCAAATATTCTTTACTGGACCGATTCGATACTGGGGACATCCAGACAAGGTCTTGGTGATATGGATTTAGAATTTGATCACAATATTTTTAGTGCTGTTGTGACAATGCTAAATATTATGACACAAAACATTTATTGCTAGTTTTTTAGGTAACTGGCTGTGACTGCATGGCTCTTCATTCATGTCGTCACAAACATAAATACTTTTCTTAATAAACAGGGTTCTTCAGGACGCCACTTACTTCACAATGTGTGATTTGTATCACTACATAAATAAATCACATTTTGTAATTTGCTGATATTTATAGGTTCTTTCGTAGAGGAAATAATGAAAACATCAATTCAGATAATTTATTTACCATCAATAACCGATATTCATCGTAACAATCAATCAAGACTCTTATCACGATAAAACATTTTTCACAATAAATGATAAATAATAAATAATAAATGATACAATAAATTCCTGCCCCTCATCCAGTCACTGGAGATCTTATAAATATTCATGAATTTTAAGCATCTTTCTCTTTGCTTGGTGTGATTTAGCAGCGTGGGTTTCCCCGTGGAGACTCTTATAAATAGCTACAGCGTGTGCCGGCCGTCCAGAGTCTTCATCTGTCTTCCAGGAAGCATGAAGCCACAGGGCTGCAGGCCAGAGACGAGCCCTCCAGGGTTACAGCGTATCGACGACGAGACGACTTAGAATAAGTGATGCCTCCTGTCTGCCTGAGTGAAATACAGCCTCCACCTTGTTCCCGAGGATAACCAATTAACTAATCTGAGCATTACAGTAAAGCTACAGTGGCAGCACACGCTCCCACCCCATCTCGTCCATTTAAGTAATTGAAGGATCGGCAAGCCTGTCCTGACTTTAAACGTTATAAGGAGGCAATCCCATCATGCTCGTCTTCACCCTCTGGTCCCCTATCTTGAGCTGTCTCCCCCGTCAAATGTCTCTGACTGACATGCTCTCCCCTTCCACTCCCCTCCCTTTTTTTTAAGGGTCTCCAGCCCACCAGCCTCAATTACTCTGCCGCTGCGCCAATAACGGCCAGGGTTAGGAGGCGCATGCCTGGAGCGGGGACGAGGTTCAGGGGAGAGAGAGACAAGAGCGGAGAGGGGCATGGAGGTCTGGCACAAGAGGAAAGCAGAGAGTGATGAAGAAGACGAAGATATGGCGGTGGTGATGGTGGGAGGGGATCTGAGCAGAAAGAAGAGAGAGAGAAAGAGAGGACCCTGTCACTTTGAATCACCATTACAGAGCAGGTGAAGAGAGATAAATGTCAAAGGACTCTCGGCGAAACAAAACAACAACTCGCCTGCACTCATGAAGGCAAACACAAGTCAGCCACAGGTCGGCAGTCCTCTGGCCTCTGGTCCAAGATACAGAGAGAAAATAAGGAGGTTTAACTACAGTTAAAGCTGTGGTACGTAACTTTTTCATACAAAAAAAAATGCATGCTTTTTTTTTTTTTTTTACATATTTGTTAAAACTGTCTATGTCCTATGTCCATAGGACATCTGCCTATGGACATAGGCAGATGTCTATATGGACATAGGACATCTCCATGTTTTTGAGGAACTCAAAACATGGAGTTCTTCCACCTCCTCCCTGAGAAATGCAACCAATCAGAGATAGGAGGAGGGTCTTAGTGTTGTCAGTCATCCTTGTGAACACGCTGCTAAATGTGCTAATGTTACATAAAAAGTTAATCTGCCATCATCGGTGGCCATGCTAGGCAGCCTTAGCATTCAGGACAGACCCTGCTGGGAGAAGTAGTAGCATAGCAGAAAGCAGAGGGGCCGGGGGACTGAGCAGTCCACACACGGGCACTATTGACAACGCTAAGACTCCTGACTCTCATTGGTTGTTTCTAGTTAGCACTGAGAAACGGCAGAGGAGCTCACTGTTTTCACAGAATATCTGTCTCATACAATACTGTCACAACACAGTGACAGTTATAACAAATATTTCTTTACATATTTGTTGAAAAACTTACATATTGCATTTTTATTGAAGGCAGCAATTCCTAAAGTTCAAAATGCAACCCAGTCCACTTCGTCATTTAAGAAATGCTGAACTAAGACTGCTGGATTTTTGAATCACAGAGCAGGAGAAATCTTTCTACAACTTTTGCCCACATGACGTTAGCTGAGAAAACGCATCATCAATGAATAATATCACACCCAAGAGGTGGAAAGGTAGCACTAGCCAAACAACCTAACACAGTGGTGCTCAAAGTGGGTCCTTGAGGACCGGCATCCTGCAGGTTTCAGTTTTCTCCTTGGTGATAGTAACAACCTATCACCAAGGTTGATAGGTTGGTGATATCAAGAACATGTCAATGTTCTTCTTAGGGCTTCTAATGAGACATCATTGGATCCAGGTGCGTTAAACCAGGGGGAGAACTAAAACATGCAGGATGCCGGCCCTCTTAACGCCTTCTCCTCAGCGACTTATCCTCAACAAGACATCTGTGGAAAAATATCCCTCAAATAACATTTGTTCTGCTGCTATATGTTTAGCATTGAGATGCAAATATTAGCTAGTTAGCCTATTTAATGATAGGTTAACTAGTTTTAGCACAATCTGAACACAACAGTCTTTTCCAGCTGTTTTTTGAGGCAACATTTAACCCCCAATGGGTCCAGAAAAGTGTCTTCGTCGTCCTTTGTTGCTGTTTGTGGATGTTGGTTGTGCGTCAGAAACGTGCAAATACAAAGGTTCCAGCCCGGATCTGTCAAGCTAAATGTTTCACATAGAGGCAGGAAAAGCGCGCCTCTGAAGAAAGTGAGTTATTGTATTGTAAATGAATAAAGAAAAGCTAACTGACAATATTTTGTGAACAAATAAAATAAATATTGTAAGACTTTGAGCTTCCTAACATACATCATTATGTATTCTAATGGTCTACAATCTGTAGCCATTACATCAGTAATTTGATGCTATTTTGTAATTTTGATTTTATTCATTTTGTAAATCAATCAAAATAAATAGAAATTTCTTCCTTTGGCCGAAACGATTTACTCATCACTTGATTTTTCTGGACCTTTGACCTTTCCTTTTCCCAAAAATGAAATTCGGAGCATTAAGTGTGGTTAAGAAAGTGCCGCTGCATGTCTGGTTTCCATAAGGAGGAAGCCATTGTTATGATGTGAGTGCAGATACATGGAAAGGCCTCAGGATGCTGCAGGAAAGGGAGGAAAATGTGGTGTAGGTCCCATGTGTGGAGAGCGTCACAGCTGCGGTGTGACAGGTCCTCGTGCAGGCCTGGCTCTCACAAACACACCGAGCCTGCTTTTAATAACACCCCACCTCCTCCTCCAAACAGGGAAAAAATATATATTTTTAAAAAAAAAGACAGAGAGAGAGGAAGAGAGACGAGAAAGAAACACAGAGAATGGAGCCAGGACTCTGGAGCCAAGTAGCTGTTACTGGAATTTTTCTGGCCTAATTTGCATTAATAAAGAGGCTGTTCCTTGTCGGAATGTGTTTTATCCAGCTCAAAAAATCCCTGGGCGATCCCTCTCCGCAGAGCACTGGGAGAATCCGACTGTCAGAGCCGACAAGACAAATGAATCCTGGTGTCAGCGTAGAGTGGCTCCGCGTTGACAGATTGAGAAGAACTGTCCCTCTGTCGACAGGCATGCTTCATTTTCAAATTAATAAATCTGAATAAAATATTTTACCCTTCATTATGAGAGCTGCTGCTGTGACAGCTTTGCTGAACAGGGCTGGGACGAAGGGGGGTGGGTACGGGGGGCTGGGGGGGCGCTGCCAGTGAAAACAGCTTGCACCAACTCCACCTGGGTTTGAGCTGTGTATTTATAATGTTTGCATGTGTGTGTGGATTTGTGATGTGTGCTTCTGTTCTGCACTCTTTTTTATTTCTTGTATATGCCCCCCTCCCCCTTGCAGCCCCCACTCCCCACCCCACACTGATCCTCTACATGAGCGTTTTCTGCTCGACGGGCTCCCTGAGCCCCCGATGTTCTAACAAAGAGGACGGGACAAACAAAATTAGCTGGAGCCGGTGCGGTGCAGCAGTGATAGATTTCTCACACACTCTCCCCTCACACCTGTACAGCCATATGGAGACGCATCAGAGAGGCAAAAAATAACTTTTCAATGGGACTGCTGGGCGTGACGCACACACCGGTGTGTTTCTTAATATTTTTGCTTGTTGCGAGTCAAAAGCTGCCAAACTGGTTTTAGTCGTTAACTCTCCACACTTGTTTTATTGTCCTTGTCAACCGCAGCATCTAAACTCACAGTGTCTAATTCTCCAGCTGATTAGTGAGAATGGCTCAGTCAAAGTTTGGATCTATGTCAGAGGCAGGATTTGGGGAAAAAAAAAAAACGGATCTAGTATAATAAAAAATTCAAAATTTTGTAAAAAATATATCCCAAAAGAAATTTAGATGTTGTCATACTTGCTCCCAGCTGTAAAAATAATACTTTATTTCTATGGTTACACATCATAGCAACTGTCTGAAAGAAATAACATAAGAGAAAAAATCTTAGAGGCACAATGTCCAAAACCAGAGGGAGTAATTATCCAAACATGCAACTTCTCAATCAAAAAGTTACAGGCAAAAGTCTAGAAAAAGAGCAAATCAGAGATAATATAACAGAGTTGCTCCAACATGCTGCCTCCATTAGCAGAGCAATTCTAGAAATTATGAACTGAGCTTCCTACAAAAAACTGTCTGCACACAAATCTATTCATGAACAATGTTCGGTACAATTACATGTTACTTTTGTGTTGGACTAATCACAAAAGTGATAAAAAAAAAGCACATTGTGATGTGACAAAATCTGGAAATAAATATACATGTAAAAGGAACTGTAGGTATTAAGTGACAGATTGATGGGGATAAAGACCTAATTACTCAGGATAAAAAGGAAGAGAAACAAGACCGATATGTAAAAATAACACACAGGACTCATAATTCCTGTAATATTACCCCTCCAGGGTAGGTGTGGAAAGCACAAAGAAACATGGTGGGCTGTTTCCACTCACTCATTTCAGCATGTGAAATTAATATGCAGCAGCAAACACTAATATGGCCTTTGAGGAGGCCTGGCATATTGTGTGAAACTGGAAGCGCGTGAAGCTGCCTGAGGCTAAGTTCCTGTGAATAACGGAAAGCACAATATTATGCTCTGCAAATTGTGTGTTTTTTTTATGCTGCTACGCATCATGTCAGCAGCATTTAATCCCGTCTCGATGCCAATATCTGCAACGGTTACTGCAAATTTCACAAATTGATGGTATAATGTAACACCTCCAGTGATCATGATGTGCTAAATGATTGTGTTAAACGCGCACTACGATGGGCTTCCTACTGTGTAAAATTCTGTGACCCTTAAAGCTTTAATGGAGTGACATTAACACACCAGATCACCATGCATAACAATGCAGCACACACACACACGCATGCACACGCACACACACATAGAAGAGGAGCAACCACTGCATTCTGGGAAAAAAAAGCAGCACAAGAGTCTTGTTTTTATTATTTTTTTAAAGGATTCCTGCTTCTCTTTAATCAGCGAGCAGAAAGAAAGTGCTATCCAGCCAGTTAATTTGCACCAGATGACGTGTGTAATAGTGACAGGCAGCACAAAGGTTCCCCCTGTTCCTCCGTGTGTAGGCCTTCAATATTTAAAGAAGAGTGCACGTTTTTTGGCAAGGCTACGGCGACGCGTGTCAGTTAAACTTCTTAGGCGTCAGCCTTGCCTGTGAACATCACATCATCAAAGATGACATTTCATCAACTCACTCAATAAATAATTGAGCGCCATGTCTGCCATTTGAACCTGTAGTGACAGCATCTGAGGAAACAGTCACAGTGTAATTTGTTTTCTTATGTCTGCTGCCATCTTTGATTAGAGTTATCACCTGTATTTCAACAGTCCTACTGGAAGGAACTGCATTATGCACAGGCCTTTTCATCCAGGTATATGAGTGAGAGTGTGATGGAAAAGCGTTTTCCCCTCGCAGACCTCGTCTGATTTGTCAACTGTTTCGAGAGTAAATTCAAAAAGCAGGCTATGGGTGATTTCATCTATCAAAGGAGAAAAGACTCTTACACAAAGTTACATTAACTGTAAGTCACCCACTTTTCAGATCATACATGAGATCTAAAAATCACTTTAACAAACCACTTGAATTGTAGCATCTGAACTGCTCTCTTCTAGGACCTGGAATAAATTTGCTGACTTCTTTACAGAGGAAATTAAAAAAGAACTCAAGGGTTAATCTGCACATCAAATGTCAAATGCAGTCCAAGTGCAAAGTCCAATCACAACAAATGTCGACTAAGTGACCAAGTTTCACCACTTCAACCTTAAAAACAAAGAAATTATACATTAATTAAGCTCCTGCTGCCTTGTTATCATACCCACAACTTTCCTTCAGAAAGTTCTGCCTGTCGCTGCACCTGATCCCATTCAAACAGTAAACTCATCCCTCTCATCAGTTATAGAACCACTGATAAAAAAGGAACAATCTGGACAAATCACTGCTGCAGGCTTACAGGGTGATCTCCAACCTCCCATTCATCAGCAGAATTATTTAAAAAACTGTTTCAGCAGTTAAATGGCTTTCTAATGATGACCAAACCACCTTCAGTCCGGTTCCCATGGTTACCACAGACTGCCCTCGTCAACAACATCCACATAAATACAGACTGTGGAGGAACCACGGTGCTGGTTCTGTTGGACCTCAGCACAGGAATGACACTGTTGACCCTGACATCTTGCTGGAACGACTGGAGAGCTGGGTTGGACTCTTACTTAGATAAAGACTGAATCTTACATAAAGAACTTAAAGTCTCTGAGTCAACAGCTAACTTCACATTAGCGTGGAGAAAAAAGCCCCCATCATATTCGGTGTACCACAAGGTTCCATCTTGTGGTCCCTCTCATTTAATATCTGCCTGCTCCTGCTAGCTCAGATTACAACATGTGATTAGATTGGTTTCCATAAATATGCATTATGATGTCACCAGGTGACCACAAACTCATCCAAGCACTGAACAAACATCTACAATAAAACAATGAAACACTGTAACATAGCTTTCTCCAGCTGAACAGAAACACTGAGTTCACTTGAACCCCGTTGTCTTTGTGGAGCATCATTAGTTTTAATCTGGATTGTAACTTTGCACCACTTCACCACTGTAACGTAATGTTTTGTGTTTTGCTTATGTTTTCATCATGTCATTTTTACAGCACATGAAGTAATAATTCTGTGTGTTTACTCAGGTTCTCTTTCTCTGATATCAACATTTGATGATATCAGAGACATTTAGGTGTGACAAAAAAAAAAGGAAAACAGAAGAAATCTGCGAGGGGGGCACATACTTTTTTTCACTGCGCTGTAATTAGATCAGAGCAGCTCAGATCAGAGAGGAAACAAATATACTAAAAACTGTAGCGATATCTGAAAGACATCAACACAGGCTGAGCTGATTGTAAATTCTTGCTTTGACCATAGATGGATAGAAATCCAGTAAGCAGAGCGGACAGGGAGTGACAGCGCTGTGTTTGTGATCTTTTTTCAGCACATGGGGGCTGCTGGGATGGGGAGCAGCAGAAACGCACCGGCCCTAATGCCTCATGGCAAGGCGGACCTCACTGATAGCACAATATTTCATGTGAGGTCAGGGCCAATAAAGAGGCTTTTCAACACCACAGAGATGAACGGGGCCTGACTGACATGATCAAAACATAAACCACACACACGCACATGCAAACATGCACACACACACCAGACATGCACACATACAAAAACCTTGCTTATTAAATATTTAGCTTCAAAGTGAATATTTAGGTTCATGCGAAATATTTAATTTGAATCTGTGTCATTTATAAATTAATGTGACTTTCTTTGGTCTGGCTAAATAACCCAAATAGTTGGTGTTATATTTTTTGACTGTGCTACCTTTAAAATATTGTCCCATAGTATAAGAAGGCTAATTTTTATAAACGGATATTTACAATTGTGATCATTTTCCTCAATGCTCCCCCACAGCCTGGATTACCCAACACCAGTTTACCGACCTGCTCTGGTTTCAGTGGACTGGGATCTGTTAAAAAAACTTTAGCATCCACACGCTGTAATCTGTGTACCTCACACTGATATTTGACTGGTCAAAATGATCCATTTATTATTTAGAATAAATGTTATTTTTACCTACTAACGGCACATGAACAGCTGCTGCTAATATTGGACATAAATAAAAGTTGAGGAGACATAAGATTACTGTAGTTGGTGATGCTAGCACCAGTAAACAGCTCACTGCAGTAAAGAGTTGTGCTTTGCTGCATGTCAGTATGTATTATAGTTATTATAACAACTGTGTGGCCTAACAATGAGCTAACCAAGAGGCCGAGAAAGGGTTAAACCAGTAAAGAGATATCCATGCCTCAGCGTTGACCCCCTGCTCTCCAAGGTATCTCCCCTGCACAGGATTCTTATTCAACTTCAAACTGACAGTGTTTTTAATCTTTTCTTTGCTTCTCTCCTGGAGATTGGGGAAACAAAAATCAATACGCTGTGGCAGGTGATCTAGAAGCCGGTGAATTACAAGGACTCGACCCAACTATCCGGGCTGCTTGGCAGTCTTGAGCAGGGAACCATGGGAGTATCATCAGAGACCAAGGGGAGGTCAAAGGTTCAGGTCAGGAGCGCTGACAAAAAGGTATTTACTGTCTGGACAAGAAAATGAGAAATAAGCTCCGCCCCCAATGCTGGGTTTAAATCTGTCTTTTAGGCTTGTTTTTTTTGTTTTTCTTCCAAAGAATAGTTTTGTTCTCTGCTGATCTCCTCCACCACCACCGTTCTCTGCTTCCCCCCCTCTTTGGATGATATACTGAGCCAGAGTCCGTGATAATGCCCACACTACAAATCTGAGCGCGGAACATATCGACACATGGGTCTGTCATTATCGGTTAATCATGCTGCTGACGTATGTTTCAATCCAGGATTCTTGGCAGTTCTCCAAGCCGGTGAAATGACCTCAGATAAATCCACAGCACTGCAGAGCACTTCCATCTGAGGCTCATGATCCAGGCAGAGATGACCAGAGATACTGGAGACGCAGGCACAAACTGGAGTGTGACACTTATTTCCACACTTTACTCCATCACTTCAGCACAGCGCGAAGAAGCCGGGTTGCTACCGGAGATGCTGATTTAAGGGACAGTATTATGTGTTTTCCAGCCACATGCTGCTATTATGTAGCACAATCAAGAGACTATGTTATCTTCAGATGTTTTAAAATGTTTTACATATAAAATATGGCTTAAAAAAATTTTGACTATGTGATTTACAGTCTTAAAATTGGGTCTCTGTCTCCTGCCTCCTGCTCTTTCTGAAACTCCGCCTTCAGGAAGACATCACAACATGGCTCCTCTATTAACCCTTTAACCAGTGTTTTACTGAGAAGTAGCTCCTATAATGAGCTCAGCAGATAAGCAGTTTAACCAGGTGTTTGCCTGTTACTGCTGGCTTGTCTGAAGGAGTCAGGTCCACCTGGGTGATTTTGACTGCTGAATGGTTTCATTGCTGCTGTGTTTCCTCTGGTATTGTGTTAACACTCATATCCATGGTTTGGACTAGCAAGCTGGTAGGTTTGTAGCTTTTGCAGAGCTGGCCACACCTTGTTGATGATCAGGCTCTGGTGCTATAACACAAACTCTTTTGTCCTTCAAACTCCACAAAACACAAACAATTCAACAGTTTGAAAAGTTCTCTGCAGCAACAAGAACTGCTAGACTAATTTCTGCCTGGGATCCCAACCTTATGCACTTTGATCAATACATGTGCAGCTACTTGCCAATACTGGACTCTCTGAGTAATTAGCCAATGTAGTTGGCGGACCTAACGGGGGTAATGGAGTCACGCAGGCCAAGCGCTGCCAGGAAGAAAATCGGCCTTGTCCAAATGAAGATGCTTTCTCTCCAAAACGCTCTGGATGCATGCACAAATAAATTAAAACGCCATACATTGCCTCAGATGAGCCTCAGCCTCAAAACAACACAAATCATCTCGGTGCCCGCAAATGTTGACAGAAGTAGTGAGCCCATTCATTTGCTCAAAGATGAATCCCATCCAAGAATTAGTGCTATAAATATCTGTGACCGCCTGATTGCTCCGGGAGGATCAAACGGTGACAAACAATGTTCTTTCAAAACAGTTTGTTCCGAGAGGATTCTGACAGAAATAAGTGACAGCTCTTGATGAACAGGAACATCCAAAGATCAGACAAGTTTTTATTGGATCAGAAATTAATTCTAAAAATGATACATCACTCAACGGGTGTATTAAAAGCGTTCGGCTGCCGCTGGAGGAAATTTTTGATTTCCCTGACAACAGAGTCTAATTAGACCAAACGCGTCTCTGTTTGTCTGACTGAAATAACTCAATTATAGAAACTCCAAACATCTGGCTGCGCACTTGCGGGATTGATTAAACTTTTTTTTTTTTTTGAATTGATTAAATGAGACAATCATTCTTTTAGAGCCAGATCTCAGTTTTTAGAAGTGAGTTGAAACAAACAGTGAATGTGATCTAATAACTCCTGTATCTACACTGCTCCTCCTGCATTAAACCAAGATTATTCATTTATGAGTCCCTCTGAAACTTTTGTGCCTTTACTTCCAGTTGTGATAAATAACAAAAGTCTACAGTCCCCCTGCAAACTTATTCCCACCCGTAGTAGTTGGAAGCACAGGCGGGAAAGGAGGTTTTGACCTCTGTAATTAAGGCTTGGAAACACCCGGAAAGAGATAAAAATAATATGTAGGGGGGTATAAAACATTTATATGTTCCATGATTCATCCGTTTACATTAGATATATTCAACATAAGTGTGGAGGAACAACATCAACCACCCCCCACCCTCAGTTGACTGTAACTGCCATCACATTAACCTCCCACCGCTGTAAGGAAAATGTGTTGAAAAATGAACCCAGTCATTAAATTAGTTCAGTTTTCTCATCAGACTTTGTGTCTGAGGGTAAATACTTTCTTTTAAAACATTTTTACAGTCACAGTTTAGCCAAATAACATTAGCAAGCTGTAGCTGAACAATTTGTTACTCCTGATTGAGCAGCTGTAGTGTTTCTTTAACTGAGCTCCCAGGCTTTGATTCAAACACTAACTTCATTGTGTTTTCTACCTAAAAAAGCTGTGAGTTCATTCTAGGAAGGGATTCTAGACTTTTGCAGATTCAAAGTGTAACCCCCTTTTGGTCTGACACCCCACAATAAAAGCTAGTGCAGCCAGTTACCTTCAGAAAACACCTCTTCTGTAAATCAAACCCGTGTGTGCCTGACTTAATCCAGTATCCTGGTGCCGTGTGAAGGCATCGGTGGTTTATTTAAGAATATTAGTAAAGAGCATCATGAAGATCAAGATGTAGAAAGTTTTGAATCCAGTTAGATTATTAAACAATATCAAAACCTTCTCATAGAGTTCTGTTCAGTCCATCATCTGGAAATGGACAGATTAATGGCAAAACTGAAGACTAAATACATGCACACAGGTTTTGTTCTGAAACATGCTGTAGGTTTCGAAAACATGACACCATTTCCAGAAACATTTTCATTCACATGGAAATGCAGAGAACGCTTCAAAAATCTGTAAGTTGCGCTAAGCAAGGAGAAGGGGATGTGCATAAAGCCTCACAAACGACATGAAAACAGGAATGGTGAACAACAAAGGACAAAAAGAGTCTTTTGTGTGGAATGATGATGAAGTTAAACTTCTTCTCTGCACATTGGATTATAAAACTAAAGCATTTGAGGTCATAGGTTACATGTTAAAGTTTGGGCAAATACCTCAGCTGTCCAGATGTCTATGCGAGGGCCAATGTTTCATTCTGGAACCTATTAAAAACAATTTTTATGTTACAGGTCTTCTAAAATGTTGTTTCTGTGTGCCAGAGCCACGTTAGATCAAAACATATTCATTCATTTGAATGGCCCAGTCAAAGTTCTGACCTAAACAAAATTGAGAATTTGCTTCAAGACCTAAACATTGGTATTCACAGACTCTCTCTGTCCATCAAGGTGAATTGGGGATGTTTTGTAGAGAAAATTGGCAAAAATTTCAGTCTCTAATTGACTGAAATACAGACTAAATGATATTTTTCTGATTTTCATATAATCCTTCTATTGCCCAATCCGGCAGCTTGTTGGTCTATTACATAAAATCCCAACAGAACACATTGCTGTTTGCCTGTGTAGGATGTGTAAGCCCTGAGTGCTGAGGACAGTTTTGGACCCTGCAGCGTTAAAAGGCTGCAGCCTCGGGGCTTGTTACTTCATCCTGTTCCTGCTCTGCCACGCGGCCTATTACCCGCAAAATAACAGAGCAGAGCAGGACAGAGCACAGCCCGCTGTGGCCTTTAATTTCAGCCGGAGCGAGAAGAAAAAAAAAAAAAAACTAATTGAAACTTTCTCTCAGTGATTGGCCACTTGATTTGACATGGACTTTTCCATTGTCACAAAATCAATAGCAGCTGGACAGGCAGGGCCTAACTGGAAAAGGCTTTTGGCTTTTTAAGCCGAGTGAAGGCGGGTACGAGCGTCAGGGTTAAGTGATGTGTTTCTGACGCTGAGTGGGTCTGGGACACCCCGTTTGCTCTGCAGCCCCGCAGAATTTGTGGCCATAATAGCAGGGAAATCAACATGGGGGCAGGGGGATAAGTCTGTGATGTGTGTGTGCTTCTCTAGTGTGTGTTTGTGTGATGGGAACAGATCCTCTAGGGCAAAAGACTGTTTGTAGAACCAGGCAACACAGAGACTTCACTTCTCTCCAAACCAGGATTAAATAGTCAAATGCCAACATAGATTTAAGTATAATTATTGTAATAGGCCATCCACAATCTGCCACCAGTTGTCATCCTGTTACCTATTTCAGACTTTTTTATGTTAATTTACTAACCTTCTAAGGACTGATGGGCCTTAAGGGTCCAGAATGGTGGGGACAGATCCAAACAGCCAAACATTTGTTTTCACACACACCCTTCAGAAGACACTGGAGTTTTGGATGATTACCACCCGTTTCGACGACACCGTTGGTTGGATCACCTGGTTCATCCAGCAGTTTTTGCTCATAAAAAAACACGAGCATGAAATTCTGACCAATCACGTGATAGTTTCACATAGAGTGAAAAGTTCACCAGTAGGATTATAACAAGAAGGGGAGGAGGGCAAGAAGATGAAAACCAGACCACGTGATTTTCATCACATAACTGCGACAATAAGCATCTTATGGCACGTTGTCCCGACCATGCAGGGCCCCATAAGGGGACCAAAGAGTTAGGATGACGATTAACCATACTGTTAATGTGGCAGACCTCATATTTAAGATAAAGGGCAAGAGTCAGATGTATGGTGGAAGTTACATTTAGGTTTTAGGAATAAACTGGTACTGGTTAGGGTTAGAGGTTAAGTAGGGTTAGCTATAAATGTTTCAAATATGAATGGAAGTCAATACAAAGTCCTAATATGGACATAATTACAAACCTCAGTGTGTGTGTACTGTGTGTGGTGTTTGGTTGTCTTTCCTCTTCTCTGTGCTGATGTGAAGTATATCTAATGAATAAATATGGTAACACTTTATTTGAAGGGGGTTGAATAAGACTGCCATGACACTGTCATAAACATGACATAACACCTGTCATGAACATCAATAAGTCTTCATGAATAGTTATGACTGTTGTCATAAAGCGTCATTCAGTAAATAATGACACTTTTAATACAAAGTTGACATTATTCAAAATGTCTTCGTTATGACAACTTGACATTAACTAAGAAATCATGATCTAACATAAATTTGTCATAATAGTAGTCATAATGATTTAATTATTACATTAGCAAAAGCTAACAAAACAATGATTAATATTTCCACTGCCTGAAATAAAGCAAAACAAGTAGGACAAGCAATAAAGATTTCACTAAGCTTTATTACACGGTCAAATGATTTAATAACAGGCTCATTTACAATTTCTTTTACATCAACTAAAGTGGAACAAGTAGCACCAGTTATGAATATGTCATTAAGTGTTATTACAGTGTCAGTAATATTAACTGTTACCCCAAGTAAAGTGAAACAAGTTACAACAGTTATGACAAAGTCATGAAGTGTCATTACAATGTCATTAATAACTATTACCTCAAGTAAAGAGAAACAAGTTACAACAGTTATGACAGTCATTAAGTGTCATTAC
>NW_006800004.1:1684482-1711263 GCF_000485575.1 Poecilia formosa
GTCATGACAGTCTTATTCAACCCCCTTCAAATAAAGTGTTACCATAAATATAGATACAAATTAAATGTCACTGCTGTCAGAAGAAAAGAAGAAAATCTCCAACGTGTCACCCTGGCAGGTTGTGAAGCTGAGTTATAATCCCTCAGATTGATGCTACATTTAAGTTTGTATAAAATATATGGATATTCTTTTTAGTAATAAAGTTTATTGGTAAATGTAATGACACAAAGGGTTTAAGGAACCTGTAGGTGCATCACATCCCAGACCCTAATACTCCATCACATCTCAGTTATTATGTCAAACATGACATAAATGTTTCTCAGTTTAGATCAGAACTTGGGGTTAAGAGAACCTGAGAACTGCCACGCTGCTGAAGAAAATTCATTTGACCTTAGCAGTACCTAAAGTTCTTCAAATGAAATTGAGTTTTTATTTATGTAAACTTAACATGTCTGCTTTAGAAGCTCTTGTAAAGTCTGCCATTATTTGTGCAAACTATAATCAAATATTATTGTCCACTTATAACATTATTTTGTATGTATTTTTGTAATTCTATGTGGTGGTTTATATTTTTGCTGGAGTTACTTTATGGATTGGAGAGTTCTTTTTCTTCAGTAAAAATAAACTGTATTTTCCATACACTCAGAATATATTTGACATTAATGTTTATTTGATGATCTGAATCATTTAAGTGTAGCAAAAACAAAAAACAGAATAAATCATAAGGGGACATACATTTTTTTATTATTATTATTTTCACTTTGGCTCAAGTTAAATAAGGAAACAGATTCCACAGAGCATTTCATTCCAGTTCTAAAGTCATTCCACTGGCTCCTGTAGGTCAGAGAATAAGACTTTAAAATCCTGTGGTTAGTTTATAAATCACTGAACGGTTCAGCACCACAACACAATAAAGATCTGCTGTTGTCATAGCAACCTTCCAGACCTCTCACGTCTTCTGGTTCTGGTCCACTCTGCATCCCCAGAACCAAAACCAAACATGGAGAAGCAGCATTCAGCTTCTATGCTCCACAAATCTGGAATAAACTTCCAGAAAACTGCAGAACAGCCGAAACACTGAGTTCCTCTAAGACTAAAAACCCAGCTGTTCAGAGCTGCTTTTGATTAGTAGACAGAGAATCACTGATCATCATATTTGATTTTGCTGATGGCATATGACAAAATGTAACATTTATTGCTTTTTTTCACAACTGGTGACTATATGACATTTTCATGGTTCACAGCACATTCAACTGCCTTGTTGCTGACATGTTCTTTACAAATGAATAAAACTTTAACTTTATTCAATCCTCTCTAGAGTTCACAAAAAAAGTAGCGAAAAAGGTTAAAACAGGTGCATGAATTCCCGAGAAGCTGGAGTAAATGCTCTTAGGCAAATGGGGAAGGCCATAGCCATTTGGATAAGTAGGGAGCAATTACATGTGTGGATGATTTAGGGAGATGCTGTCAGTGTGCTGAGGAGCCAGGACCTCTGCAGATGAAATGAAAATGGCCTGTATAATGGTCGAAGTGACAACGCAGCCACTTTGGATGGGCCGACTATTACGGCACGTCAGCACCGGCAAGAAAAAGAGCAAAACTATGAGGACGGCAATTAGAGAACATGAAAGAAAAAGGATGAGTGTGGCCTCGGCGCGGAGGAGACTGGCGCGGCGGGGATCGCGGAGCAGGAGTTAATGCGCTGATTTATAGAATTTGTCATCGCAGACATGTATGTTATAAATTTCCCGGCTGCAGTAATAGCCATAATGAGGTCGCCGACTGTACGGTGTCATATCAGCACTTTGGGGTTCAGAAGTATTGTTGAGAGAGGCTATCTGACCTGCAATCTGAATCATTAGAGGGCAGGCTTCAAGCCACCAAACATTACCTTAATGCAAATGTCACTTTGACTTTGACTAAGCCTCGTTTCTGCTGTAAGGGAATCGTCTCCGAGTCACTCGAATTAGAGGCAGAGCATCAAAGGCACCACTTATGGCTGGTCATCACTCAAAATCTGCAGCCCTGATATAAACACTTATGATCATCATTATCCATGCAGCCATCATCATCATCATCATAATCATTATGTAAATATGCTCTCAATGTTCTGCAGTTTGGATCCTGGAAAGCACAGCAGGCCCGCTTCTCTTCTTTTTCTTCCTTTCTTACATCGGCATGTGCATATTTCAGTGTTTTCCTGAGAACACACCACAGCAATTAACACAGGATTAATTGGCGTCTTTATCTCGTTAGGGCCAGTCTGATCAGAGTATGATGAGCTTTCGACACATTCCCATTTGTTTAAGCGGATTGTGGTAATTGCTGTCATTATTATGGGCTCTTTAGAGTCGTCCGTGGGCCTCCTCTTCCCCCTGCCTGGACTCCATAAAGCCCAGCCATGTGTCGCGGCTCAGTTTAGCTAACCCTTGGAACGAGCCCAACGGCAAGCGGTTAACAGCCGAGCGGCAATTAGCTCACTCACATCCACCAATTAACGCGTCGCCACTCTTCTACGAAGCCTTTGTGTTTGCTCCTAATTACTGTCCTGCCCTCCCAAATAAAACCTTTACAGGACCCATGAGGACCGGAGGCTTGTCTGCCTAACCAACGCCGGCTTTGCCACGCTACGTTTTAGAAAGCTCTAGCAGGGGACTTCAACTACACTCCGGCAGGGTCGGGGACCTACAACATTTAAATGCATCTCTGCTTCAACACACCTGAGTCAAAAATGAAGGTCATTTGCAGAACTCTTAGCTGAACACACGGAAGGTCAGTCAGCTGATTGGTTGATTATGTTGGATGAGGTAACACAGACAAAAGATCCAGGACTGTTTCTCATGGACTGGAGCTGAAGACCCCTGTTCTAGGGCTTCATTTGGAGCAATGATTTTACCATGGTGCCATGGGCCAACACTAGTTGCATCTCCATTAGCCAAAAAAAGAGAACAAACTGAAATTATGCAAAGAAATTTGCTTAATGGAAACACAAGTTTGAAAAAAACTCATCTGTCTCATTACGTTTTGTGGCTAGGATGATGTTACTACTACTAAAAACGATGAAGAAGACAACAGGAAGTATTAGGAGGATGATATTTGTTTTTATTTTGTTTTTTTCAGATGTACAGTGGCTCCACCAGAGCTCGCACAGCATCACAGCTCGTAAAACTGTGAGTTTTACGAAGTTGTGAGTCATTCCAACATGTTGAATCCACATCACCAAAATGCTGCTTACATAACAGCTCCCAAGTTTTCAGGGCTTGTTAGTTCACTGTTTGAATAAGACGTGGACATCTGATTGGCTGACAGATGATGAGGGCTAGCACCATGGATGATTAATGAATATGTCTCATGTAACTGTTTACATCCATCATTGCCATGATTTTTTAACAACATATCGCTTGAACAAGCTTACTCACATATGATTTTAATTTAATTTCTTATTTAATGGAAACACCACAATTGCGAAATTCTGTTTTGTTGACATTAGCAAAATACTGAGAAAGATTTGCACACCTTTGTGATAAAAACACAGCTACTCAGGAAGCTATTCAGCCATTTGATTGAGGACTGTTGGACCAGGAACACATGCAAAAGATGCAGGACAGTTCCTGGAATTAAAGACCCCAGCTCTGGATCTTTATCTGGAGCAATGCCTTTTCCATGGTTTCAATGGACATACCATGACAAATTATTGCTGCTTCATTACAGAAAATGTCAGGAACTCATCGACGGTTCACACAGTGCTCACATGGTTTAGATACTCTCAAAATGTAGGTTTTAAAGCATTGTCTCCACAATAAATCCACAGCAGGCGTAGAACATCCAGCATCAAAAGACAATATTTCTGAGACATAAGCTATTACTCCAACATGACCTCTGATCTACAAGCCACCAGAGAGGGCTAACAGACGGATATTGAGATATAGTGCACAATAGAAAAAGGGAGCCATTGATCCAGCAGAGTGCAAACTTTGCTCTTGCTGCTAACTTCACTAAAGGGAGCAATTAAATTTTATATGCTCGTAACAGTTTCAACCCTCTCTAAATGTTAACAACCTTGCACTCCAACTATATAGCCTGTCCCCTTTGTTGATCCACTGCAGTGATGAGCCCCTCATCCATGGATTTGCGGCATAATTAAAATCAGGATGGGTATGGCGCATTGTGTTGGGTTTGTTTCACCCTGACAAGCAGTGTCTTCGAGTAAATTCATATGGGCCAACAAATTGGTATCACAAGTCAATCCGCTCCTTTGGGTGCTCTAAAAACACATGGGAGAAAATCAAACCTTGAAACCAAGCAGTTTCACAAGTGAGACAGCCAGAGGCCTCGGATGTACCTTCTGCTATTGTAACTGCATTCTGGAAAGGAACACAAAGAAGTAGGAGTTTTGTTGTTTATAAGTGTTGGATGCTTCTGTTTTTTTCAAGATTCCTTAATTTTTCTTGAAGAAAATCCTGACAAAGCTAACATTAGCTCTTTGCTGCAGAATCTGACACAAGTAGAAAATGTCTCCCCACTGGCGTTTCATTGTGATATCAGAAAATAAAACAAGTTTGGATCTCTTATACACACTGCTATATTTCCTTAAAGATTTCATCTCTTGTTGCTTTTTTTGTCCCACCAAAATTCACAAAACAAACTAGAATAGCAAGCAGTTATTAACGGGTTCCTTGTTCAACCATTCAAGTCCCACCCCATTGGCCCCTCCCCTCCCTGCGCATCCTCTATGCCAATCGACAGAGGACAACTTTTATCAGACAGTAAATACAAAATGCAGTTTTCAAATAAGTACTTCAAAAAGCAAATCTAGTAACTAATAACTGCCGTCAGGTGTTTGCAATGACTGGTGATTATTGTTTTATGTCAGTGTGGAGAAATTTTAGCCAACTATTCTCTTCAAAATTCCTTCAAAGTAATGTTGACCAAACTTCACAGTCTGAGTGCAATAAGTGCATGTGTGCAAATTTGTCACCTGCAGGTCCAAAGTTGTTAAAAGGGTAGGAATTTTGCAACAAAGTGTAAAACCACCCAATAAAGAGGACATGGCCTCTGCAGGCCCTCCAATCCACTGGGCAGACATGAGCTCACCATAGCAACCAGAAAGATGAACTGAGAGAGGGAAGTTGACAGTCAAGCCCTGCTTTATGAGGGAGGCCAAGAGGAAGGTTTCTCCAACTGAACCCAGTCTGCTCCACTGTCCTTCACCAGCCAGGAGCCCACCATGCTGCACTATGACCAACACCACCACACAAACACCTCACCAGTTGTGATTTCAGCGCTTATTTGCAAATACTGTAACTGAGAAACTGATATTTTTTGTCCCGGTTGGACCTTGGGCATCTTCAACTGGCCTATCCCTGCATTACATGTACCAACATGTAGAAAACTGACTCTAAGGTTTTGGGGGCTTAGAGTTTTGGGGGACTCTCAAAACCTTAGAGTTTTGAGAGTATACTGTCACTTTTAGACAATTTTATTTTCAAGTTTTATTTTCAATTTATAGTCAATTTGCAGAAACATTGCAATAAAATGCTTAAAATAAGTAGCTTGACTAAGAATTCCATCTAGCCAGTTATTTCAATGTAAGAACCCTCTGAATACCAAGTTGCCAAATGTTGCCCTCTGTACAAGGTTTATTTCCACGTGAAGCCACTGTTTGTCATGGTATAGCCACTAACATTTTGATTTTTTTCTCTTAAGGAACAAGATATAAAAAAAGTATATAAATAAAAGACACCCCACGCTTTGAGGCAAGAAGAAACAAATAGTTCTTGGGTGTGTCGCAAAAGAGAGACATTGAAATTAGACAACCAGGAGCTCCATCAGAATCCTGACAGCCTATCTGTGTGTGACAGCAGCCGTCACTTTTACCCACTCACCTATGCCTCTAAGCACAAACAAAGGCTTTGATTCCCAAAAAAAAATAAAAAAATTCCCCAAAAACTAACCTCCCCGGCATCACTACCATGTGTAGAAAGATGACAATGACAACACACTCTTCCCTGCCGCCCCTCATCTCCCTTAACACAATCTGAGAAGGCACATAGCCATCTGTACCTCCAGGGAAGCTGCTTCTTCTTCAAAGAGCAACATGATCAGCATTATGGCATCTGAAAGACTCCCTCCATGACTGGAGAGAGTAAATCAGTCACACAGTGTAAGACTCATGCAGTCAGAAAAAAAAGGCATGCCGACACCCACAGCAAGGCTGGAGGCCCAGAAGAAATTTCAAGGCACTCAGTCCTGTTACTGTCACCTATTCAGACGATTCTTGTTTGCCTGTTCCGACACATCACTGTAAAAAAAACCAAACAAACAAAAAAACATGTTTAGTTTAGATTCAACACAACAAACAAAATATCCAGAGCAGTGCAGCCTACACTGCTCAATCTGAATCCTGTTTTACAGGGTCTTCATTTGGGGGTTTATGTTGCCATTTTTTGGTTTTGGACCAAAACTAGAACAAAAAAAAAAAAAAAGTACAATCAAAGTGAAAACTTTATTATGACACAGCTGCCTAAAGTTTTGTGAGAAGCGGATGAAAGGCTGATCAGTACAGGATTGTACCTTTTGCGGATGACGCATCGTTTTACATCGTGGCCCTCAACGAACTTAGCGCCAAGCTTCCAGGATGATGCGCTCAATTACAGCCAAGGCACAGTGAGGCAGTGACAGCAAACATCTCTGATGCAGCAGAAATATTCATGTCAGCGGTGCCCTACAGAATCCAGCAGATCCGCCTGCCTTTGACAAGAGACAGATGAATAATCCGAAAGGGGGTTGGGGGATCCAATGGAAGAGGAGCTTCGGTAAAAAAAAAAAAAAAAAGAGGGGGAAAAAAAAGCAAGGCAGCCTTTGCTCTTGTGGGTCTTTGAAGTCCTTCCTCCAGCAGACATTGGTATACTCATACACAAAGGCACACAGGCTGTCTCTCTCTTCCTCTGTTTTCTCTCTGCCTCTCTCTCTGTCTTCTTCCTCTTTCATCTCTTTCACATCCCTTTATCTTTACCCTTGGTTAGCTCCAGGGATCCCCGTGTCCCCCAGTACTTACCACTCGCTCGCTGTCCAGGCTTTGATATCTGTTCGCGGGGAGATCAACGGCATATTTTGGATCCATTTCTCCAGCTACCACGGCTTTAATAATGGCAACAAAGCCAAGGCTTTTTAGCAGCACTGACTCACATCTATTTGTTATTCATAGCCACTATCATTTCCCCAAAGCACTGAAACATATGAAAAAAGGGAGCGTACACTGTGTGGGTTTTCTCAAAGTAGTAAGTACCTCTCTGAAAAGAAGTTCTGTAAAGAAAAAGTTCACTATGAAGTATGTGTGCTGAGCTCCTAGAGTCAACTCATGCCAGAGTGAAGCTGTGAATTGGACTAAATGATATCAGACGTCGCCGAGATTAAAACAAATCCCGCAAAATGCAAGGGAGGCGCTGAAATCCAGCCTTTTCATCAGAGCTGTGTTTGCCGTGCCGCTCCGTGTGTGATTGTGTTTGTTGACCATGTAGCCCAGTGCAGCCTGGTTCTGTCTCAGTAAAGGTTCTGCAACGCTCCGGGCTAACCATCACACCGTGCATGAATCACAGAAATGTCAAGTACAAAGTCTAGCGCAGAACACAGCGAAGAGTTTCTGCACCAAGAGGCACCAAGCACAACACAGCCCGGCCGAGTCCAGGAACACCACATGCATCACAGACGGAGTTCTGCTTCTAGTTTTATTTAAGGCTTTTTGACACTTTACAACTACAAACCACCATGACTCTTAAAGAGATTTTATTTTTGTGTGTGTTAACAGAACATTATGGAGAGCACAACTGCAAACCTACCATGACGGTTGTGAACCTAAACTGATGGGCTGGGTAAGGAGAGCGTCTATAGATCAGCAACCAAGATGCTGTTCTGACAACATTGTGGGGGCAGCATCATGCTGTGGGAATTAGTTTCTTCAGCTGGGACAAGAAAGCTGGTCAGTCTATTTAAATAAGTACAGCACTAAATGCAGAGCAATGCTGGAAGAAAACTTGCTGCAGTCAACAAAAAACATGAAAGTCACATGAAGGTCATTTGTCAACAGGGCTCAGTCAAAGCCCAGATCTGTGTAAAACTCTTAAACCAAACTGACTGAGCTTGAGCTGTGCAGGAAGAGGAAAAGACAACGTGAGCAAAGCTGGTAGAGGAACACCCTGAAGATTTTACAGCTGTAACTGAAACAAAATGTGGTTTTGCAAAGTATCAGCATCTTTTACAAAACATATCCATCATAAACCCAAAAACATGAGCTGCTTCTAAACTACTACTGGCCATTCATAAATCACAAGTTTAGCCTGTGATATCTCACACAGATTAAGTTTTTAAAAACACAATGCTGGAGGAGCGATCGCTGTCTGCAGAAAATCTCCTTGGATTTCTTTCAAAACAATAACAGTGGATGAACCCAGAGCAGCAACGCAGTTAAGTTAGATAATGACAAATGCATGCCACACTTTCCAGATTTTGTTCTTTAAAGGTTTTGAATAAAAATCATTTGCCGTTTTCCATCCACTTCGCTACTATGCACTACTTTGTGTTGATGCGTCACATTAAATCCCCAGAAAAACACACTTAGCTTGTGTTTCAACAAAAACAGATGTGAACTGGTTAGTTTCTCTTCCCAGGAGGGAGAGGAGGCTTCTGTGCAGTGCTAAGTATTTAAAAAAATAAATATCTGAAAATATTACATATGTCATTCGTTAGAACATGTTGCCGGAGCTCATCAGCTTTCGCCTTAGATGTGTTTCCATTGACAATGTAATATTGCAATTTCACATTTCGAAAATAAATTTGATTAATTGAAACATGCCCATTCTGAAAGAAAAACAACAACTATTTTTTATAAAAGGTTTTGGTGTAAAGATGAAGTATTTTTTTTGTTTGACGTATCAAAATTGGTTTATTTCGCAAAACTGCAAAAGGGATCACTATTTCCCCCATCATGAGTCACATGGCCAAACACAGGATTAAGACAAGGAAGACAGGAAGTAGTTGGAGGATAAGGTTTTTTAATGACTTATTGCATGAACAAACTTATTCAAGTATGACTTTAATTGCATTTCTTATTTAATAGAAATGCTGCAATTTCGAAATTATGTTTTTTTGACATTGATGGAGCATTGACAAAGTTCTCAGGCCATTTGCAACGGAAATGCAGATACTGTCTTACATTTAGAGACTTACCATTACCTGTTCACAATACCTAAATGAAATTCACATTAACTGTTATTGCAATACAGTGGTTAAAGTTTCCTTTGGTTCCTGCACCAGTTTGTTGAGACTATGAGGGAAACATTTTATCACCATGAATAAAACCTTGTTTACCATCAGTTTTATGACTCACTGTGAGGTCATGTTGGTGCTCAGGTGTATTATGGCATATTTTGACTTCCATTGTCAGTTTCAACCAGGACATGAACGAAGGTGAGACGATAAGGCAGGAAATTGTTTCCCCTTCCTTTCACTACGAACACACAGACAAACCTGTTCTCCATCTCACCTTGAGAAAATGGGCCAGATGATTAGGTCTGCTATTTTTACACCTCTGTCTGCATTAAAATCTCCTGCTGCACCAGCTATTGTTGCCTCTTCTTCTTTAGATTTAATTATTTTAATTTATTAATAAAGAGGCTTTTCACCTTCAGTGAAAGGTGCATAACTAGCAGACTGAGATGAAGGCCGTGAGAGTCAAACTTTTTGCTTTTACTGTGACAACAAATTTATGAACCATCAAATTTTGATCCACGACAGATTGCCAGCAACTGCAGCAGGTACACTTTGCCATATATGAATGCTCTTCCAACAGATGGATCAAATATGTGCAGCGCACAGCAAATCTGGAACTCTTAATAATTCAGCAACTTCTTGTGTGACATTGACTGCAGTTTAGCTCACTCTGAGAGTGGGCACAGATGGAAAGGCAGACAGCAAACACTACACTAACAGGAGAAGTCCCCAAAGAGAGCAGAGAAGAAGTGAAATAGGTAAGGACAGACAGACTGCAGCGTGAGCCCCCAGAGACCCGGAGCGACTGCTCCTCAGCTGCGCCTGTTTGCCTGATAACAGCTTGAGCTGCTGGGCCACATGCTGCCAGAGACACTTCCTCCTGTTCGCTTGCACGCCGCGTTCATTTGTGCTGAAATTAAGAGTGCAGCCAAAACCTACCAGGTTCAGAATGTTCAATCAAACAAAACAACAGACGGCCACACCGCCTGGCTTCAAAAAACAAACAAAAAAATACAAAAACTTCACTTGGAGTTTTAAAAGCTAATGTAAGACATACTGACGGATGGAATATTTGAGAAATTCATACAAAACCAAAGGAAATAAAACCGTTCTCAGATACGTCGATAAAAATGACAAGGTGGAGACTTTGATCCAAAATGGCCGACTTCCTGTTGGGTTTGGACCATGGCCCCAAGAGATTGTCCTGACAATACACACATGTGCACCAAGTTTCATAATTCTGGGACTTCCCCCTGTTAAAGGGGACTTTTCCCTCTCCACTGTCACAGTATGCATGCTCTGTATGGAGGATTGCTGTAAAATCAACAACAACACGAGTTGCTACATGCTGCTCCGGGAGGAGAGGATGCTGCAAGTCAATGATTCAATCTGCTAGGTTTCCTTAGATATAAAACCTTTTAATCAATTTGAATAATAAACTGAACTTGATGCACTGTTCAATCAACTGGAATGCATAAAGCAGGAGGACTGAATTGTCTTTTTCTGCACTGTGCCTTGAGATGACACGTGTTGAATTGGTGAAACTGAATAAAGCTTCTTTATGTAAAAAATGAAATATTTTTCTACTGTGCATGAGTAAAGCCTTTTTAATTATTGGAACAAGTGCTACATGTGTAGCATAACCTTCATGGCCTCTATTTGGAACCTCTGTCAAGCCGATGCAGTTTGTTCTGAATGCTAAACACTCTCCAAAGATCATGGATATAATCTGTTAATTACATCATGTTGCTGAAAAACGACAGCAATATGTTGAATTTTCACATAAAATACACACAGCTTATGCACAGCATGCTTTGTATGCACAGCTGATGTCCAATAAATGGGCATTAAATTCAGTTTGACTGATAGTCTGACTTCCTGTCTCTGCATTTACTATTAATGCAGCTTTACTTCCAGGTACACTCATAACGTACAGTCCGTCTTTCAGTCGTTGCTAATGGCCTTTGCATGCCAAGTCAACATTTTTCCTTCTTTCTTTTTTTATCCTTCAAAGATCTTCATGTACCAAAAGCTTACAATCTAATTAATCAACCTGTCGTGTGGACTTTCTGCATAGAGTAATAACAAAATGCAGATATTTTGTTCCCATGTCATGTTCTGCATTCTCTTTTGGACATCAGCTTGGGGAAGGAATCAAGGAAGTTCTGGAAAACAATTTGGTGACTCAGACAGGGGAAACAAGACCATCCCAAGATGTATGGGCTGTGGAAGGAAGAACTTAGAGGATCACTTCAATCCACTCACCAAGTCCACCATGCAGGAGGCAGAGACTGAAGATCTGGTGGAAGGCATTCCATCCTTGTGGCCAAAGTTGTTTTAAAGCCCCAGGAAGGACCCCAGGGGTGAATAACATTCTGTCTGAGGTTCTAGACGTGGTGGGGCTGTCACCATATGCCACTTCAGGACAAAACCAGCAATGTAGCAGATTAGGGTGGTTGTCCCAAAGGGGACTAGGGAGTTATTCCAACAAGGGATCAAGGTATCACAATCCTTAACATGCCTAGAAAGTCTTACTACAGGCCATAAGACTGCAGGAATGAACGCTCTGACTGATTGGAGATGCCTCAAATTTAGGGGGAGCAACATGGCTTTCAAACTGGATTTATAAGCTGACCAGATCTTCACCATCTCAAACTTGTTGAAGAAGTCTTGGAAGCTTGGTTGTCTTGTCTCAAGTCAAAGCTTACAACCCGTGTCCTATGAGGTGCTTTATGGCCGTCGCTGTGGGAGTTCTAAGCAAGGTCAGATATCAGCCAGATGTGGTTCTGTTGTATTTCAGACTTTTGGCAGAAAAAAACCCTGTGAATGGTTGGATGGACTCAGCCTTACAGGTAGGGTAGTGCGCTTCTGATGGTCAAACAGATCTGAGGAAACCCTGTAGAACACCCAGAACTTACTGGAGGGAATAGATATCCATTTTGGACTGGGCTCAACTTCAGATTCCCCAGAATGAGCTGAACATCAGATTGACAGACAGATGTTGCAGAAAGGTAACAGCTAGATTTAGTAGATTTTGTTAATATTAAAATATTTAAAAAAAGGTACAACAAAGAGTAAAAAAACTGCAGACTTTAACAGAAGCTGTAGAGCTTCTACAACAGTCTCCAACTGTCACTGTGCACAGACAGGAAGAGCTCATCCTGAACAGGCTCTGAACAGTAAGACAACAACAAACTTCTGAAGAGTGCAGGTTGTTGTTCCACAGTTCAGCATGTGTTGATCAGCAGGTATGTTCAGGTCAGGCTCAAAGCCCACAGCCTGACCTCATAAGCCCCTGTGGATCTAGTCAACTGTAAACCCATGTGACGGATTGGTCACATGACTGGAAGTATTTCTTTTATTGAATAAAAAGAGATTGTGACTCAATGCATTTTTTCTGAGAAAAGACTAACATTACTGAGGCTGTCCATATAAACAACAGTGTCAGTAAAAGCATCAGTTCTTCTAAAGCCTATTGACATACAGTATGTTGTTGGTAAAACAGAAAGAAGCGCTTCGCAGAGATCCAGCCTGCCTTCTCATAGCAAAACGTATTATCTGCAGTGTGCTCAATGTACTGTGCAGCTTTGCTTCTTTCTTTCTTTTTTTTTTGCAGATAAAGTGAACTTAGTGATTATGTGTAGCCACAGATTAATCATTAAGAAAGATTCTATGGTTTCAGTGAGTGTGAGCAGCCTTGACTGCTCTGCGCCTGTTGGCAACAAGAGAAACTTCCACACAACTTGGCACAGCTCCTCACAGACCTCTGAAAACCTCTGGCAGTGCATGAGTCACAAGTATACACACTTCATGAGGATTAACTTCCACTTCAGCTGGTTAGGTGGACTGCCTGGTCTCTCTTTCTCTGACACTAGATTTTTTTTTCTCCCCCCCCCCCATTTCACTCTTGCTTTTTCTCACTCCCTAACTCACGGACAGCCCTGGGGCACCAGCAGTTGTTAGTGTCGCGCTGCGGAGGTGGCGGTGGGGGACGGAGAGCTCCATAGTCTCATTACCTCCACACGCTCACCCCGCAGCCCACAGCGGGGGCCTGAGACAGGGGGCATGGGGAGGGAGGGGTGTGGGACAGAGCCTGATTCGTTTTGATGTTGCGCACATAACGAGGCTCCCCAGTGTTAACTCCTTGTCCCAGAGCGCAGCCCCGAGGAGCCCAACGTGCAGCCAACATCACGGCTGCATGAATGCCTCTCCACCGCATCCCAAGCAAACCTCACAAAGGTCAGGGAGTAATGTCTACTGAGTTTCTGTGTCCTCGGGGCTTTTCTCATTAGCAGCAGCGAGTGGGCGGATCTCCGGCGTCAATCAAGAAACACCAAGAATCTCTCAGCGGGACGAAAGGGAGTAAAAACCATGCTGGAACATTTTTCTAACAAAGCAGACTTATTACAGCTGGGACTCTTCTTCTGCAAGCAAAACTCGACAAGTTCCACCGAAGCCTCTCTGTCACTTTCTCACTGCGGCTCGCAACCTAATTCTCATCCAGATGGATCGCAATGTCGCACATATCCCACACTTAATCTGCACGGCCTGGCCTCCAGCCTGACAGCTGAGCATGATAAGGTATCTGCTTTTCCATTATTGTGTCTGGTTTGGAGGATGAGAGTATGTACACATGCACGGCTGACGCTGCATCTGCCTCACTGATGCTTCTAACTGCTAGAGACTAATACCACCTGATTGCCAGTGCTCAGAGAGGCTTTACTAACAGGCTGCCACCCTCTGCACTGCCTCCTCTCCCAGCCATGTTGTTTGGTCTGTGGAATAATCTAATAGGCACATCACGCCTGAGATGATTCCGCCTAATATTTCCTCTCAGAGCAGCGTGATGCGGCTGCCAGCGAACGAAGGATGACTGCGAGTCCCACTATCCCGCTACAAGAGCAGCTGGTTGGTCTGGGTAAAGTTACACAGTCAACATTACTTAGCCTGTCATAATAGAGAAAAGAATGAGGGGTGGGGGGCATTTTTTCATTTTAAAGTCATATTTATCCCATGCCGTTTATTCATTTATAAATGTCACAGTTCCAAATTAAATACTTAATTAGCAAGCTAAATATTTAGCTCTAAATTAAATATTTAGCTAACAGCTAAATGTTTGGTTCCAAACTAGCTAGTTAGCAAGCTAAACATACAGCTACCAAGCTAAATATTTAGCTTCAACCTAAATAAGTTAACAAGCAAATGTTTAGCTCAAATTTAAATATTTAGTTAACAGCTAAATATTTAGCTATTTAAATATTTAGTTGGTAAACTAAATGTTCAGCCTGGTAAATTAATGTGACTGTGTTGCCGGTCACTTAATTAAATTTTTTATTTAATGGAAATACTGCAATTGCAAAATTGTGTTTTTTCAAACAGCAGAACATTGAAAAAAAATTCCATACATTTGCAATGGAACTGCAGCTACTTCCACACACGGCTTCCACACATAAAGCTGTTACCGTGAGGTGAATTGTGCAATACACTGCAGTGAAGTATAGTACTCTTTGTTCCAATCTAGGCTGTGTTGTCCATGTTAATGGAGTTTGGATGCTCTCCATGTGCAGAAATATCCAAGAATCATGTCTGATAACTTGGATTTTCAGTTCATATTAGGACAAAACATCAGTTTGTGTGTTTTCGGCGCACCGTTCTGCAGGGCATGCCTGTTGACCACTGTAGGTTCATCTAAACTTGTTCTTGCCTGAACAAGTTTAGATGAACCTTTAGATGAAGATACGTCCAAAACATATCTGGAGGTACAGATATGTACCTCCAGATTTACATATCTTACCAAAGATATGTAAATCTTTACATATCTTACCAAAAGGTAAGATATGTAAAGGTACATATCTTACCTTTTGGAGGTAAGATATGTACCTCCAAAACACTAACCTCAGCAGAACCTAGATTGGGTTCTTGGTGCCTGTCCTGTCAGATATGCGTTTGAAAACAAGCGATCTCATTCAGCCCTCAATTCATCCGTTTTGTCCCGCTTCGCTCTCTCCTGCCCTGGCAGGCCAGCAGAATGAGAAAGCTGCAGCGGGGCCCACGGACAGCAGGCAGTCAGGTGCCGACTGAATTAAGCACATTGAGGAGATTCTGGCTGATCACTATCTGACACACAGGCAGAGAGAAGCAATCAGCCCAGCATCCAATACTTACTTTTCTCCTGCAACAGCGTTTTATCACAGCACATTTAATCTGGAGCTGATTCTAAGATACCAAAATACCTGAAGATGTGGAGAGAGCAAAAAAAAAAAAAATAGGGAGAAGTCTGATCAAATCAGATGCTACCTAAATGTTCTGTATAAAAGATGGAAGCTTTTTAAGCGAGCCTCTCACCACCAATTGTTCTGTCAGAAATGGGTTTATTACCTCTGTCCATTTGGATGTATTCTATGCTAGGAGACATTAATGAGACAGTCAGCATGCGGTTTAAAGGGGCAGTATCATGAAAAATGCACTTTTTTTAGATTTACTTATGTTTATAATGTTATTCCATCATCAAAAACATACCTAGAGTGTTGCCTTGACTCTTTCATGCATGTTTGAGAAATCCTTTAATCTCCATGGCAACCATTCAGCTGTGCAAAACACCTGAGAGGACTTAGCCCCGCCTTCGAGATGCAGCTCCTCCACTGAGCTTCCAAACTTCTTCCTCTCAGAGCAGTAAACTCCCCCACTCAGCTCCTTCAGACTAGTCAGCAGCAATTAGCAAACACCTGGTGGAACTGCACATCTGTTGAGCTCACTATAGGAGCTTCTTCTCTGTGCTAGTAAAAACATTGTTAAAGGGTTAATAGAGGAGCCATGTTGTGATGACTTCCTAAAGGCGGAGTTTCAAAAAGAGCGGGAGTTTCTTAAAGACACAGAGGCACAATTTCAAGCTGTTAAATTACAAAGTAAAATTTCTTTTGAGTCATATTTGATATAAAGCATTTTTTCCACAACTGAAGTTAATATAGTTGCTTGATGACACTATAAAATTGGACTGTGTACCTGGAAAACACATAATACTGTCCCCTTTATGGAAGTAGCTACTCAGCTCTATACATATTTTTTAGTCTGATTATGCTGTTTTAATTACTGTACTGTATTACTATTTTACTTATGTTGTTATTATGCCCTTTCTGTCCAGTCTCATTCTTCTTTTGATTTTTTGTGAATGCTTACATTGACCTTTAACCTTCTGCTTGTACACTTGAATTTCTATTCTTTATTGTTCTTTATTGTCACTGTGGGACAATAAAGAACATTTCTAATCCATCCTAGCGGGGGAGGAAATGGTACGAAATGAGAGAGTGAGACTTTGCAACAATTAAGTTCCACTTGTTTTCCCAAATTGCAACCAGAACGTGTTCAATTCTCAAATAACAACATTCCCAGATCCGAGATCCGAGTGGTTTCGGCCACGTGGAATTTTGCAAAGGCAGAGCAAAATCACATCAATCAAATTTTACATGTCAATCAAGCTTGTAACATGAAGGGACAGATGGCAGTTCCAACATTTTGCAGCCTCACTTGTTGTCATGACAGTCAGTGATGAGCTATGATCTTAATGAAGCCTCAGGAGATGTCACATTTCTATCGTTTTAACCATAGAATGTTATAAAAATATTAACCTCATATTAGCCAAAATAACTAAATAAACATAAAAAATGATGGAATATGTTCTAGCAAGAAAGAAAACAGGAAAAAAAATAAATGTAGATGTGCTTGCCTGACTGTGGCCTGCAGTGCACTCTGGGAATGCTGGTCTGTTTTCTCTTACTCCTAAGCAGGAGATGGGGATCAGAGGGTGAAAAGTCAGAGGGAGGACAACTTGACAGATAGAGTCGGGGTGGTGGAAGGGTCAGCGCCGGGAGGGCCATTTCCTCGCTGATTTTTATCTTTCTATTAACACAATGCGCCACCTGGCAGTGAATAACTCCACACCCCATGAATGTTCTGTGTAGAACATGAAAGGAAAAACAACATAGTAGAGTAATAAACATGAAATAAAATCATAAAATGATTCAACTTTCAAGAAAAAAAAACCCTCTTGGAGAAGAATCCCTGTGAGTGAAGGAGTCCACATCAGTCACGTAAACCGACAACAACCTTCCCAAGCTGCTCTTTGTTCCAAACAATCATCTCTTTGGTCGGGCTTTCCTTTTATTCTTCACTTGAAACAGAGGAGCTCTTTTCAGTAGAGAATGAACACCTGAACACACACAATACTCTGGACCTCATTCAGAACAGCTCTTTGTTGCTCTAGGCATCAGGATCTTTAACAGGAACCACTGATTCATACGTTCCCTCCATCCCTCTGTTTCTAGTCTGCATGGGAGTGAACACATTCAGGTGGGCAGCTGATTCATTTAGGCTTATTTCCCAACTACGTCATCTAATCACGTTGAAACACCATGACAGATGTTGGAAGGTGTTTTTGCCAGTATGGCCATGGCTCCTACTTGTTCAAGTGGAGATAATTTTTCTGTGGAAGTAGCCTGGTAAAACCAGCGCCATGTTCTATGCTTTGCTTCATCCAGTGGGGCTGAGAGTCCAGAGAAATGATGGCTTCCTGGAGGCGTAGCCTGTGTTGAGGTTTTAAACTTTACCCAATCGCTGAAGTATGTAGCACGGCAGTTTGACTCAGTGAAGATTTCTAGATATTGCCTGCACTGTGAACAAACCTGGTTGGAGCTCATAGACGGCTGTATTTACAAAAGTCGGAAGTAGCTAGCTTAAAAACCGACTCTAACCTTCCCCATGTTTGATGGTTTAAACAAATCGCCAACTTTGCCTGAATTCACAACATATGATTTATGCCAAAAATAGAGTTTCCCCTTATACTGGAGCAAACTTTAAACCACACAAAAGTCTAGATTCTTATCTGTTGTTTTTATCCATGCTAGGCTACATCATGGTGGGGCGTTTTCCCCATGGCTACTAAAAGAAGAGTATCTTATCCATTATGTAACATTTGATTGCATCTCACTAATTTTATCGACTTATAAAGTAAATGAACATTAATCTTCTTGTGAAAAGCGTTTGCTGCTAAACTCTAAGGCTGCTAGTTCTCACAGTCGATGGTTGCTCTCTGTCTCTGTCTTCTTTCCTCATCAGTAGATTAAAATAGGTAAAATGGCAAGTTTGGTTTGCAGTTTGTCTGTTTGAGCAGCCAATCACCCGGCACCCTGTGATACTTTTTTTTTTTTTTAACAGAGAAATCAATTAAATAAAAATGATTTTAGGTTACCAACCTTCTGTTTTCTGATAATCTTTACAGGAGTTAGGTTCTAGGGTGTAACAATGCCTAATACTCATGAGACGAGACAAGGTTTTAATATTACTTTGAAGAAAACTTCAAAGAGCATTTTATGCTTCAAAAATGCCTTTATAGATTTTGTCACAAATTCAACAAATTTATTTTTCATTGTCTAATTTATTTTCATCTCTTCAGACCATAGAACAGTTCTTTCACAATGCATAGTTTGCTGTGCAATATTTCCAAGTTGCTGTTGGTACAATGGGCTGTGATTGTTGTGTAGCTTAACATACCCTTAGACATCCATCCAGTGGTTGCTATAGCATAGCAATCTGCCTCTCTTTGCACCTAAACAACTTTTTTTGTGTCTTCTCTGTCACTCGGTTGCATTTATAGTTCCAACTGGAAACCCAAAATTCTGCCAAACAAGTGATTTAAGGGTAGTTTGGGGCATCTTCTAGTCTAACATCTTTGGGCAAAACCAAAGTGACAACTGACAAGCCCTCACAAGATAGCATTTACCTCAGCGAGAAATATTGTGATGTTTTAATAACGTGATATCTTGTCATGGCGGTGTAGGTCGCTTTCTGAAGAGCTTGGCGTTTGTACGAGGCTAGTATCTCCTCTGTTTATTTCTGCAGTCATCATTCTAACAAGGTAAGTGGTTTCCAAAGATCAGGTCAGGTCATTATCGTTAGGATGCAAATGAGGATGAGGATTCAGGGTGAGAAGTGTTCAGTTTTGCTCATAATTTCAGTTGACGTAAAACTTGAAGCAGCAGATGCTTACTCCCATCACGTGGTTCGTAGCTGTGTTGCAGGCGGTTTAGCTAAATGTTCTTAAAGAGCTGTAGCATGTTGTCAAAGGTCAAGAGAGTCACGGAATAATCAGCAGCACTTTAACTACAGCTCTGGGAATAAGCCATCCTCTCCGGACTTGACCAATTTCAGATTCAGCAGTCCAGCCAAAGCCAAGTGCAGTATATACATCATGTCTGGGTCTAAAGCAGAAAGCATCTACGGACGACTTCTGCACAGATCACTTCATAAATCTCCTAAAGCGCACTTAATGAAGGTCCACAATCCAGGCTGCAAAGATTTACATACAAGTTATGACACTGAAAAAGGCTGCGAGTCGATGCTGTTATCTACTTTCATTTGGTTTGAGCTGGCAGAGAGGGCACTTACTATCCAAGTCTCCACGTCCCAAGTATATCAATTTCATATTACTCCCAGGAAGACCGCGCCATAAAAACCACTACACAGATATTTACCTTCATTAGAGTTTTATCTTACCTGCACTCTTTTTCAGTCTGCCCACTGTACAACCAGCTTCAAAAAGTATAACTTCTAAAATTAAATTAAAGATTTAGTTTTCTAACTAGGTGTTAAACTACAGTATAAACAACCTCAGAGTACCAACACATGACATGTTACATCAAGCTAGAAAAGCCAGTTTTACTAAAACTTTTCAGTGTGCAATATTCTACTTTGCTTTGTAAAACAGAAAATGTTAAAGAGGAGAGAGAAAAGAAAAATCATAGCATGGAAGCATTAAGCTAATATTCTCACAGAGAAGGAGCTGACATGATCAGTGCAGTTTACTGCAGCATTGCCCCTCCCCCACTTATTACTGCACACTGCTAGCTTGATGGCTGAAAACTTTCCTTACATAACAGATACATTCAGTTCAGTTTATTTTAGTGCTGTCAATCAGTTAAAACATTAAATCATATTAATCACACTCTGACGCTGTAACCTTTGGAGCTTGAAATGTAAAAATGCCCCACTGCAGACGAAGCCCCAGTCCTTCTGTCCACATCCGGCTCCAGCTGCCGTTCTCCAACTGCCCCCTTTCAGGCTTTCATAATCAATGTTATTTTAGCAGTAATATTTAAAATAAAATCAATTAGATCATGTTGTATCTCGGTGTGAAACCAATAGAACCATGTGATACTTTAGTATTTTGGTATCTAAGTAAATACAGAGCCAGTATCGTCTATTCTGATACCAATTCTGAAGCCAATTCTGATGCTGATACTTTTTATTTATATTTGATATAACATCAAACTTCTGACCTTCATAGTGTTTTTGTGGTTTCTCTGCTGAATTATTTTGTTAAATCCCAGGATAGAATTTGGCAAAAGTTCAAATCTACGAAATACCTTCATAACAAATGAACATGATAAACTGAAACAATAGAAAAACAGATATAAATTTGTTTGCACTTTACATAGTTTTTCATACTTTATTTTCTTAAACAAATAAAATACAAAAAAATTATAATTTGAGAGAAAATCAAAACGAAATCTTATTTTAGGTGGAATTGAGAAACTGTGAAGCAAAAATAAAGTCAATTTCAAGAGAGAAACTGAGACTAAAGTATCAATGTTACTACGCTAGTATTGATCCAGAACTGATAAAATCAATACTTGGAATCGATATTATTGATATTTTGGCTTGATCCGTCCACTTCTACAAAACTCAACATTTTACACAAGGTTTGTAAACTGTCGTCATCATGGACAGCCTGATGAAAGGCAGAAAAAAAATTTAATAAAAAAAAATTATATATATATTTTTAGTTGACAACCAGAATGTAGGGGAGAATATTCAAAGGTAAATCCAGATGGTTTTTTTTTTTTTTTTTTTTTAGTTGAAAACCAGAATGTAGGGGAGAATATTCAAAGGTAAATCCAGATGGTTAAAACATTTTGACTGGAACAGCATGTTCTTCTCAAGAGGGAAAATCAAACTGCACTCAGGGTGATAAAATGTTTCTGACAAAGTTACACAGTAAGTTTCATGCATAAATCACCAATCTACGCAGGAAAAATAAACATCAAAAGCAACATTCAGAGGACATAAATTACAGATTGTGAGAGATCCAGATGACTTATGGATGTTTGTCTGCTCAAAAATACAACTTCTCTACAGGAAAAGATTCCTGAAACAAAATCCGCCTGCTAAATGGCTGAATGTCGTAAATTTAAAAGCAACGCGGTGAAATAAAAACAAATAAAACATAACTGGAAATAGGGATGGTTTTAATGTATGAAATTTTGTTTTATTTTTGAAAGTTGTCTTCCAGATAAGTTTTCTGTTGTTACTTTGGATCAGGATTCCTCCAGTGAAGTTTGAGCAATATGTAAAAACAGGAGCATGCAGGATCTGATTCAGGTTGTTTCATCAGGAATGCTTTCATTAAAAAATTAATTAATTAAAAAAATTGGGTCAATGCTCAAAAAATGTAAACATGTTTTTAAAAGAGACTTTCTGAAACAACCTTTAAGCAGGTTATTAACATGCACACATTTCTGTTTTAAAATGTTTTTTGTATTGGTCTGACGTAATAATCTAATATTAAATGTTTTTATTAGCTGTACGCGGGAAATCATTATATTTAATAAAGGTTTTCAAAACATCAATCTGCCTGTTATTAATCTATGTTGAGTTTCACTTAGTGATAAAGTTCCTTAAAAAAATTGACTTTTCAACAATTTATTAATTTATTGTCTGGGTCTGTAGGCTGCTCTCACCGGGACGGCTAGACATAGACTGGGTTATGTCTTCAGCAGAGTGTTTTTCTCTCTGAATAGAGAAAGTGCAGAGCTTGGCGGAGTCCTCAGTGTGTGTTTGCTCGCTGGCTGTCTGTTAACCTCCGCCGCTGGAGCCGCTGCAACGGGAGGGAGGAATCTGTGATCTCCCATCAGGCGCTCAGGAGAGCGGAGCCGCGCAAGATTGATGACACCCTCCGGAAGAAACAAAAGATCCTCCGCCTGCGAGAACCGGCTTATGAGACCTGATAGACTCGTCTCTTAATAAACATCACTGATATGTCAGCCGTGGCGTGTTTCACCCGCAGCTGCATGGCGGAGGGCGCGGTGAGCCCTCGCTGTCACTGCACTCGCAGTAAAACGGCAACATGGGTTGCATAAAAACGAGCCTCCGATGGAGCTGCAGCTGTTTCTGCTGGGGAATCCTCTGAGGTCGGGTCGCATCCTGATAGGTCTGTGGGGGAAGTGACGCAGTCAGCAGGGTCAACCGCTCCAATGACACACATCCGATTAATGCTTCGGACCCTCAGCTGAAGCCCAGATTTAGGACAATAACTGCACTTCCAGTGACCGATGGCCACAGTGTGGCATTTCGAAAATAAATTTGCTTTATGGAAATGCCGATTTTGAAACAGAAAAAAAAAGAAGTTTTTGATACAAATGTCTTAGTGCTAGCCGCTAGGCGTTGTTTATTTTGGCCGTATAGAAATTGGTGAATTTCGCAAAACACTTTTTTCACATCACATAATCAGCAACAAGATGTTGCCTCTGGCATAAATCACGAAGAAGAGTACTACAGGAAGTGGACTGATGCTCGTGGCGCTGCATGTTTTTTAGTGAACAAACTTATTCATGTGTGATTTTTAGTTGTATTTCTTATTTGATGGAAACACCGCAATTGCAAAATTGTGTTTTTATTTTTTTTGTTACATTAGTGGAACATTATGTGTGTTTCCATTAACTGTAAAATTGTGCGAAATGGAATTACGGAAATACATTTGCTTAACACCAATTTTGAAAAAACGTTTTTGCTCTAGGATGAGGTGGTTATCCAGGTTGTATCAAAAAACTTCAAAATGCAATGGAAACACTTTTTTCACCTCATACGAGTCAAATGATTAACAGCCAAATGTTGCTGCTGGTGGAAACGACAAAGAAGACGATGACAGGAAGTAGGAGGATGATGTTTTGTTGGGTTTCTTTTTTGGACAATGTGCAGCCAGCTGGCTTCCACCAGAGCTCTCACGGCATCACACACTTCATAAAAAGTTGCATGTCATTCCAACGTGTTGAATCCAAAACTCTTCTGTAAATCAGTGACTACAATTTCTCCAAAATACTGCATACGTACGTGTGTTGTTTTTTTTTTTTTACATCAGCAAAATATTGATAAAATATTTACATTACATTTATAAAGAAAACACAACCAAAATGACCTAAACATGACATTGTCTATGTTCCTGCCCACTAGAATAAACAAGTCTTTCTAGGAACATGTTGTAGCTAAATGAGGCATAATGCTCAGCGATCATTAATCTCTTAATCATAACGTTCAAATAAATAAAGCCTAAATAATTGCTGCCACCATAACTCACACGCCCTAAATGAATAGAGTTTTGACAGCAAACATAATTTTCCGTGAGGACGGGGGGATGGGGGTAGGGGGCTGAATGTCATCTCTGCACACGCGAGCGGCTCGGCTCTTCAAACTCTGCCCCGTTCATAAACCCTTCTGTTTACAATATTCCGGATTTCCGCCGTGAAAAATGTTGTATCTGTCACAATTCTATCTCCCTGGCCTTCCCTCAGAGCTGTATAATGCCTTGTTAAAGTCAGCCGTGTGTGAAATGGTGTTTTAAAATAAATGAAACCGAGCAGGAAAGTGAGGAGAAGGGGTAATATTGCGATGTCAAGCTGACAGACAGCCGGTGAAAATGTAACAAGAGCTATCATCTTAAAGGAAACCGAATTAAATAAGAACCCAGGACCGTCGCTGCAGCACCAGCCCTCATATTGACATGTCGCCGGCTTGGACCATTTTTCATTGTCTCATCAAGACAAAGCATTATGGGAGATCAATCTCCCCCTCTTGCCACAGATAGGCGCATCCTGTTTAAAGTGCTAGGTGTTGCTTTTATTATTCTGTGTAATCCTCTGGACGTTTTGGACACTTTTGGGCTGAGCGGCGCCGTCACACTCAGGAGAACCAGAAGGGTTGGAGGGATTGTAATCAATAAAACTGCTCAGATCACTTTGCATTTATTTAGTCATCACACTGACCTCTCACTTGTGAAGAACTGAGTCTATTTAGATGGTAACAATGAGGATCAAAGCCGCTCATCGATATCCATCTGCAGTATTTAGCAGTAGATTAAATATTTGACATTTCTGATATGTGAGACATGAAGAGGAGAGAAAAAGTGATGACTACATAATCCTGTAAACTTTGTATGTGGAGCTCGTACGCTTCATGTAGTCAACCTGAAGTGTCACAATGTTCTGCTGGAGACGAGAAATTTGGACGACCTGCTGGGTTTTTGGTAGCAGTAGGTTCACTAAAGTTACACTGAAGTTTCTAACATTCATGTTATCCTTGAAACAGGAACGCCTCAGAAAGACATTATGTCTCCAGTTGTCGGGCAAATTTTGAGAAAACTTTAAAAGAACAAAAGAAAAAGAGAATGTAAATCATGTTTGTTTCCATGTACTGGTTTGGAGCGAATCAACCAGAAAACACAAAGCCTGATTTCATCCGATGTTGATGCCACTCCTGGCTGTAACGACCAAGACATACCAGTTTCAAACTATGAGACTAGATGTTTGGACCCACTGTGCTTCGTCAGAACTTATTCAACAAAAAGCTACAAACTTATTCGGAAAAGCTACAAACTACCTCAAGCGAGCGTAAAATTTTATTTGTGAAATCTGGAACAAACTTCCAGAAAATGGCAAAACAGTCGAAACACCGAGTTCCTTTAAATCAAGGCTAGAGACCAACCTGTTTAGAGTTGCGTCATTTGATATTTCGAAAATAAATTTGTTGAATGGAATAATTTCAATTTTGAAAACTTTTGTTTTTTGATTCCAAGTTTTGCCACTTGGAGGAGGTTTTGTGTTTGTTTTTTTTTAGGTTGTATCAAAACTGGTTTATCTCATAAAACTGCAATGGGAAAATTTTTTACATCATGTGAATGACATGATCAACATCAATGTTTCTGTTGCTAACCACGAAGAAGAAGCAGACAGGAAGTAGTCAGAAGATCTTTGCGTGGCGTTTTATTGTGATGTTTTTTAATAACTTATCATGGAAACACAGTTATTCACGTGTGATTTTAATTTCATTTCTTATTTAATGGAAACACTGCCATTGTGAAATTGTGTTTTTTTTTCCAACATCAATGGAATATCAGCAAAGATTTGAGCATATTTGTAGTAGAAATGCAGCTACTGTGACTCTCCAGCTCTGAGCTGAAAGAAGAGTTTGTGACGGCTGCATTGTGTTTCATAATTATACCAAAAGTGAGTTCCTGTTCTACACGGATCGCGGTCTGGTGAAGTCACAAAGAAGCAGCACATGTAGCTGTAAATCAGAGAGCCGGATGTGTCGTGTCCTAGCAGCACACATTTTAATAAAGCCAGATTTGTTGTTCTACGGAGAAAGAGCTGGAAGATTTCTGCAGTTGTTTGTGTTTTTCATGACAAGCCGTGCGGTGGCTGTTAATAACTAAAAACGTCTGTTTGCTCATTGTTTGGAGCAACAATTAAATTATTTCCCGCTATGAGCCTCAAGGAATCAAGTGTATGATTACAATATTTGAGCTACGGCTTTTTGGAGGAATAATAAGGAGCACGATTGAAAGGAAAACAAAATCTGGGCTTGTTTTACACCCCAGTGAGGTGTAGTTTTACCTCCAGGGCCTCCAGGGGAGGGGAAAAGGTGGGCGGGGGGAGAAAACCTGGCTCTGCCTGCTGATTGCACTTTGACCGATCATTTCCTTGAAATGCTCCAGAATGTCACACAGAAAAACCTTTCTTCATCTGTGAACCCGGTGTCCACTGCGATTAAAGAGACAGGACCATCAGTCCTGACTGTTTAGACTCGTCTGTCTGCTGCTATATTTGGCTGCGTCAAAGCAAAACTCACCAGGACTCTAAAAACCAGGCTTCACTGTGAGGAGAGACGGACTCAGGTATGTTTCATGTTTAAACTGAACGGTGGACGATGTGAGGAACTCTGCAGTGGACAGCGGGGGCAGAGAGTCGCCAGTTGGCAGCAATGTTTGTGCCGATGAAGATGTTTGACGACTGCAGCCCTGTGACAGAGGAGAGCATCCTGACCACAAATAAACATCGGCCTCAGCAGGGCCCTTGGCGGGACCCTCAGCAGGGCCCTCAGCAGGGCCCCGTGCTCTGGCCCCTGCATGGTCAGCAACAGGAGCGCATCAATCACAGCTGGAGAGGGGGCTCCCCAAGGCGGGCGCGCAGAAAAAAGCCCTCGACCAGCTGCTGCCCCGACCCTTCACTCACACAGTCACACTTATTATACACAAACACCCCGTATGTGTGTATGTATATATGTGTGTATGTATATATATATATATATATATATATATGTATGTATGTATGTATATATGTGTGTATGTATATATGTGTGTGTATATATAGTGACTTACTTATTTCAGGTTCCAGTGCCGATCATAAATTT
>NW_006800004.1:1711273-1714548 GCF_000485575.1 Poecilia formosa
ACACACACACACACACACACACACACCCCCACACACACACACACACGCACACACACACACACACACACAGTCTTCACCGCCTACAGAATCCAACTCTGACAGCCCCCCACCCACTCCCCCTCTACTGGGATGAAACCCACATGATTCAGGGGATAAACAAAGGAAGACGAGAGAAACACACCAACATAGAGCGGAAAAAACAAGAATATGTGATGTCAAATATTATAACATCAGCTATAAAAGCTTGTTTACTTATTATATTAGTGTTTTAACAGATTTATTTTACTATCCCTTAATCTATTAATGCAAACCTAGTATTCTATTGTACAGCTTAAATTTGAAACAAAATTTATTTTAATTTTTGTCAAAAAATGGATGGAATAATTTTTTCATGCTGGTAAAAAAAAATCTAATTAATTAACAATAGATAAAACGCAACAACAATAATAATATTATTAACAGTAACAACAATAATAACAAACATGTTAGTTCTTTAAAAGCTATTTTAATGGTAAAAGAATTTCTATTGGACTGTATCTGCTTAAGGTTTTTTTAATTTATGTAAATAGTGCAGTCATTTTTATTCAAGACTCTAGATTACACACACACACACACACACACACACACACACACACACACACACACACACACACACACATATATATATATGTAATATTTAAAATTATATTTGAAATATAATTTCAAATATTCTATTCCATTTGAAATTATATTTTAAATTTGTTTATTAATCTTTTGCATAAAAAATACTTTTTCTATGGCAATTACATACATATATGATTTTTGTATAAAAGACTTAAATAAACAGACGAGCAAAAATGATAGATAGATAGATAGATAGATAGATAGATAGATAGATAGATAGATAGATAGATAGATAGATAGATAGATAGATAGATGCTCTCTGCCTGCATCGTCTCCTCCATCTGCAGCTGATTATCTTCTTCACTACTCCTTTGTGAAACGACACCTTCAAAACACTTACTGAGGTGAAGAGACATTATGCAGCGACAACAATCCACTCATCCTGTCTAAGGGCGGAGGATTCATGCGGTTTGTGGTGTAAAACAGTGTGATTGTGTCAAACAGCAGGATTTCATGTTAGAGGATGTGCCACCAAACGTGCAACATTGTTCATCTGCTGTGAGAATCGGATGTTTTTGCTTAAACCTTGATAACTTTGACATTCTAGCAGCAGGTGGACATCTTCAGTGGCTGGGAAGTTTGGAAAGTGAACAGTTGGCTGCAGAAATTTGAATCTGGGAAATATGACGTGTTCATTGTCATATCGAAAAGAAATAATAGATAACATGGCTCCTCTAGTGGGGTTACAAGCATAAAGAATGTATTTTTATGTCGCTGCTTTATTTTTCTGAGTACCTTGGAGTAAAAGCGTCTGCCTGTTCTTGCTGCCTGGGTAATACTGCCCCCTGCTGGACAGGATCTGCTGCTGGCATCTTTCGGCTTTCAAGTTTATTCCTTTAGTTTCCAGCAGAAAACAAATCAACTACAGACTTTAATCAGTCTAACGTTACACATCAGAGGTGTTCATAGTGTTATATTTAACATGTATAAATGAAGAGCTGATTGGTGTTATAGAGAAAAACATTATAAAGTTATAAGTTCTTGTGCAAATATTCATGATTACAATTTGAGTTTTTTTAGTATTTAAATTTTGAATGTTTATTTTAGAGCTATCAGTCAATTAAAATATTTAATTGCAAATATTTGCACGAGTCTATAAGTAAATCATGATTAATTGTTTTTTTTTATTAATGGATTTTTGTTTTCTGAGAAGAGTTGGGGAAGACAAATATACTTCTTTTATGAAAATGTTTGTTTCTCATAACTGCAAAAATATCAAACATGACAAATAATAACAAGACTATTCTACTGAAAACTCTATAAAGTATTTGTGCTTAGAAATTGGCCAGAAGTATTTATATGCATATACATGACAACTGTTTTACCTTCATGGTGGAAAATAAACAGATTTGAATCCAGATTACAAGGAAACAAAGAAAATACAGTAAATAAAACAGTGTGGAGCGTAAAACAGAACAGGGACTCACTGTATAAAAAGCAACTAGATATAATTAGTTACATTCCGCTTATAAAGATAGTTACACTACTGTTACATATTAAATGGCGTTACTTGTCCTGGTAACCAGTGATATTTTCTAATTAACCTCTGAACATGTTGTAACATCAACTGTTCTTAGATTTCTTTTACAATCCTACTCAATAAATTCGAGCATACGTCCCACTGAGTCCCACTTGTCAGATTTAGAAAATAACCATTAAGCAGGTATTAAACATAGTTTTTATCAAACTCAGTTTTCTGTTTTTAAATTTATTTATTTTTTGTCTGATGTAATATAATTTTAAACGTGATGTTTTCATTAACTGTAAGTGAAAAATCATCAAAATGAACCAAAATAAAGGCTTTCAAACATCCATCTATATGTCATTAATCTATATAGTGCGTTTCACTTTGTGCTAAAGCTCCTGAAATAAATAGATATTTTAATAATATTCTAAATGATTAATGGGTCTGTTTAATTTCTTCAACTGTGTTTGTATTTTGAGAGGAAAAGAAGTAAAAACTTGTCCTTAAAAATGACGAAAAACTTTCAAATGACAAGAAAATACAAATGATTTAATTATTAAATATACTCACCATGGCATTAAATACTATATATTACTATATAACAATGGGGGAATGATATATTATGGATTTCTGAGTGTAACATTTAGATAGATATACAATAGCTAAAGTGTTTTAGTAAAACAGTTGAAAATAAATATTAAGCATAAAGAAATCATCAAGGCTGAAATATTCAGTTTTGTCAGGAAGTAAATCTGTACAGTCCTGGTAAAATGACTCCTTTATTTGAGTTTTTATTCAGTTTTATCAGAATATGACTAATGATCTGGTCTCAACCAGGGTCTAAACTTCATTTAAGCCTAACTTCTAGTGTAGAAACACATAAAACAGATTCCACGCTCCCACAGGTCAGGTTTCATCAGACCAGAACTGAATCTCCCACAAGGTTTTATTTGGAGCTCCATCCCTGCCTGGATGTTTTCTTTGGAGAAAAAGCTTTTATTATGCAACTGTACTCCTTACTGGAGCCGTGTGGAGAAAACAGGACATTTTTGAGGGATATAAAACACAACCAACACCAGAACTCTCTGTTGTGTGTGTGTGTGTGTGTGTGTGTGAGTGTGTGTGTGTGTGTGTGTGTGTGTGTGTG
>NW_006800004.1:1714558-1722965 GCF_000485575.1 Poecilia formosa
TGTGTGTGTGTGTGTGTGTGTGTGTGTGTGTGTGTGTGTTATTGTTGGCCTTCCTCACCAGATTCTTTTTTCTTCCTTTTTTTTCCTGAATAGTTTTAGGAGAAACACACAGTTTTGATAATTGTCTATAATGCATTAATATATCATGTTTAGAATAATACTAGCAGTTTTATAAGTCTGATGGTTTTCAAAGATGTTCAACTTTTCTCAGACTGGTACCAACAGTTTTGCCTCTGATAAAACACACAGGAGCCAAGTCAAAGACTGACTCTAGGATTTCCTCATTCAGTTTCTGTTCATCATTACCCTGCTGTCTATTAAAGTACCCAAGCTGAAAACACAAATACAAATATTAGTGACAGACTTAAATAAATGTGCAAAGTAAGCATTTCAGTATTTTTTGTCTTTGTTGTAGTGACAAGAAAATAGTCAGAAATAGTTAGAAAACAAATGTTTGCATGCACGCTATGAAAATACACATTAACTTTTGTCACTTTGTCTGACATTATCAGAGACTCAATTACCCAAATTATTTTTCTTTGCTAAATGTCAGAATACTGAGAGAAATAATTTATTTTAATACTCTATTCAAAGTCAAAATGGCTTACATTAAAATCACGCTCAACGCAACTACAGCTAAACATTCATAGTTGCACTTTTAGAGGGTTGCGTTCAGGATGCGCTAGTCAAGAAAGTAGAGTAGCTTTTATACCCAACCTAACATGTCTCCTCTATTAAGCCTTTAAAAGCATTTTTACCAGCGTTGCATTGAGAAGTAGCTCCTACAATGAGCTCAGCAGATGATTAGCTCCAACATGTGTTTGCTAATTGCTGCTGGCCAGTCTGAAGGAGCTGAGTGAGGAGTTCTGGAGGAGGGCTGCTCAGTGAGGTGGAAGCTCAGAAGCTTGGAACTGGAGAACCAAGGAGGACCTGCACATCGAAGGCGGAGCTAGGTCCAACCTGTCGTTTTGTGCAGCTGCAGTAGCCATGGAGATTAAAAGGATTTCTCAAACATGCATGAAAGAATCAAAGCAACACTCCAAATATGATTTTGATGAGGGATTAACATAATAAAACATGATGTAAATCTCAAAAAGTTTATTTTACATAATACTACCCCTGCACACAGTGGAAAAATTAACATATTAAATGACAACTAACAATTTAAAAGAGAAGTAACCTGTTCTGTAAACGTGACTAAAAACTACACACTATATGTCTGGGAGATGAAAGTTGAAATAATCTCTAATTTCAACTTTATTTAGTAAAATTCAGAGAATTGTCTGATAAATTTTAGTCTTTTTTTTCTAACACATTTCTGTAATACCAGAATATATTCTAGCTTAATAATGTAAATTTACCTTTGATCAGGGAAAGTTGTAATGGATTTTTTTTTATTTTTCCAAATTTACAACTTTTCTAAATCAGAGATCATCTCAGTACTTCCTTGTAAACATCTGAACTTATTAAATGTTGGTGCAGGAACAAACCGACTGCCAGTCTTGGTTGTGGAGTTGTTGCCGTTTGCTCTTGACATATTTTGTGCTGAACTTTTTGCTTTAGAGGTGTCAGAGAACAGCCTGGTGCGCGGCGCTGGGAGAGACCCAGAAAGACTTCCCAGGAGTTCTGCACGAGTTCCTATGAAGTCTGAAATGCCAAGGCTGGATGGAACTTTGTTCTTCCCTGTTCTTCCATGCCGAGTGAGAGAGAACAAATTTCTCTGTTCTTGCAGAGTGTGTGTAGACCTTTATCCTCTCTGCTTGTATCACATTAAGTCCTGATAATAATCAGAGCTGCTGAGAAGCAGTGGTGCACGCTGCCCAAGATGGACATCCTCTGGAAAAGCATCTCTGGATGTCTGTGTTTTTGCCCTCGGCACACGTATTGCTCTAATAAATATGCTGAGGAAAATAAAAAAGCAACATTGCCAGCAAATTAATACTGCAGAGTGCATAAACAGCAAAGCTCTGTCATCAGAGTGCTGAGTATCCATTTCCCCACGGTGCTCTGTGGCTGAATTAAACACGCGGACTCGTCTGCTGGGTTGACTGATGTCTGTCACGCCTGCAGAAGCAGCCAGACGGAGCAGAGATTCACCTGGTTGTGGTTAAACATCAAAAACTACTCACCACAAACAAAAAGTGGTTTTCCCAAATCCGTTTGACAGACAAAATCTTTCCCAAATAAAATGTTCACACAGAACAAAAGACGGATCTCTGACCTACATGTGTAACTGGAAACTGCTGAGGGATGCGTTAATTAGTCCAGGGCCGTCATTATGACCGCGGCTCTCACAGAGCTCCCTCTGTAATTAATACTCTGAACAAAGATCATAAAATCTACCTGAATCAAATGGGAAAGTTGCTAATTGGCCGACTTCTTCCATTTCACCGTCCGTTATAAGAATCACATTATGTTCCTTTTTCGTGTGGAGGTAATTGAATTTCTAATGGAACATTTAGTTTTTCAAATGACCTTTTTCAATTAAAGCCCTTTAATTGAAACTATATCTTTTTCAATCACTGAATGTTATTTAATTAAATTTGATCAACGATATATAGGACACTCTGGTTGAACTCTGGTTTTCAAAAATGTTTTTGACTTTTAACTCTCTTTTGATATTTTTGCTGTTTAAAGTTTAAAGAGAAGGTTTTATGATTTTTACAGATATCTCAGGATATTCTTTATAATAGAATGAGTGATTTTTATACTTCATTAAAATCAAGAAGTATTTTAGAGAATACTTCTAGATTCTTTCTGCTACCAGGAAGATACTACTATCAGTTTTTGTGTGGTGAGCAGCGCCACACAAAGGGTGACTGGTAGCACTAAGACCCTCCTCCTGGCTCTGATTGGTTGTTTCTAGTTAGCACTCAGAGAAGGCAGAAGATCTCAGTTCTTTCACTAATTATCTGTCTCATACTACACTGTCACAACATAGTGACAGTTTGAACAAATATGTTAAACATATATTTTTTATAAAAGTTACACTCTGTAACTTTAAGTGGAATTTCTCAGTCCCTATGGTTTTATTCTGGTATTGTTTGTAGCTACATTTGACTTTTTTGTGGACAAGATCTGGACATGTGGTTCTACTTTTTCCAAATCTTTTTCAGAACTATTTATTGACCCAGACATGAAAACATGGGGCTCATATGATGTCATGTGATATGTACCCTCCTCCCCTTGTGCCTGTTCTCCATCTCACTGGAGAACAGGGCTGTCAGTATGTGTAACATTGAGTAAAGACACACAGTTTGTATGTCAGTAGATCAGTTTCACACTTTGCACTTTAGAAGCTTTGTCAGCAGAGCTGGAATGTACAAATACTGCAAAATAACTAACTAGTTTAGTTAGTTATTGGTTTGGCGTATCCGTTGGTTACAGCAGGTCCAACTATGAGACGAACGGCTCAATGCTGCCGTTAAGCTGGAAGGGGACCTGTGTTTGTCTTTTTGCCCTGCAGCATGGCGGCATCTGGGGGACCCTGAATTGCCATAACAACCAAAAGACACATTTAAACAGTTCTATATGTCAATTTTAATATGTGAGCGTGAAAAAGCTTTTCCCAATCTTACCATCACAAGCAGAAACGTGTGAGCTTTCTTAAACTCTGCTGATTCGCACTTCAGTATTCACAGATTTTTCCACCGAATGTGGCTCCAAATTATATGCTAAAAATTCACCAATTTGAAGATTTTTTTTCTAAAATATTCAAATAAAATGCATCTCGGGAAGCTGAAATACCGAGGTGCAATGCTACTTGACACTATTGGGCAGGGTTTGCAACGCAGTTCACTCATTGTTCTTGGCTGATTGACTGCACACCCAATAACAGAGATAAGGAAGTCTGTAGATTTGAGCTTCTGTGGCAGTATCATTGTACATGTAAATGAAGGAATATTGGTGTTTGAACTATTAAAATAGACATGTTTTTTGAGGCGCTCTCTATTATTCTTCGATTTTAGTTGTTTGCATGTGGTAAGATAAGGTCATTTTACTTATACAGCACATTTTCAACAACAAGGCAGTTCAAAGTGTTTCATGTGAGTTAGAGGAAATAGAAATAAAATAACAAAAGAAAAGAAAAGCAAGAGAAAAATGTAACAAGCTTACTAAAAGAATAGAACTACATATTGGTTCCTCGTGTTTAGTAAGACTACCTTTCTAAACTAGTGGGGGTTCCTCTGGACTCCTGATCTGATAAAACTAGATGTTTGTTCTCCATGTTTAGTGATAACAGTGAGGAATAAAGCTAAGTGTTGGTTCTCCATGTCTGATTCTATGAAGTAGATGGTCCTAAATGTTGATCTGAGGTAATGAGTAGATGAGTTTCTCTGGATTCTAAGTTTGTTCTAATTCCTTTTCTGGGTTGATTGAAGTATATAAACTAAATGTTCCTGTTCTGACCTAAGATCAGGTCTGCAACTGCTGTGAACCCACTGTGTTGAGTTATGATTATATCTTTGTACACAAATAACAATAAAGATTCCTTGATACCCGACTTAAAATATAAATTTTGGGAGAAATCTGAATTGAAAAGAAGAGAGAAGCGCGTCGTAGGACAAAGTGAACACCTTGCCCTGTGCTGTTTTTGCCCTATAACTGTGTGCGTGTGTGTGTTTCTGTCACCTTTCGGCATTGCTCTGTCAACTCTTTTTTTCTTGTGCAGCAGCTGCTGTTGCTGTTCAAACTTGTTTTTCTCCCCCGGCCCCCCTCTTTCCCAGCCCAGCCCCCTCAACATCACCTTTTCTCTCCAAATCAAATCCAACATCTGGAGGAGGAAGAGCTGCTTGGATCGCCTTTTGTTCTTCACATCAGAACAAATCTCAGACACAGGCCCCGTTGCGATGATTACAACCAAATATCAGAATTTTAGAAACATGAGCTCCTGACAGTTTTACGGCGTCAGGACGACCTCAGACTTAAACCCGAACACAGCCCAGTGTTGCTCCTGACCTCCTGTACGTCCCGGTGATCTTATTAAAATATTTATCTCCCTCCTCTGACATGCAGAGAAAAAAAAAAGAAAGATCCGACTGCAGAGAATCTTCTGATTGTAGAGTAAATCTGATGGTAGCCCACATTCTCCATCTGTGAGGGGAGCGATAATAGGCTCCACGCTGGTTTATGTCAACTCCGGGCCAAAACTCAGCTACAGGCGGTGCAGATCTGTGACAGAATCTGACCAAAAGGGACTAATAAGTAGGAGAGAGAAGCAAACATCGGGGCCGACTGTTTGTTCTCGGCATGTATCAGCCCTCAGAACGCTGGATGTTCCTACATGCAATGTGACAAGACCTCCTCTATTCTTAACCTCTGCTGCTGTGGTTGCTGTGGGGAAAGGGAGGGGGGCAGGGGGCTGATGGGGGTGTGGGCTCCTGGCTGTGGAACGTCTGACACAGCCTCAGACTCTCAGCTCCACGCCGCCATCTGCTGCCCCCCCTACCGCTGCCACCACCACCACCACCTCACTCCAAAGCCAGCACTCACCCGGATGCTGCCATCACCGCTGACAACACAACAAGCTAATTAGGAGACTTACTGCGCTAATTACACATACTGCAGAAGTGTTGCCGGAGATTTCTGTTCGGGGGACCTCAGCTCCACACACCGTTTCCCCTCCATTAAAGGCAAATGTAGCATGTAAAACCAAGTGAGATTCTGCTTTACACCCCTCCCCTCTGTCATCCCCAACACCCCCCACTTGACGATGATGCGTGGCGACACCCGGCAGACAGCTGGGATGGCTGAGGGCCACCTGACTTTCCGAGAGGCCGAAACAAAGAGATGAGATCCCCGGGCCCCGCAACCAAAGGGAGGAAGTGAGCCGAGGGGACGCTAGACTGAAGATAACACCCACAATCTAGAACATCGTGCTCTACTTTCTCCTAACAATTAAGAAGCGAGCAGGAGGAGGGCTGCACGGGGCAGGACAAGCCCAGAGAGAATGCCAGTCCAACACAAAACAGCTGCTTCCTTTGATGCAAAAGTCAGCCTGACTGGAGCTCTTTGAAAGTTACTCAAAGGCCCAAAGGAGAAGAAAAAAACATGCCAGCAGATAAACTGACAAGCAACTGAGACGGTGGCAGTGTTGTTTTAGGAGCCTACTTGTCTAGATTAAAGTAAATGCAGTCAAATACAGTCATAGTCAAAGGACAGGGCGCCATGTTTCTTTTCAGCAGAATGTAAAATCAAGGTTTTGGAGTTTTTCATCATGTTCTGCTCTTATTCTCTCATTTCTTTGATTCTTTCAAGCATGTTTGAAGAGACCTTCAATCTCCATGGCAACCATTGAGCTGTGCAAAACGCCTGGGTGGATCTAGCACCGTTCTTGAGGATGAAGCTCCTCCTTTGACCTGCAGTTTCCAAGTCTGTCACTGCTCCCGACAGACAGCTGGGATGGCTGAGGGCCACCTGACTCACAGAGGAGCCCTCCTTTCAGCTCCTCCACTCAGCTCCTTTAAACTAGCCAGTAGCAATTAGCAAACACCTGGAAGAACTGTTCGTCTGCTGAGCTTATTGTACGAGCTTGTCAGTGAAACACTGATAAAAACTTTGTTAATTAAAAGGTTAATAGAGGAGCCATGTTGTGATGACTTCCTGAAGGTGGAGTTTCAGAAAAAGCAGGAGTTGTTTAAAGAGACAGAAGCCCAATTTTAATTTACAAAGTCAATTTTCTTTCAAGTCATTTTTGACATTTACAGCATTTTTATAACAAGTGAAGGTGACATAGTTGATAGTGCTATAAAATTGTACTATAGGAAAAATACAATGATAAAAATTACAAAATTGAACACTGAGCTAATTTTTACTGTAATTTAATTGTAAATATGACCACATCTGACCAGTTATAATGGTTTACACTCTTCCTACAAGAAATACTTTAATCAAAACATTATGCACTTGTAGAATTGTTTATTATTTTTAATGAAAAAAGAATTAGCCAACGTGTTATTTTGAGTTGACGATTTTGGCTCATTTGACATATAGAGACTCAAAACTACTGTTTACTAATAACGTTTCTATAACGGCAAAAAGCAAAATAAAGTCTCAGGAGAGAATCAACTTTTGGCTCAACACCAACTTGATAATTAGCAGATCTTACAAATCATCGAACAAACTGTTGAGCTTATCAGTATTTAATCTCATGCTCAGTCCAGGCCCTCAGTAATTTCCAGGAATGTGCAGGAATCTTTGTGCAAATCCGGTTCAACGGCCCAGGAATGAATCTGAGCTTTCTCTCTGCTAATTTGCTGCTAGCATCAAGTAACTTTTTATAAAGCATAGTTATTTACAGTTTGAGCAAATTATACGATTGAAAATGATTCACTAAGTGAAACATACATGGATTCAATTCTCACAGATGGATGTATTTCAGGACTTTAATTATGATGATTTTCTGCTTACAGCTGATGAAAATGCGACATTTAAGATTAGATAATAATAATAATAATAATAATAATAATAATAATAATAATAATAATTATTATTATTATTATTATTAATAAAACATATAATACATATTAAACATTGACATGTGGGTTTAATTAAATGTTTAAAACCTGCTCAAAAATAATTTTCAAAAGATACTTATTCTAATTTATTTAACATGACAGTATGTGTTCACAATGTCATCAACATAATATTTCAAAAGAAAAGTTTTAATGTTTTCAGTGTACATTTTAAAGAACTCCAAACTATAGAAGAAAATGTATATATTTTGGATAACAAAGCTTCAAAATGAACCTGCACCTGTTTGTCACAGAGAAATTTGCCTAACATGTTGCCCCTTACACCCCTTTGCTCCCCCTCACCCCCTCCAGCAGAATAATGAGCTCAGTCAGGGGAATCCAGAGAACATCTCCTTTTGGTGTAGATTTGTTCAATTAATTTATGTATTTTTTAACTCAAACCAAAGCTAAGTGAAGAGCTATCTAAACTCTGCACTGCCAGCACTGTTGCCTGTACCGTTCCACCTTATTACTGGCAAAAACAAAAACCTGTGGAGGCACCAAAAGGGTGTTTAAATAATAATGAAGCTCTTCCTAGCATGGGAATAATAGAGGCATCTCCTATTCCCTTTCTCTCCTTTATTGTGCTCGTTTGTTTAATTAAAAGAGGATGTTTTAGGGAAATTGGTTTTAGTCAACGGCCTCCGGCAGGCGGGCCGCTGCCTGCTGGAGAAGGTTAGAAAACAATTTATCAAGCTTTGAACATTGTTACAGAGGACGATCAATCCATCGCTCTGAAAATAGTTAACTGTTGTCAGCCTAAGCTAACAGAGTGGCCAAGTAGAGCATTTGTTAGAGAAGCAGCCATGGTTCCTCTGGAGGAGCAGCAGACATCCACAGCTCAGGTGGGGCAACGTTTGATAGGACAACCTCTAGTCATACACTCAACAGAT
>NW_006800004.1:1722975-1730937 GCF_000485575.1 Poecilia formosa
AGTGTCATAATTTACCGAATGACGCTTTATGACAACAGTCATAAATATTCATGAAGGCTTATTCATGTTCATGACAGGTGTTATGTCATGTTTATGGCAGTGTCATGACAGTCTTATTCACCCCCCTTCAAATAAAGTGTTACCAAACAGTTAACTGTTGTCAGCCTAAGCTAACAGAGTGGCCAAGTAGAGCATTAGTTAGAGAAGCAGCCATGGTTCCTCTGGAGGAGCAGCAGAGATGCACAGCTCAGGTGGGACAACGTTTGATAGGACAACCTCTAGTCATACACTCAACAGATCTGGCCTTTATAAGAACAATGACATGAAGAAAGTCTTTGCTCAGAGCCATTTACAGTTTACTAAAGGTCTAGCCTGGACATTGCTTTCCTGCGCAATTCTGCTCGATTCTCATCTCCCAGCACTGCTTTGCCTGGGATTTCTCCCACTGAGCTAGATTTCACTGAGTCAGAAGAATCTATGTAGTCTCCCAACAAGACCTGTAGACAATAAATTACCTCTTAATCTGATGAAGTCTGGAGTTCCCACAGGTAGACTAGTCACGTCAACAAGGAGAATGCTGGTAGTCATGCAAGACAAGACAACATTTCACTTGACTAAGTTATTTGTTGCAATAAAGATGAGAAAAGTTTGACATAACTGATTAGGCCTAGAGGAGGCTGAACACTTTAAGGGGGCAGTATTATATAAAATCCACTATAATGTTATTCCCTCATCAAAAACAAGCCTGGAGTGTTGATTTAAAATTTTCATTCATGTTTGAGAAACCCTTTAATCTCCCATGGCAACCATTCAACTGTGCAAAACGTCTGGGTGGACCTACCTCCACCTTCGAGGACAAAGCTCCTCTTCTGGGCTGCAGTTGACAAGCTTCCACCTCACAGAGTAACCCTTCCTCCAGAACCACACTCACTCAGACCCTTCAGACTAGCCAGCAGCAATTAGCAAAAACCTGATGGAGCTGAGTATTTGCGTAGCTCATTATAGCAGCTATTTCTCACAGCAACAAAAAACGTTGTTAAAGGGTTAATAGAGGAGCCATGTTGTGATGACTTCCTCAAGGCAAAGTTTCAGGAGTTGGGCCTCTGTCTCCTTAAAAGGAGACAGAGGCCCAATTTGAAGGTGTTAAATTACAATGTCAAATTCCTTTTAAGTCATATTTGATAAGTATAGAATTTTTTATTACAAGTGAAGTCAACATAGTTACTTGGTTATGATTTATACCTGGAAAATACATAATACTGCCTTTTTAAGGATCCACTGTAATTAGTCTGTAAATGTACCATATCTAGTTTATGTGTAATGAAATGTGTTGGATTTATTACATGTTCAGACGATGCAATGCCTAATAAAGAATGATTCACGTTTCAGGGAGAAACCTAAAGATGAGCTTCATTGGAAAAGTCATGTTGTTTCTGAAACTTGGCCTGAGGCAGCAATTGGATTCAAGCTGCATGTCCATGGTCATCAACCAGTGTGAAGTATCAGAGAGGCTCATCTCTCCCATAGCAACAACTGGAGTAAACAGAACCTCAGTGACAAGAACGATCCGCGGCTCCCGCTACAGCTTCAGCTCTGTCCTTTCAGAGGCCTGGTTGCTCCAACATACCATAAATGAGTTTGAGCTGCAGTTTGAAAAGACAGCACACACACAGAGGGGCTCCCCCACACCCCCCCTCATTTCCAGAATATAACAGTGACAAGTTGGAGAACACCACCACACTCCAATCCCTGTTTTAATTGCTTTTCAGCAGAGCTAACAAAGGAGTCATTTAGACCAAATACAATGGCATTCTCAGCTGGCCTGCCCCACTTATTCCAGTGTGAAACTTTTAATTCAAAGTGCTGTGTAGATTCATTTTCTGATATGTTAAACATTGTTCTGCATGCTAATTGACACAGTTTTTTTCTTCTTTTTTTATTGTGCAAAGTGAACACTTTTCACGGAGACGTAATTAAAAGGGTTGGTGAGGCTTTCATGGAACACATCATTCTGGGTTCTGTTTGAGCTGTGGAATGGCCGTCACTGCACCTTTTATTTGCTGTTGTTTCATTACTTCTAATTACCCACCAAAGTATCCAGCTTCCCAAAGCAGAAGAAGTTCAAATCCCTTGTCAGGGAATGTGCTAGATAAGTTTGGCTTGATGTTTTTGAAAACTGAAAGAATCAAGGACTTACAGTCTGTAGGGAAAAATTTTAATAAACAAAAAAACTACCACATTTGATTTGACCAGAGATATTAGGCATCACACCGATGTTTGATCCTACCAGTTAAACTGAGTGACACTGCCACCTGGTGGAAGGACAAAATACGACAAGAAAAGGACGAAGATGGCTCACTGAAATCAAACATATCCTCATATTGAACCAGTTAGAACATCTTACTGTGTGTCCACGCTGAGTAGAGGAACAATGGCTACTCAAGAGTTGACATGTTGAAATTTCAACTTCTCTGAATATGTTAAGTGGAACGTTGTTAGCTCGGTGTGATGTCATTCTCATTGCAACACAGAGCTAAGGTCAAAATAGCTTAGGGAATGTATTTTCTGTTTACTGAGAAGTAATGTACTGTATCAGAGTATCCGGGTAATTTAAAGGTGTTCAATGATTTTTAGTAGTAAATTGTTACTGTCCTGTCAATTCTGTTAACAGAATAACAGTTCAGTGTGCCACAATATTATTTCAAATTATTTTAAACAAAAAATATGAAAATAAACTATCTCATGTAAGAATTAAGACTGACGAATGTACAGAGGCACTTACAGCAGATATTTTAAAGCAAGAGTGGCAATTAATATGTAAAGAAGATGATGCTGATGAAGCTTATGAGGAGTTTTTGAGAGTATTTTTGATTCTTTATGTTTAAAAACTGTCCTGTAAAATTACACTGTAAAAAGCAAGGGCACAAAAATAATCCATGAATGTCAAGGAGACTGCAAAATGCTTGTAAAATGAAAAATGCACTGTTTGAAAATTTTACACAACATAGGACTATTGAAGCTGAATATAAAAAGTATAAAAACCTGTTAACTTCTAAGAAACATTATTTGTATTCTTTTCCCACTGAACAAATTAAATTATCTAAAATATAAAATATGAGACTGATTTGTCCAATAAATTAAAGGTGATTTTAAAATATTGCTAAACAACACTGAACAGATGAACACTGTGATTCTTAGTAGAAGAAACACTTTCTCTCATACATGTTAGATACATGTTGACTCGGTTATAAACTGTTAAATATGCCCAAAACGTTGCCAGATTTTGACAAGTGTCCTACATATCTGTGTTTCACTTTAATTAAATAACATTCAGTGATTGAACAAGATAGAGTTTCAATTAAAGAGATTTAATTGAAAAAGGTCATTTCAAAAACTAAATGTTCCATTAAAAATGTAATTACCTCCTCATGAAAAGAAACTAATAATCTTCATAATGGACTGAAATGAAATAAGTTGGCCAATTAAGAATATTTCTCATTTGATTTAGGCAGATTTTTATGATCTTTGTTCACATCATCAGGTACAGAGGGAGCTCTGTGAAATCTGCACTAATAATGACGGCCAATGGCAGACAAGAGGAGAGTCCTGGCATAATTAACGCATCCCTAAGCAGCTTCCAGTTAGAACACAAATCAAGCTGTAACACACATGCAGGTCAGAATCTCAGTCTTTGTGTCAGATGAAGTTTTACTTGGTTTGTCTTTCAAACATCAGAGTCAGATTTGGGAAAGGATAAAACGTTCTGATGAGAACTGGAATATATGACACCCAGTTTTTGTCAGTGATGATTTTTTTTTTTGATGCGTTAAGTCAAGTCAAGTTTATTTGTGCAGCACATTTCACCAACAAGGCAGCTGGACAAAATAATTGTCAATATCAGTATAGGACCAATACTAGTGCAAGATCAATGCTTTGGTTTCCTCTTGAAATATTATTTGATTTTATATTCTAGTTTCTCAACTCTATCTCAAATATTTTGTTTTGGTTTTGGTCTCAAATGATGCATTTTCCCACCTTGTTCATTTAGGGGAAATGCACACACATTTGATTTGTTGTTAATCGCCTTTGCCTTAAGCTGAAGAGTTTAGGGGAAGAGGCTGTGATTCATGTTGATTTCTCAGATAATTACAGCTGTAGATACAGTTGCTACGTTCAGGCAGACCATGCTGTATATTGGCGGACACCCAGAGCCTGTGTGCTTTAACACAGTCTCGGCCATTAAACAGCATCTAAATCCTGTGCTGGATTACCTTCAGGCACAACATTCACAAGCGTCTGTGCTGCACTTTTTAAGCGACAGACTGTGTACGCAATACAAAACAACAAGGCAACTTCTTCCTTTTCACCACAGAAATGGACAGAAGAAGATTCTAGGCTGGTGTGAGAATTTTTTTCGAGGCCAGTAATGGAAAAGGAGCACCTGGTGGTGTTAGGGGAGCATTAAAAAGAACGACTGACATGATGGTGGCAAAGGGCCGTGACGTCCCAGATGCAGAGCAGTTATTCAGGGGCTTGATTTAGACAAACACAATTGCGAAACTATCTTTGTGAAAAGTGAAGATGTTGAGGAAGCAAAGGAGAAAATGCCAAAGCTAACAGCAGCTGTTCCTGGAAGCACAGGAATTCACCAGGTCGTTACTCTGGCTCCGGGAGAAATGACATTTTGTGACGCAAGCTGCGTGTGCTCAACACACGCTGAAGAAGGTTGCCTGCAAGTGGACAGATAGAAGAATACCCAAATGCATTTGTAATTACAAGCCAACAGAAAATCCAAAGAGGAGTTTCACAGTTTATGTAAATTCAACTGCATATGTCAGGATTTGAAGCTGCTGTTGAGTCATAACTGTGTAATTATGCTTATGTCACAACTGCATAGTTTTCTGTTTCCTATATTGCTGCTTATTTCTACTGTTTCTCCATATGCTGCCATTTGTCTTTCACTATACTTCTGATTCTTCTACACTCAGGGACAAACTAGTGTTTTTTTTGTTCCCTTCTGTGTTTGTGTGACAAACAATACCTGTTAAATAGAAGGATGCTTCCACCTAGAGGCAGAAGTTAATACGACAAGAAAAGAAAGAGTACGCCTCGTCTTCATTTTTGTGGTGCATGCAAAACCTAACACTCTGTGGCAAGGTGGAATTTTTTGAGTTGTGTTTGTTTTGGATTTATGTAGTTGTTGGATTTTCTTTGGGGGTTTTTTGTCGTTGTTTGTTTTGGATTCATTTGGGTTGTTGTGTTACATGTTTTTCTGACTTATTTGTGTACATTTGTCTTTGAGGCTGGTGTTACAAACCACGGCACAGCCGGAGACGCCCACTTTGACCTGCACAGGTGTTCTCTAAGCCAGAAAATGGGGAAATAAAAAGATCAGATCAGTAGTTGAGTGAGAGGAAAGGGAGACAGAAGTCACTAGAGATGGGGTTAGGCTCTGTTTTCAGCTTTTCCCGAATAATTTTATTGACTGTGCTGCTTTTATATTTGCCACTGCATTTTTTTAAATTGACTTTACTGTAATAAATTAACTTCATCTGACTTGTTGTTTAAAGCACTGCTCACTCCTCACACCTTCAGGTCTTATTCCTAGTTTAACTAGGTATCGTTGCTGATTGTCTTTTATAAAACCTTGCGGTCATTATTGCATTGCATAGATTTAAAAGAAAACTGCATTATTGTTATTATTAAAAAAGAAATGGAAGTTGGAGGCAGTGCATCACTGATAATCTCCCTACCTGCAATTGAGACAGGGGAACTTTAAAATTGATTCTGGTCGACAGAAAAGTAAGGCACGGTAAAAACAAATTAAGAAAATATAAATTGGTGAGGCTGTTTAGTATTTTTGTTTTTCATTGGATTTCTGTGTTTTGGGGTATTTTGAGATGTTTTTGTAATGTTTGTGTAACTTTATTGTAATGTTCTGAATGTGTGAACCCCAGAAAAAATAGTCTACAGACTAATGGGGATCCTTAAATAAACTAAATCATACCTCTGTGACCATGAACATAGGGTTAGTGGACCAACTCAATCAACTTATGGACCTATGCTGATTTTGTTTTCTGTCTACATCACAGAAAATAACTGAAAACACAAAACAATATTCAGGTGATTTCTCACCTGAATGTCAAAGCTGTTCCTGATTGTTTAATGATTCAAATATGAAAATAAATCTTACAACTGTTGGTTTTCTTCAGCTGTATTTTGGTGCTATTCCTTGTCATGGAATACTTAAGACTATCAGAAATTTTCTAGAGAAAAAAAAAGGTACTTTATGAGTGAGGAGATTTACTTTGACATTTGAAACTCATGAATTTCCAAGTGTTTTTTTCTAGAACATTTCTGACATTAATGTCAAAATTTCTGAGTTTTTCCTCACAAATTTTCTCCTCCTTTCTTGTAAATCTAAAATGGCCCTAAGACACCATTGTAGTTTTGAGTTTCTTAGCTGTGATAGATTAAAAAGTGTTTTATATTCTGAGCTTGTGTCCGCCACAGTCTGGATGTCCTGCTAGAGCTCCACAGCGCCCTCTGGAGACTCACAGCCAACATCTGTCTCTTATTGGGAGCTTTTTCAATTCAGCAACATTCCTCATGATATAACTTTATTCTCCATGCCTTAATCAGGTCACACATGTTTCTAATTGGAAGTATAAAGTGCAAACATCCTGTTGAAGCTGAACACATTTTGCACTTTTTCGACTTGACAACTTGGTGGGTATAAAAACTCAAGCTTTCCAGAATCAAAGTGGAAATGCTGTTCTGGCACTTTTATTTTTACATCTCCGTCTGCCAACATAGAGGAAGCTGGCGGAGGAACTGGGTCACGATTTCTGCTCGACAGGCAGAACATGTACTACTGCTCTGGACTGGTATTTTTATTCTTGTTTGGTTCTTCAGGAGTCATCAGTGAAATCCTACTGACCCGTTACTATGCAACAAAAGCCAAGGTTCATTTAGGTATCCAAGAAGAACTTTTAAAAACAGTGCTTCTCAAAATAAATGATTTATGCAGCTGTCAAAAAGAAAGAAATGTAGTGTGGTTTACATTTCAGCTCAGGTGTTCATATTTTAATTTAAGTCTTCACTTAAAAGTATTCAATAATTGCTTTCATCTTTTATGTGTCTTCCTCCTGCATCTGAAACGTATTCATACTCTTCCTTTTTCACGTTTTGTCTTGTTGTAACCACAAACTGGCTACAATGCCTAGTCACGCATTTCGTTCATCTAATCCAAATAAAATACCACAAGGTTTTGTGGTAATGTAACGAATTGCTGAAAACTTATGAACATATTGGGATGGACTTGAATATGTGTGAAACGCTATGAACACAGAACCAACTTGTCTTGTCTGCAGTAAACTGAATAGAAACGTGTTTTGCACCGGCCCACTCCCCTTGGCACCTAACAAGTGAAAACCAACCTGGAGCATAAACCAACGGTTCTGACTGTTGCTAAGCAGATCTCAGACTGACAGAATCACCTTTGCTTACTTTTCAAACATCCCTACAATTCCCAGTTCACAGGGTCACCGATGTTGCAACTGAGCGGACCTGTTTCATGTTTACTGGAACCAAACCATGACCTCAGCCATGTTTCTTCTCCAGTTACTCTTTGTTATCTAATCCTAATACCCAGGACTCCCACACCAGGGTGTAGTAAACTCTATTTATTCTATTTCTGTTCAACTTAATGGTTTTATTTTATTAATCTGATTAATTTAGAAAGGTTAAGGACTGAAATGGCCCTGAGTGCTTTAGGAATAATCCAGTTTGACTAGATCAAGTTTTCCACCAACCTTTAATTTAACTGTTTATGTAATACTTTGCAGACCGATTTCAATAAATTAGAATATTATTGAAAAGCCCTTTTATTTCAGGAATGTTGTAATAAGCTCTGCAGGTTCATCCTAAAATGAAAACAGACATATAAGGTTAATTTCCCTC
>NW_006800004.1:1731110-1749474 GCF_000485575.1 Poecilia formosa
TATATATATATATAAATATATATATATATTACAAATGGCCTCAGAATTTGAAAGTTGGACATTTAAAAATACTTTAATAATTTCTCATCCACATTTGTAATAAAAATTGAAAAACAACAAAATATATACAATTTGAGAGATTTGCTTGTAAAAAAAATCAAGAACCAATTAAAGTACTATTGTAAGTAAGAAAGTAAACTTTATTCATGTAGCACCTTTCACAGACATGAAAAGTCACAAAGTACTTTACAAAAATGAAAACACAACACTAAAAAAGAATCTATTGTTGAAATTTCACATATTAATTTAATATTTGAAACTTTAAGTAAAACATGTATTTAGATAGACATTTTCTGTTTTTCTTTTATTGAATAAAGGGTAAGATGTTTTTAAAATAAAGACAATGTAAATAAGGATTTTATCTGATCATTGTATTGAGTAAGATTGTGCCATTTATATTGTGTTTATATTTTTTTAACTTTTTTTATTTCAGTAAAATATCCACACTTTTTATTTAGTTACCACATTTCAAGTAATATATTTATTGAATTATCTTTGAAAATTTAAGCATGAAATTTATCAAATTATTGTGCATCCCTATTTTTAAATAAGACAATGTTTCATAGTTTGAATATCAACATTTTTTTATTTAATGTTTACATTTTAAGTAAAACATTTTTAAAAATATATTTGCATTTTCATTAATTCTTTTTTAAAAATATTAAAAGCACGCAAGAAAAACATTTGAACAGGCAGGTATCAGACACTAGAGGGCACACTTTTTATTTACCACTCGGTTTGTTGAGATTCCTACTCCAACCAGGATTTTTTCTACAGTTTTCATCTCATTTAGACGCAGTTTATCGTGTCTTCTTAGTGTCCGGGTCTTCATTCATACTTTTTGTGACTCTTTGGAGGCTGAAAGTCTTTCTTTTAATGAAATGTAGGGGCTAGGGGTGTTTGCTTTGTTCGCCGCTTAAGTATCAGAGCGCGTGCCTCCTCCATCTTTTCATCACGGGCTGGTCACGTTTTGCTTCGGACCAATGGGAGGCGGCGGAGACGCTCGGAAGGGATATAAATGCAAAGGAGCAGCAGCGAGGTCAGCAGGAATGAACAACAATAAAAAGAGACACTTCGAGCACAGAGCAAGATACTCTTGTGATCTTTCGATATTTTTCTACACTTAACATCAGGTATGTGAGTTTTTGTCATCAAAGGTGCTCTTCTGAGTTGTTTCCGTCATTTGCTTCGTCTGTTGCAAACTTTCTCCGTCTATGTAGGCTCTCAGTCCGCAGCTGGATCAGAACAAAGGATGAGTTCAGTGATGTTGCCATTTTTAATCATAGATGTTAGCCTTCACTACAGTTTATTTGACATCAAACTAACCTTTTGTATCTACAATGCTGCCCATAACGTTGGCATTAAATTTACATTTCGTCACCTTCTTAAAATAAGTCGTATTGTCGCCACCTTTTTTTTCTTCTTTGCCAAAAGGTAAGCTAGGCAAACAAAAAAATCACATTGGGCATATATATATATATATTAGGCCATGATTTTAGGAAGACGACAATTGAATTGAATTGAATTGACGACAAATGAAATTATGGTAACGTGATATTGACAGATACTGTTTTTGAACATTACACCCTGTTAACTGAGTGGTTGTATAAACAGGAATGTTTATTAAAACAAAATGATCCCAACAGAGAAGCCAATCCAGCTTTGTCCTCTCTCTGTAGGTCACAGGGTCAGGAAAGATGGCCACCTCAGCAAGTTCAAAACTGAGCAAAGCTGTTAAGCAGCAGTACATGGAGCTCCCTCAGGGAGAAAAGGTCCAAGCCATGTACATATGGATAGATGGAACAGGAGAGGGACTGCGATGCAAGACCAAAACTCTAGATTCGGAACCGAAAACCATCGAAGGTACGATCGACATCTGTTAAAGTGAGGTTGAACTGTTGCTCTCAGATGCTTGTTGCAGGTTTTTGATCTCCCCTTTCTTCTGTTAGATCTTCCTGAGTGGAACTTCGACGGCTCAAGCACGTATCAGTCAGAGGGTTCTAACAGCGATATGTACCTCATCCCTGCAGTCATGTTCAGGGACCCGTTCAGAAAGGACCCCAATAAGCTGGTGTTCTGTGAGGTCCTGAAGTACAACCACAAGCCAGCAGGTGAGTGGATGGAAAAACAAGCCAAAGAAGATCTTTTTGTTGTTGTTTGCAATCTAACTTCTTTGTTTTGCTTCCCAAAAAGAGACCAACTTGCGGCAGAGCTGTAAACAGATCATGGGGATGGTGGAGCAGCACCACCCATGGTTTGGCATGGAGCAGGAGTACACCATCCTGGGTACAGATGGACATCCCTTCGGCTGGCCCTCCAACGGGTTCCCGGGTCCACAAGGTGAGATCTTTAGTTGCTACATAAATTTTGAAGAGCCACCTAAACCGCTAACCTTAACATATTTTGATAATTTAGGGCCTTATTACTGTGGAGTTGGAGCAGATAAGGCATATGGCCGGGACATTGTGGAGGCCCACTACCGAGCCTGTTTGTATGCTGGGGTTCAGATTTGTGGAACAAATGCTGAAGTCATGCCAGCACAGGTACTTTTCCTCCACACATCACAGAACACACCGTTTAAGTACATGGTAATTGACATAGATGTTGCTGCTGCTGTTTCAGTGGGAGTTCCAGGTCGGACCCTGTGAAGGAATCAACATGGGGGACCATCTTTGGGTTGCTCGCTTCATCCTTCACAGAGTTTGTGAGGATTTTGGCGTGGTGGTGTCATTCGACCCCAAACCCATCTCAGGGAACTGGAACGGTGCTGGCTGCCACACCAACTTCAGCACCAAGGAGATGCGTGAGGCAGGAGGACTCAAGTAAGGACCCAACCAGTCGATCAAGTACTGTCCGATAAGTTCATGATTTAACGTTTCCTAATCCTAAACGTCTCTTCCCTCAGAGTCATTGAGGAGTCCATTGAGAGGCTGGCAAAGAGACACATGTATCACATTCGGGCGTACGATCCTAAAGGCGGGCTTGACAACGCCAGGCGCCTGACCGGTCATCACGAAACTTCAAACATTGACGAGTTCTCGGCCGGTGTGGCCAACCGCGGGGCCAGCATCCGCATCCCCCGTACGGTTGGACAAGAGAAGAGGGGCTACTTTGAGGACCGCCGTCCGTCCGCCAACTGTGACCCTTACATGGTGACGGAGGCGTTGGTGCGCACCTGTTTGCTCAAAGAAGAAGGTGACGAGCCCACAGTCTACAACAAATAGTGTCACTATTTGAGCCTTGCTTTGTCACTCGTCTGCTTTAAGGACTTTACTCTTTTTAATTTTTTGACAAATGAAATGGTTAAAGTTGTATTGAGTTGTATGCATCAACTGATGCAAACACTGCCTTTTATTAACGGTGGGTTTTGTGAGTTTCAGGTGATTCTTTCTGTAGATGTACACTCCATTGTCTCTTTAACTTTTACTAATATAAGCTGTTAAAGTGCCTCAACCTTTTGCTGTAGCCATTATATATTCAGCCAAAGGATCCTGAAGGCATATGAATGTTTTTTTATTACTGTCCCAGTTTGTCATTTATTGCCAAGTGTAAACCAGTTTTTCCTTTTATACGCTTGTAAATGATGCACATTTGTCTTGTCTTTTTTTTCACGAGTTATTAACTCAATAAATTGCTTCTGTTTTTACTTTTGGGTTGTTTTTTTTTGTCTGCACGTTTTCTCTGAGTTCCATTCTGACACAAACCAGCTTGTCACGAGCAGAACGTCAGCTGAATCTCTGAAATGTGACTGCTGTTAAAGGAAATGTGCTGTAATGTTTAGCAAACAGTGCTTCATTTAGAGGACTTGCACACACATCATCTCTGTTAAGCAGGACCAAATGGAGTCACAATGGACACAAGTGAATCTTTAAATTTGTCTAACATTGTCATAAAAGACTGACTTCAGAAGAACTAACTGACTGTAAGTCTTAGACTAGTCTGTTCTCATATGTTGTCTTGAAACAAGGCCTGAAAAAGTTTAAAGGACAAGATAGGAAATACATGAGGGTTGTTTGTTCAGAATTAAGGGACGAACTGGCAAATTCTGTTTGCAAATCTAAACAATCAATGCCATGCTGTGCATATCACACGTCGCCTCTGGCAAACTTGAAGAAGTTGCAAATCTTTCTAGGTATGATGACAGTAATTTTGGCAGCGTTTACAAACCCCAACTTTATATGCCGATCTGAGTCATGCAAGTCTGTCAAACTTGCATAAACAGCTTCTATTACCAAGAACAAGTTCTATTACCAAGAACGGCTTCTATTACCAAGAACAGCTTCTATTACCAAGATTACAGAAAACAAGTTTTTCTCTTTTTAGATGCCTTGTACTTGTATCGTGTTATATCAAGTCCATAGGACTTTACACTATATTACACTACACTACTACTACACTACATTCAGTTATTCACACACTGATCTTGACAAGCTCATGGATTGTGGCCCTAGCTTCCCTGGGACAATCTGACAGAAACAAGGCTGTCATGCCCCAAGCTATTCAACTCATGTCTAATCAGTCATATTCTATCTACAAGTCTCTTTTCTCTGATTTGTATCATTTTTAAATTCATCCTAAGGTCGCCAGGCCTAAGTTCAAGGCCTGTGAACTATAATCAGTGGTGACACTTGCAGTTCTCCAATGCTAAGACACTAAACTTCTTCACATAACCTTTTCCTTTTTTTAGAGGGAGAGATCTCTAGAAGTTGGAAGGAACCTTGAAAGCAAATTAAAGGAAATCTGTTGCCACCATAACTTTTTGAACTTCATTACGTCTTTGAAAGAGCGCTTCAGTGGCGAACCCACTTTTTAAGAGTCATGAAGTGATCGCTGTGGCACAAGAGCTGTTTATTAGTGAGAATGTGATCACACATGACACTACAAGGTGCTGGGTTTCTGTTGTTAGGTCAGAAATAGGACAGCTAAGCTAACATTAGTTCAGGTAATGAATTAAAGTTCATGTGTAAAAATGGGTTCTTCTTCCACCTCCTGCAGTCCAAACATGCCTGTGAGGTTATCTGGAATTCCTGCGATGCTCTTTGGTCTTCATGTGTGTATTAAAAATGAAAGAAATGGATTTGTCTTTCAAAATCAGCGCTCAGAATATGTCATTGTAACCCAAATATAGTCAGCGATTTTACTAAAGGGTTAAACATTCAACATGTATCAGTGACACAACGTTTTATGAACTGTGTGATGCTGTGAGAGCTCTGGTTGAACCAGATGCACATTGTCCGAACAAAACCAACATCCTCAAACTGCTTCCTGTCATCGTCGTCCTTTCTGCCAGTAGTAACGTTCGGCTTTTGATCATGTGACTCTTCTGACTCAAAGAAAAAACTGTTTCCATTGCAGTTTTGTGACATACATCTATTGCGCTATGAGAAACCATCTGATAGCACAAAACTTTTTTATCCAAAACTGAGAGTTTTTCAGTGTGTTTCCGTTAAACACACACAAATTCATTTTCGCAATTTCAATTTGGTGAATTTTCTGGCTAATTGGAAACACAGCTGCTGACCGTGGTGCAGGGCATTTTCTCTGTGCCTTCGTCAAGGTTCTGCTGTGTGTCATGTCAAGGCAGGTCCTTTTGGAGCTCGTGTGACAGCCCTTACATAAGCTGGAGTCATAGTGCGTGCGGTGGTATTTCCTTACGGCGATGCATTTGACAGGAGTTGAGACCAAACTAAATTCAATTTGGCTCAGAGCTAACTGCCAAGGGAGGAAAAAAAGCCTAAATTACACTGCACTGGTCTGCTTTAATCAAGTCCAGCAGTCAGGAAATGCTCCTCCACTCGCAATGAGTCTCAGGTCAAACTCAGTGGTGGAGTTGATGCTTCAGATAGGCAGGAAACTGTGTCCACAAAAGTGAAGAAACTTAAAAAATGAATAAGAAATAATAAAAAATAGTCAAGAACCACACATGAGGTACTTTGATTAATGCTCTCAGCTAATCCTGTTACAAGCTGGCAGACATCCAATCAAGTGTTTTGTTGGGGGATTTTTTTCTCATGAGTGCATTGTTACTGCAAAAGCTCCATTGCTAAACCTTCACATATTGTATTGCCTGTTGTTTGACCATAATGTATTGTCTCTACACAGGTGTGTTGGAGTCAGATTATTTTTCTAATACTGTCATGACACAGTGACAGTATTATATAATTTTAACAAATATGTAAAAAAAAAAGAAGCATATTTTTGTAAAAATGTCATTCTTCTGCTATACTCAACAGTTAATTCACACCTTACCTCTAAATCCAACTATTAGAACTTTAGATTTAGTTAGGTTTAACGACTTCACTTCGCTGGCAAATTCTGTGAAAGTGACATTCTACCACTTTCACTAGTACACACACACACACACACACACACACACACACACACACACGCACACACACACTCACACACGTATACACACATGCATTCAAAACCAGTGTTGTGGAGCATTATCACATAGCATGTCTTAAGGCTAAATAATCTCACTTCTTTTCAACAAACCCCAGTCACAGTAAATAAAAACATGGAAACATCAGTCTGGTCAGTGTGGAGCGAATCAGATGGGTTGAGTGAAGCTTCATCCTAATCTAATGACATGCATACATGACATCCTGTGCTTCAGAGGTCTTTTATCACTACTTCTACTGATGACAGCGCTCTGACTGTGCATGATCCCCTCCTCCACTTTCCCACTGGAACCCCCCCCCCTTCTCCCTCACACACTTTTCACTTGTTGGTTTTTGGGTCATTGAGAAAAATAGCTGTTGCAATGTTCCTGGCCTGACAGTCGGAAACTCGTACAGCTGTGCAAGCAGAGCCGCGGTGTGAGAAAGAAAAGATTCAACAAGCTAAACATGGACGAAGATCAGACCACCAGCAGTTCTGAGGACAGTATCTGCAAGAACATTTCAGTAGCACGATGAGAGCAGACCTGATGGTCACCTCTGACCTGACAGGGTCGATTGTTTCCATGACCTCAGAGACATTTTTAATGTGGGTGGTGTGGCTCACTAATCAGGGGACAATTAAAGAAGGAGGGTGGCATTGAGCGCTCTACAAAACTATCTAATGCGTCTGTCGTTCTGCAGATGTTTCCTTCTGTTGCTTTTCTCACGCCCTGTGTGTGTTGGAGTTCTCCAAGTTCATCTGTGATTCACAGAGCTCCACTGGGCTTTAGAAATAATTGTTTTACTGCTTTTCAAAAAATCTGGACTGAATTTGATGACTGTCGGCTCAAAATTTGTAACACACAAACGTGAACTGGCACCACACTTAACAGAGATTGTATGAATTATAGTTTAAGGGTATGTTCACACCAGCTCTGTTTAGTCTGCTTTAATCCAACTGTAGTTTGTTTGCCTGGAGAGTCCAGTTCGTTTGGGAAGGTGTGAATGTGTAATCGAAATCTGGTCTGCCTACAGACCTAGATGTTGGATTGGTTGAAGTGAACTCTGGTGCAGCTTGAATGCATATGTGAACGCCACGCGGACCGGAGGCCATTGAAAAAGCAGGAAACGGACTACGACGCAGTGTTTTCTGGGCAAATACACCAAAACAAACACACATGTCTGACACTAGCGGGAGGAACGGCTCCAGGTGTTTTATCAAAAACAAGATAGAAATTCTACAACCACTTTATTTTTGTTTACATTTTGTGAAGAAAGTTTTGATCACTGTCTTCTTCAAAGGGGTTTTGTGTTGTTTACTTCTGTGGTTCTTGGTGCAGCGCCCCCCACAGTTGAAGAGGAGAATAGGTTGCTCAATGGTTTGTATTGTTTGACTCAGTGCAGTACGACAAAGAACCACAGCAGCTGAAAATGCAACAAATTTGTAACTTTGGTCCTAAAATCAAACTGATTTTAGGAGTGGAAACACCCTAAGACTTATACCCTATTTAGTTTCTTTGCATAAAACAAGAGGTTTTTAATTTTAATAGTTTTTTTCTTTTGCATAAGAACCATTAATACAAGCACAAAAACCACATTATAAAATCACACTAAAGCACTATTCATGCTAAAAATTGACCATGAATCTACACAGCTAATATAATATTTTTGGTAATAGGACACAACCAGGTTGAGTTTAAGTTATATCGTAACTGTCATGTTGGAACAAAGTGGTTCTTTGTGCTGCCGCACGTGCCCCACAGCTGACTGACTGATAAGAGACATGAGAGAGCAGGAAAATGATGACCGGTCCTCAACTCAGCTCCATGTACAGCTGCATATAGAAGTGAAATTCACACAGGAATTATTTCAGATGATCCTATATTTAAAAAAAAAGAAAAAAAAAAAAAGAAAAAAACAGCTACCAAGATTAAGTTTGTATTTCGTCTCATTCACCATGAGTCCAGGATTAGGAGCCTCTGGCCTGACTTTACCAGAGAACTGGAGAATTGCTGCAAATCTGGTCAAAGTTGTTTAGAGTGATTCATGATGACTTTGATGAGTCTGAGGAAGAGCCGAACCAAACTAACTGTAGTTTAGAAATCATATATAAACCTGATCCATTAGTCATTTTGCAGTTGTGGTGATTAGTTTATCATGTTAATGATGAGACTTAACTCAGCTACTTTCAAGAGCTTAAAGGGGCAAAACAAACCAGCACTGAAGGCTTTGAATCAGTTATGTTTTATCATATCCCATAGTGGGATTTAGTTTTAAATTGTATGTTTTTGTTTTTAAACTGTTTTTAATTACTTTTTATTATGTTGTGTTTTTAAATTGTACAGCACTTTGTATCAACTGTGGTTGTTTTAAAGTGCTTTATAAATAAAGTTGGTATGGTATGGTATGGTATATTGACACCAATACCAGATGCAGTTGCTGCCACTGATGGTTATTGTTAATCTTTCAGATGCAAGATGGCTTTTGAACTGTAATAAATGGAAAACTGACCAAGATGTTTGATGTGCATTGATGTTGTTAACGACATCTCGTGACAAAATGTAGCAACTCTTATTGGCTTTCACAACTGTTCACTATCTGATGTGTTTTTATGTTTTCATGAAAACACTTTAGCTGCCATGTTGCACAAATATACTTCAATCTGGAGAGACTCATACGGAGAAAGAAAGCGATTAAAAGAGTTTAATGACAAAATTAACATGAAAATAAACACGAAGTCCTTCGGCGTTCAGGCCCCAGCTGGGGACATCGAGCTGGACTTCGATGAGCTCAATGAACATTCCTGATGCAGCATAGGAATGTAGACCCTCCAGGGCCTGTACTGGTGGCGGCTGTCGGAGGAGGATGAGGCCTGAGAGCCGGCAGCAGGAGGTGGAGATGGGGTGGAGGTGGGTTGATCGCAGCTGGTGAGCAGAGGAGGCCGTGGGTGAAGGTCCTTTTAAACTGAAGCCCCAACGATGATTGGCTGGAGTGAGGCTTGAACCGGCACTGCAGAGAGGCGGGCGCTGATTAATGAGGCAGGTGCGACTAAAGAGTCTTCCAGACGGAACTTTTGTCAAAACTCCATTATACAAATAAAACTGATTGACTGGTTGGTTGGTTGGTTGGTTGGTTGGTTGGTTGGTTGGTTGGTTGACTGACTGACTGACTGACTGACTGACTGACTGACTGACTGACTGACTGATTGATTGATTGATTGATTGATTGATTGAAGGTGTGTGGCCTTTAATTCATGATGATGTCTGCTTTTCATTCCTGTTGTTTTTTAATGCACCTCTATCCTCCATCTTGAATGGAACAGCAAAAATGACCTAAAATATTCTATTTTCCTTCACTTTTGTTTTGTGATTTATGTGTTAAATTGTAGATGTATGTTTCCAATGATTAAGTCATTTTGTGGGAGTCTCTTGATTAAACTTTGTAAACAGAATTAAATGTTTTTTCTTCGTTGCCAATCTGTTACTACTACATTTCTAAGTGTTTTTTTTTGTTTGTTTGTTTTTGGGTGGAGAACTGACTTCATGCTTTAATTTGAAGTCAGTATTTTTACCTACACCAATAAAAGTTTAGTGCACTGCCAGCTCCGGACACCGCTGATGTCCTAATTTGTGATTTATGTAATTAATCCCAGTCATTACATGACGGGTTGCACAAGTTAAAGAAAAGTAAGAAGTTAACAGCAGGAGAGGGACTTTAACTTGTTGGCAGAATCATCTCAGCTCCAGGAAGGAATCGCAGCCAAATGGAAAACCAGACCAGGTGCAGCTAACAGCTGAATTTACAGAAAATAATGCAAATTAGAAAGTAGGAGAAGAAGTGAGGAAAAGTAGTCAGGGCGATGCAGTGACTGCATGGTTTGATAATTATGTGAACAAATTTACTTTTTTTGTAAATAGTTAAGAGATAGCATGCATTGCAAACTGGCCTTATGAGTTTAATTCAGTTGAAGTTCAGTTTGTTGTTCAAAATGGTTACATTTTTTATTTTTAGAAAACCCAGTAATTACATCCACTCTTTGTTTTGCAGCATGCTAACACTAAGCAACCAGGCGGCAACAGAGAAGAGGAAAAACTCCCCTTCAACAAGAAGAAACCTCCAGCAGAATCAGAACCAGAACCGGGCCCAGTCCCAGTGGCCATCTGCCACGGCAGACTGGAGGTTTGAGAAAACAGAGCAGAGATACAAAAAAACAGAAGCACTCATTCAGAACTTTTTAGGTTAAAGAAAAGTAGAAAATTAGTTTTTAACTATTAAAGCTGCTTGATACAAAAATATGTTGCCATGCTTGCTTACAAAACATGGAAACGTTAGAACTAAACTCCCCACTAAACTACGTTAAGATAGACTGTTTGATCAATGGTGGAAGCTTTTTAGTCACTTCGTGCTGTTTTTTCTTTCTGTTTTTTAGTTTTTTGTTTTGGTTTTCTGTTTCTAAAACAGAAGTTTCACTGCAACAGACACGGGTCACATTACACTTGTGTTTGTCTGCAAGTTGATGCAGCACATTACTAGGAAGGCCCAGCCCCTATCAAACCGATTCACTCTCAATTACAGACACCCAGCTGTGTTGCAACATGTTCAAATCAGACTCAGAAGCTGTTCCTCCTCATGTCTGTCAAATTTAGTTTTGTTTCCAAAGCTTATGTGGCAGATAAGGAGAGTTAAATGAGATGTAAACTAAAATGTAAAAATTATTTAACTGATTTATTAACTTTCTAATTTAAAAAACTATTGATTTCAACAACATTTTTTCCAGTGTTTCACTGAGAACTAGCTCCTATAATTAACTCAGCAGATGCACACTTCCACCAGGTTTTTGCTAATTGCTGCTGGCTAGTCTGAAGGAGCTTATTGGGGGAGTCACAGGGGGGAGCTGCTCTGTGAGGCTGAAGTTTGGAAGCTTAGAAACTGCGGCTCTAAGGAGTTTCTAAGGCGTGTCGGAGGCAGGGCTCGGTCCACCCAGGCATTTAATTCAACCGAATTGTCGCCAGAGGAGAGTCAACGATTTCTAAAACATGCATAAACGAATCAAAACAACACTACAGATATGTTTTAGATGAGGGAATAACATGAAACAATGTTTCCCACTACATTCAAATAATAGTCGGGTTGAGAACTGCTGTGCTACAGTCAGACTGTCACAGGAGATCCTCCCCATCCACAGTCATCACCATCTACAAGAACGCTTTCAAAACCTGGACTAGTATGAGTTGCAATATTTAATTTCCCTTTGGGATCAGTAAAGTATATTTGAATTTGAATCAAATACCATTTATCTTTAACTAGTTACTGGTATCTGAATTTCCTCACAGAGGGACAATAAATAATATTTCTATTCTAAATAATTCGTCTCTCATAAGAATTTCTCTTTGATATCATAATTCATTTCTTCAGATTATCATCCTTATCTACATATGAGGGAAGACTTTGTATGTGGCTTAATAACACTAATACAATGTCAGATAGTTTGTTAGTCATGTTGCTTTTTGTCCTAACAGTTGGAAGTGAAAACATGTATTGCTTCCACAGGACAGTGAGGCTGACTGACAGCGCTGTGAGCTACATTTGGATCCAAGTTCAGCCTGTTTTTCTGCGTTGAGTAACAAAACCAGACTGAACGACGTTTTCCTCAAAGGTTCTCCACCGCCCTCATCCTCTTTCACTGTAATCACTGGTGTCAAGTTACTAATGCACACCTCGGACATAGTGTTCTATTTTCTTTGTATGCTTGTGTTGTGATTTTGCATGATAAACATATTGTTCTTGAAGGGGGAAAAAAAGAAAAGAAAATCCTCCCTAGTTCAGAAAAAAAAAACACATTCACAGCTCACCAAAGAATTCTTATAAAATGTTACCCTCCAATATCAGAGTAACTTTTTACCCTGATTAACATTTTTTTTCTACCTTTTAAGTTTTCCTGATTATCACTAAACAGTCGATGAAGAACATACGGGCTTGATAAGGTTTCCAGTAAACTAAGCAAAGTTTCTTGTTTTGGAGTCAGCTTGTTTACTTGCTGTCTGGACTCCCTGCTCTTCGCTGCACATTTTCTCCTCCCCCTCTGTGTAAAAGCCCCTCTACCACTTACAATGCCCTATTTCGAGACCCTCAGGAACCATAACGTCAGCACTGCCACCCCCTACCCCCACTTCAGTGTTAAAGAAAGTGGAAATTTACAAAGGTCACGCAAGCATTGAAGGGGGTTACAGAAACAAGAGAGCCACACGTTGTGTGGGGAAAATTCCTGCTTTAGTTATAATCATAAAAAGAAAGTTTGTACCATCTGGCAAAGCCTTAAAACTGGTTTGACCAGGTTTATGGTCGTGACACCAGGAGATTCACTAACTGCTGACAGTAAATTTAGCTTGGAAGGAGTTTATGGGAAATCACCCCGTCTTCGGCTGACCTTGTTCTTTCACTTCTTTTCCACTTGCAGACTTTTATCTGACTCTGAACAAATTCTGTTTCAAATCTGGACTCAAACACGTCTCACAGAATATGTTTCATGCAGACCATAATGGTTTTGTAAAGCTATATGCCGACAGCAATTTGTTTACACCAGTAGTGATGAAGAGTCTCTGAGGTCAAGATGCCACTCAGTCATGTAGCTTTTCCAAACCATGTTCTGCAGACTTTATGGTTGGTTTCAGGGGTGCTAGCAAAGATCCTCAATCACTCTCCATCGAGTAGAACTGTCTGATGAAACTGAAAAATAATGAGAAGACTTTCTTCTCTTTCGTCCTTCCACCTGTTTTAAATAGAGGCAACTGGATTCTTCACCACTAATGTTGGTTCTTTTTTAGTCACACAATGTTGTTGAAAAGACCACATTGAGTTTATCATGTTTAGCATGACTTCATAGCAATCCCTCCTCCAGAATAAAGATGTGGTGACAGTAGAAAGGAACTTCTACTCAAAGCTGGGTAGAGAAGCCAAACTATGTACTGAAGAATCAAATGCACTATAGAAGACGACAGAGCAGAGACAGGAAAAAAAGCAAAAGCCCAGGTCCAGAAGTCCTTTTAAAACAGTAAACAGGGTCAATGGCAGCAGAGGCTCTTCTAGTGACTTCACCTAACAGAGAAGTTGAGCTAAATAGTCAAGCCTGTGAACAAGAGGTAAAATAAATGGAATGAACAAACAGAATGTATTTAATTTAATTTAAACTTAAAGAAAGGATAAAAGTAATATCCTCTGTAGAAGCCTAACATCAAAATGCTATGGGGCCTGAATTGTGGAATTTCAAATATGAGAAAGTGCAATATCATTTGGTAATTTATGCATTTGATAAATCAGATTTCTACTGATCAAAGTGTTCTAGAGGTGCAGCTTTACACTGAAGTTCCCTGTGAAGGAGCATTGACAGAGAACGGGTGTCGGTCGCTGCTCTCTCAACCTTTCTGTTCTGTGACCCTTTCAGCTGAAGCATAACTGTTCATTCATATCTACAACTTGTAGAGCAAAGTTCTTCATTCAGGAAACAAGGAAGAGCACTTTTGGTAAGTTTTGCTGCACAAAATTGATTGGAACTATGAGGAGAACATGTTCTGATCAAAAGTAGCAATCAGAGCCTGTGACTGTAAACAGGAAACAAGCTAGCATTAGCCTACCGTTTCTGCAAACTCCTCCATCAACAGACATCATTAGCGAAGCACGATGTGTTTTTACTGCGGTCTTCATTTTGAAATAAATGCTAAAGCTAAGTATGTTTTAAGTGACATGTTATTCAAACTTTATAGTAGCTTTGTAAAACCAACTTAGCGCCTGTTTTGAAGCAGAGAAGCAAAACTCAATATCAGTCACTTAACATCTTTATCGTTGCACAAGTTACAACATATTCACAAAACTATTATTTACCACGTTTAACTGAAAGTCTGACATTTATGTTTAAGTCTGAAGAGTTTTTAGCTTTTACTTTAAAAGTGGAGTAGTAGGAAAAAGTAGCAGAGTGAGGAAAAGTGCTCAGTCTAAAAAAAGTGTTAGAATCAAATTCAAAAATACTGTATTAATCCTAAAGGGGAATTGAGTGTTAATTCATTTACGTCAAAGAGTTATTGAGAATATTGGTGGCTGATGGCAGGAAAGGTCTCTTGTAGCAGTCTGTATTACGGCAAATCTGAAGAAACCTCTGACAGAAGATGCTCTGTTTTCTCAAGACAGTCTCATGAAGAAGGTGGTCAGCGTTGTCCGTAACTTTCTTGATTTTATGAAGAAATAAATTTAAGCCTAGAGTTAAAGACAAACATTCTATCTGCAATCCTGTTCTCTGTTTCAACATGTGGAACAATTAAATGTCTACGTGATGGAGTTTGATTAGAAAGAATTTTATAGGCACACAGCTGACAGGTTTGGGAGAAAACTTATATAATTCCACGAAAATAATCCTGACTCATGACGGATTAAACAACATAGATATTTATTTGTAAAAAAAAACAAAAAAAACAAACAAATAATGAACAGTTTTCCTTCGACTTCAGAGTAATGCACTACCTTGTTTTGATCTTGTATGGAAAAGTCCCATAAAATCTGTTGAAGATTGTGTCAGTTAAGTGACAAAAGGTATGGATACTTTTGGAAGGTATGGTGTTATGTTGTGAAACTCACCTGTCAGCTGCAGTAAATCTTAAGAGGCCTGAAAAAGTTTCATGTGGTTGAATGGAGGTTGCATTCAAGAGTACAGCAAATAAAGTTAACAAAGCAATCCCTGTGGCAACAAGAAAAAACTGTTACGCCTCTAGAGATTCTAATGACGCCCATATGAAATGCTGTCACCTTTACATATTGTTAAATCAAATTGTCAGGTGGCAAACCAGCTGAAAATAAAGCTGAAAAAGATTTGATCAAGTTTAGATCTTGCTGCTGTCATACAGAAACAAACCTGATGAAAGAGGAGACACTGCAGTGCCAGCTCTGAACACAACTGGGTTTATTTTGAATGACAAAGAGAAGAAAAAGGCTTTGAACATTGTCAATTTTTACTAAACCACATTAGAAACTTATTTTTGTGCAATACACACTAAAGTCTTTCTGCTAAAGATGGAACAACTTCCACAAATCTGGCCAACATAGCAGCCTTTAATGCCAATGAAAAACTAATTTGATTCTGTTTCAAATATTAAAACTCTGCTTCAGAATAAAACAAAAAGTCATGTTAGAAAGTTTTTTTGGCATATGTCACAGCATGGTTAGCGTGGTTAGATGCCTTTAGGGGTATAAGTTGAGCAAGCAGGCGAAAGCAAAGTGAATACAAGGTCTTTCTGGAGAAAAGGGAGCGGAAGTCCGTGGAAAATTCCCTGATCCGGTATGTTCTCAATTAAAGCCGTCTACTCCTCTGTGAAATCGAAGAAACCGAGGAGTGACTCAGCGTTTCTCTGTTTAAGCTGGTCACCAGTGATGAAAAGAAATACTCATTCACATCCAACTTTAGGAGTTCTGGGAGTTTTACTTTAATCATAGTGACTGGACAGAAATAGACTTTGGATTTTTTTCTTTTATCTTGTTTCTCTTCTCTGCTATAAATGAAAAGATTCCTTACTGATATCCTGGGAGAAATATCAAGAAATCTTTAATATCCCAACAGGGACTTCCTGGGTCATGTTCCTTAAGCCAGTTGTTGTTTCAGCTTCGGCACCTAGGTTCAACGTTTAACGTCATTCTGAGGCTCTTAAGTAACATCCAGCTTTGTTGTGGCAGCTTCCAGTTGAGTCACCGAAGAGAAAACTCCCTCTCCGACTGTGTTTACCTCTCTTCTGCCATGAAGCATTATTCACTTCTTTTGATGGGGAGGCCGAACACAAGAAAAGTTTGAATTTCAATCAAGACTTTTATTGAGGTCAAAGTTCAGGTCAGAATCCACATCATGGAAATCTTTAATCTTTCCCAAACCAATATAAGCGTTCCTGTTATTTGTGACTGATTCATCAAACGTTCCAAACACAGCTGCAGAGGAACATTGTTTAATATTTCTAGTAAATGATCTGAGAACATCTACTAGCACAGTTGAAGATCATTTAGCTACACCAGTGGCCTTTGTCCTTCAACAGTCCTGGGTCAAATATTTAGGTTATTAGGAGGATACTAAGAAGGCAAGTCAGACATGTTGTTCCAGTGTGTTGGATGAGAGACACTTCATCCAACAGACCAAATCAGACCAAATTTCGATTTCACAAATCAGACCAAATTTTACATCTGATAGTAGTAGCAAATTAATTCTGTCAGAAAAAATGAGAGAAAGATTATTTTAGAGAATTTATCAAACTTTCTTTCCGCTCATGAGTTTACATACATTTTCTCATCATTTGGTAGGATAACTTTTTAAACTTCTGGGTTTCTTTCCACAATGTTTTTGCCTTGGTTTGCTGAAATTCTGGCTCATTCCTCTTGACAGAACTGCAGTAATCGCTCACACAGAGCCGTTCAACCACTAATTTTCTCTGCTGTTGTTCTTAAGCCACTTTATAAGTATTTTGGCAGTATCCTTGGTTACTGTCCATTCGGCAGTAACCGAATGGACAGTAACCGTTCGGTTACTGTGCCCAAGCTATAACCTCCGGACTTGAGCTGATGTGTCAATGTTTTTACAGTTTCTTCATGACACCAGTTTACCTTTCACCCTTCAACAAAACAGGGGAGCGCCTTGGTGCTGCCACTGGACAACAGGCCATCCTGTTTCCTTCCTGAATGGTATGGTGGTTTCCATCCTGCTTATTTTGGTGTATAAATATTTCCATCAGATTTGAGAAGTTCACCATTGTCTTTCTGATATCTTGGCTGATTTCTATTGATTTTCCATAAATTTGCAAATGTAAGCAGCAAGTTTGAGTCCTTGGCTTAAAATACATTCACAAGTGTGTCTCCAATTAACTCAGGTGTTATGACTGAAGGCTTTCCCATACTCCCATCAGAAGCTAAGCAGTCGACTCATGGTTTCAGGACGTGCATATTATTGCACACACCTTTCACACATGGTGCATCCCACTACATCAATGAGAGCCAACTTTAACCCTTCAGATGAAGTATGATACCAAAATCGATATTGGACTGGGATTTAACATGTGCCTATCATGGATGAAAAAAGAAGTTACTTGCAGCTCACGCTTTCATGTTTTAGCGGATGAAATGTTTTCCATAACAAAACCGACATGTGCCAGAGTTGGCATTTTTAAATTTTCTTTATAAACGACAGAGAATGTTCTATTCTTAAACAGCACACATGCCAACAATCAGGAATATTTCTGACAGATTTGGAACATTTCTCTTTTGTTTTTTCCTGTTGAACCAGTGATTTTCCACTGTCTGTTTCTGATGGGCTCGGAAAAAGAACGAGTATGTGGTGCCATCTAGTGGCTGTTCTCCAAAAATTACAGGTAATCTCAAAATATAGTTGTGATTTTCAAAGCTGTGCTTCTGTACTTCTCAAATAGTGGGGTGCGCCACTCCAGGTGGGTGTCAGGGGGTTCACGAGAAGCAGGACTTTATGACATGACATGACATAGTTTTTTATTACTCTGAAAAGCTGTCAAGACACCCATGGTGCCTCTGGAGGAGCTGCAGAGATTAACAGCTATTAAGTTGAATCTGGCCTTCATGGAAGACAGACCAGAAAAAAAACATTGTTGAAAGAGAAGAAATGCTGTTTGTGGTGTGCTACAAGCTATTCAATGGACAAAACAAACTTGGAAAAGAATGTGCTCTTATCAGAAAGAAACAAATTTGGAAAAATTTTTGTTTTGCATTATGGAAAATGCAAAAACTACAGACAAGGGAAATCTAAAAGTTGTTGCACATGTAATTTAACCTGATCTCTGCTCTGTGATTGAGATGTTCCAACACACTCATGCGTTGGAACTCATGCGTAAAATACTCACTACACAAAGGTTGTGAGTATTTTATTTGCACAC